>NC_044502.1:18190021-18532521 GCF_902362185.1 Chanos chanos
TAAAGAACTGAGTCCCTTTTCTGTTGGCCCACTTTAAGAAGACTGAGTTTAGTTCGTTTAAAAAGGACCATATGTGAGAACACCCTAAAGTAGTGGTTCTCAATCCTGTTCCTGGGGGACCCCTGCTCTGCATATCTTCTATCTATCCTTGCTCCGAACACACCTGGTTAGTGTGATTAACATGCTCTTGACTAAATCAGCTGTGCTCAGCCAATCACAAATGCCACTGATAAGTTCAGCCAGGTAGGTAGAACAAGGAAAGATGGAAAATGTGCAGGGGTCCCCCAAGAGCAGGACTGAGAACCGCTGCCCTAAAGCAGTGGTGTGTGTGTGTGTGTGTGTGTGTGTTTAATAATTACAAAGTGAAGTGAAAAAAAATGAAGATCAGGATAGCTGGCCAGTTACATTACGTTTCCCTTGAGCATTCTGGTCCATTCTGCCAGGACTAACTGATAATGCTAGTGAATACAAGAATAAAAAAAAGAAAACCACTACTAAAGACTCTTATGAAATCAGCAGCATAGTAGCGTGGATTATAGTACAGTAAATACCTGACAAGCATGTGTAGCGGTAGAATGACAATTTGTAATGAAAGTACAGCGTGACAGTATGACTGTAGATACCTGACAGAACGGGGCGCACTCAGCTACAATGACGTGAAATTTGCGTTTGCGCGCGGCGTCTTTCAGAAATGCCTCGACCGTGCGCGAGCGCCCGATCGTCATTATGACCTCGTTTGAGTGGATGTGCTCCAGAGCCTGCATCGATATGTTGTCTGTCGTCCCCTCTAAATAAGTACGAAAAAGCAATAAATAAACACTGAAGACAGCCAGAGCCCATAAACAACGTTATATAACTGACATAACACACAACGAACTAACAAAATATGTGTGTGAATGAGTAGGCGTTGACGTGTTACCCAGTTCTGTGAGCAGTTCGTTAATAGCCTCTATAACGTTGGCTTTAAGGTGTGGGAAGTGCCGTTTAAAGTTGTCGTCATTAGAACCTCCTGACGTCAACAGTTTGTGAAGAGAATCCTGCTGGTCCGTCTCCTCGTTACTGCCTCCAGACCTATGACACAACGGCAGCCGCGTGAAATGAAGTTATTCAGCTCGGAACAGACCGTACTGTACCCACAGAAGAATCGGTCTGTGTTACACCCACACAGTGTGCATATAGGAATATCCCTGCTTGGTTCTCAGTGATAAATAAATTGTTCCTTGTTGTTTTGTATATACATGCTGCCTCTAGGACATATCATACATAAACACAAAATCCAGTATCATTGTTGTACAGATGACACACAAATCTATGTCCCACTAAAAACCAGTGGAGAAGGCAGTCTTCATCATCTTTTATCTTGGCTGGCAGAAATAAAAAGCTGGATGTCCCAAAACTTTCTCCAGCTCACTGAAAACAAATCAGAAATAATTATCTTTGGTCGACCAAAATTGATCCCCAATTTTCATAAAAATCTTGGATCCCTGTTTGCAAATACCAAACCTGCTGCCAGAAACTTGGGTGTAATATTTGACAGTGACCTTCCATTTGAAAAGCAGATTACTAAAGTTGTGCAATCGTGTTTTTATCAGTTACATAACATCTCAAAAATCAGGTATTTTCTCTCTCTGCCTTATCTCAAGAGGGTCATCCATGCTTTTACTTCATCTGGGTTAGATTACTGCAATTCTTTGTACTCAGTATTAAGCCAGAAAACTCTCACGCTTTCAGTTGGTACAAAACGCAGCTCTTAGACTTTTAACAAACACTAGAGGATAAGATCAGCCCTGTTTTAGCCTTCCTTCACTGGTTACCAGCAAGTTGTAGAACCAATTTTAATATTTTACTGATCACTTTCAAAGCACTTCATGGTCTAGCTTCCAGCTACATTGCTGAATTACTACTCCCATATGAGCTAGTGCACAGCCTCAGGTCCTAAGGCAGGACTCTGCTGGCTGTTCCTAAGTGACCGGGCTTTTGCGGTTGGGGCCCTGCAGCTATGAAACTCCCTGCCCAAGAATTTGAGGCTTGCAGGATCTTTTAAATCACTTCTCAAAACATATCTTTTTAAGAAAGCCTTTTATTAATTCTAGCACAACATTTTATTTCCAGCACCTCTTACCTGTTTTATTATCACTGTTGTGATTTTTTTTCTATTTTATCTCAGTATTATTTATTTCCTAAATGTCTTACCTTTTTTATTATTACTGATGTTGACATTTTTTTCTGTTTTATTTTATTCTTTATTTCCATTTTATTTTTACTACTGTAATTGCCTGATTTTATTTGCCTCAAATATTGAAATGTTTTAATCCTTGGAAAGCACTTTGTAACTTTGTTTGGAAAAGTGCTGTATAAATAATGTTAGTATTATTATTATTATTATTATTATTATTATTATTATCATTATCGCTGCTGTTGTTGTTGTCCTCATTATCATTATTATTATTACTATTATTTTTCATTATTGTTGTTATTATTATAAAACAGAGCTTATGTGGGGCATCACTGGACAAAGCTATTTATAACATAAACTTAATTTTATCATGGTAAAACTGGAGATCAATTTTTTAACTTTACTCCATTATACTCAGCTTTGCATCACCGTGGCCTTTAACAGAAGCACTGAAGTCATTTTAGTGTGGGAGTCACTGGTCTCACTGTATTTATAGCAATATTACCACTGAATAAAACGATACAGATCATGTGCGCATGAGCACCGATTTCTGCATGACTGTTAGGAGATTCATGTCCAGACTATTGCTTCTGTTCGCTCTCACCTAGCGTATTCCTCCCGGATAATCTTCAGCACTCTCCGGACCATGTTACCCACTGTGGTCTCAGAGGGTTGGGCGGCTGTCATTCGCTTCCCCTCCCGCCGGATCAGATCCATCAGGTCCCCTACGGATAAAACCATCTTATTACAGCTTAACTAAACACTCACTGACTAACAGGTACACCTACACATAAAACGGATACGCAAGTTTGGCATCTAGTCCGTTCAGTAGAAGTGAGTTAAACACACTATTTGTCTTAAATTGTACACTCCTTTGACAAGCCGTGAACGTGAACAGCAGTCAGAGTATAACTCAAAGGCACAACTCTGACGGTTTTTTTACTGTGCTGGACCACCACTGCTAGTCTATGGTCTGTGGGTGTCACAGTGTTTTGGTTGGTATGTGACTGACCGGCGCTGCTCCAGCGGGCCTGTGCCGTAATCCTCCGGAGTAAGGCTGTCGTTTCTCGGGCTGTTTCTGCTGAGCCACGGAGAGTTCCGGACCTGCTCCCGCCCCGCTTCAGCTCTGCCAGGAAAGCCTCAATGCGCTCGGAGAGATCTGTCTCTTTGTCTGCGCCCGGCATTTTTCTTTTTCTGTCACTTCAGTAAAGGTCGTGTTCCATCAGATTATGTTTTCACATGTAAGCCAGCTTCGCAACAGATTAACATCGGAAGTGTTTACACCTCGTGGCTCAAAATTCCTTCCGGGTCATGTTCAATATAATCAGCGAATGAGTTGACGTCATACAAATTCGCAAATGCCAAATGCTTTAGCGACTCCCTTTCCCCCCATATTTTGTTTAATCCGATTCTTTTGTAGACCGCTATGGCACGAGAAAGTTGATTATTTCATAGAGTACTTATATTTATTTGAGTCTCTCCCCGCGTATGTGTGTTAGTGATGTTTGCTTGGCATTGTTAAACCGATTACGAGTATTCACTGAGGACTTACTCATATTCACTCCAGCGTTTTTGGTGACAGTTTCATAGTATGTGCTGTTTAGAGACATTTGTATGTGATTGTGACCGGGTTGCATGTGATTCCTGTGTGTATACGTGCGTGTCCGCTTTAAGGAACACATCAGTTTTTAATTAGTGGTGTAGAGGTGTCAATGTAAGAAACACACAGTTTAAGTAACAAAGTTCGTTTAATTAAAATCCAATTTCACCTTTCAAGATTTGAACCACCAATGTCACCAAAGAAGCTGACAAAAAATATTTGTATTTTCAAATGGACCCAAGAATTAAACCAAAACATCCAAATATTTGGCAGAACAAAAAGGGGGGGAAAAAAGCATAAAATAAACTCGATCTAGTGCCTTCCTAACAGTTGCACCACTGTAACCACAACTCCATTATTACACATGAAAGATGTTCTGTGTGAACTTTCCCACCCCCAAACATTAACTATATTTTCTCTAGAGAGAATGTTATGACAGCACAGCTAATCCCAGCCCTACAAACATTGCAGAAAAAGTAAATTCTTCCCCAATTTCTTCAATAAAATGTCAAAATTATTATGTTAAATTAAAAACCATGTTTGTTTGTTTTTTTAAATCTGTTACCATGAGTAATCAACAGGCACATCTGCTGTGTCTCTGCTGCCGAGCCACATTCAGCGTTCACTCGCCCAAGGGGTTGTCAGGAAATCACGTCGCCTGGCAGCTCAGCTCAGCGCATGCTCGCACACACACACACACACACACACACGCACACACTCGCAAAGAGACCAGCCCTCTGTGGACTGGATACTGTGGTCATTTCACAAAACAGTTTTTTAAAAACATTTCTCAGATGCAGGCAAACTAATCAACAACAGTACAGCCCATTCATAAATCATTTTAAAACATAAAAAAAGTAAAAAAAAAAAAAAAAAAAAAATCAACAGCATTAACAAAAACATTGAGAGCAAGACAGATTCTTCCTTTCTTCTGGCAGGCAGCTGGATGAGGACTATTCAGAGGTGGACATTATACACACACACACTACAGCTCATCTTCACAGCTACCGTATGCTCAGCTGACAATGCAGAGAAAAAGCGCATGAGAGGATGAGGGGCAAGGGGAACAGGGTGGTTATTGCAAACAAAACATCAGCTGGTGTGAAGCTGAGCGGAAAAAAAATCCCAGAATGCAGTGCTGCGGCATGTCCTCTCAGACCAATGCGGTCAGTTCCCCTCAGCACTGCTGGAACAGAGTGGGGATGGAAAATGGGGAGGGCGGGGCAGGCAGGGTGTGGGAGGGGCTGGAGAGTTGTCATGGTTACCACGCCTGGACTGCCTCTACTCGATCAGTTTCTTTGCCTTAAAGAAGCGGCGCAGGTAGAAGACCTGCCACGTAGCCAAGCCGATCAGACAACACATGGAGAAGATGCTGAAGTACAAAACACGTGTGTTTGTGGATTCTGAAAAACAAACAAAAACAAAAGCATGAGCTCACCACAGGATAACACTTCACAATACAAATTTACTTTTTTAAAAGCTTTGACTACTTGGGTATATATCTTCGCATTGGCTACTGCAGAAATTACTGACAGATGAAAACTTGCTCTAAATGTCATAACTTAAATTCTCTCCAAAATCAAGAGAGAATTTTTCACAGGGAAAAACTCCTTAAGAATCGTACAGGCTGTGTAGAAAGTAAGGTAGGGCTACAGTTGTACACACACACACAGTCAGAGATATCAGAGCATCTTAATCCTAGTGAACCTGTCAGAGTGATGGGGAAATATAGCATGAACAGCAGAGAGAACATCAAGAATCTGGAACTTTTTCTGATCCCTTCTGAATACTCTTACCATTAGTATCTCTCATCTCTTCCTCTCTCTTCTTCATGTAGGCAAAGTCATTAACGATGGATTCAGACAGATCCTCCAACCGCCGCAGCTCCACCTCCAGGGGCTTCAGCTTCTCCACCTTAGCAATCTGCCAGAGTGAGACGTCGCAGTCAGTCATTACAACACCATCATCCCCACCCTCACTTCTCTGGACTCTACATTACTGTGTGCTAAGACAGACAACCACACAACATCATCACTCAATACCACAATCAACTGCCAAACTATCACTCCAAAACACAGACAACCACATTGACTATGTTTCTCGGGTGATGGTACAAAGTACACCATCACTCCGCACCGCAGACGATAACATTTCTTTCCGTGTCAGTTGAGAGACAGACCTTGCCAGCCAGTGGGTTTGCTGTCCTTTTGTTCTGTCTGGAGTTCTATCACATTTGTCTGATCTTTTTCCTCTTTGTCGCAGCATTGTTTCAGTCCAGATATCAAAAAGTTAAATTCGTAAGGGTGATTTACACTTCTGCGTAGGTTCTACGCGGAGCCTACGTTGTAGCTTACGCGAGTGGCCTAAGATCAGCTTGCCATTTTGCCAAAACTTTTCAGTGGTGACTGAAACTGAGCGGATCATGTTGGAGTTGGAGCTGGAGCTAATGAACGGTTGCTTTTACTGAAATTACTGCAACACAGAAAAGAGAGAAGACGTCGGAGGAGATGATGTGCATGACCACTGAACTGATTGAGGCAGAGGGAGAGTGTAGCTACTTAGTGGACCAATCACAGTTGCTGCGGTCTGCTTCGACGCACGTTACCACGACACATAGTTACATTTCTGAGGAGGTGTGAGTCAGGCTACGGCGTAGGCAACGGTGTAGGGTACGCGCCTACGCAGAGCCTACGGCGTAGATTCAACGCATAAGAATAAACTGACCTTTACCCTGGCTCAAATGTTGGCCTTGTGCCGACACTAATGTGCACACAATTTAATATACGAATACAGTCTTTATACAGACAGCTTTCATATTTACTGTCCTCTTTTAACCTGCATCCCACTACTGAGAACGTAACAAACATGAGAATTTGTACCAGAACTGACTCTGCTATAACAGAACTGACTCCGCTGTCCGCAATTCAAACATTCCTGGCTTTCTCACTTCGGTTTTTCTTTTCCTTCAAGTAATCTGTTTTCTCTCATGTGTGGAGCTTTCTTAATATATCGTCTCTCAGTTGCGGACAGGACAAAGAAAAAAGATCTTTCACCTCCTCGTAGTTCTTGGCCTCCACACCATGCTTCATGTCCAGGTTAATCAGCTGATCAGGGACTCTCCCAGTACCTGACGGGAAACGGGAAGGTGTCAATTTGTAGCACACATTTGACTAATGCACACATCTGATTAAAAAAACCCACTGCTGCATGTGGCCAGCCTTTTAAAAATAATGTAAACCTCTTTGTAAACTAATGTCGTGTGAATGGAATCACTTTTTAAGCTCTAAAAACGTGTTAAATCTTTCATAACAACCACAGTGGGTTTATGGCAGGGTAGATGAATTGGGCATAGTCACAGAGAGAGGAGTTAGGAGTCTATAACTCCCTCATTCTGTTCCAGCTCCACTCTTCTCTTCCTCCCCAAAAAGTCAAAAATCAGCAACACATGCCAAAAATGTTCATGAGCTGTATCTTTTTTGGTATGACACAGCCTCAAAGACGAACAAAATACACTTAACACATTCTGAGATGCAGGACTACATGTAAGGGAAAAGCAACTAAAGCCAATCATTCATCAGCTGACTTTTCAAGTCATGTTTAAATGGACCCAATTTGTTCTCCATATACACAAATCTGTCCCAAAATACCCCACAGGGTGAAAAAACACCGTCAGTTAAATGGATACAGAGTGAGAGAGAGAGGACACTCACCCATTGGTGATTTGCTCTCAAAGCACACCTCAAACATGTCATAGTCTTCGGTGGTGAAGGCAAACTTGCCCTTAGCGGCCTCTTCTTTAGAGTATAGGATATGACCAGACGAGTCAGTGATCTGCCAGAACAAACACAAGAACAGAGAACAAGAGAAAAATGATAAATACTCGCACAACTGAAGATTTTTGCAAAGAACGGAGTTCAAGCTGATATACTACGATCTGCTTTACAGAGACTTAATACACAAATTGGGGCACGTTTGAATCGCAGATGGAGGCCGTAATTTTAGCGCTTTTGCATTTTGTCTGACTGCTACAAGTGTGTTTTTAAGCAAGACACTGACGACTACTCACCCCCCAGCACTGAAGTCTTGGGAAAGAGCAAGCAGGCACTAAGGCTCTGACTGATCACAAATATCAATGTATAATTTTAAATGCTGTGCACAGAAAACAACAATAATAATAACTATTACTTTTATAATAATAATAATAAAGCTTCGAGGCATGTACTTTGGAAGCGTAAACAATGGCTTAGGCGTGTAAGTGTGTTTGATGTTAGGTAGTACAGTATCGGCTCTTCAGTGAGATTAACACTGACGTGTTACATTTTGACTAGCCAGCGCTACAGAGAACCGCTCAGCAAGCTGGCGCAACTCACGAAAGTTAGCAGGCTAAACTGAAAACAAACATACCGCAGTATTTATCGTACAAATTTGGGTTACATCAACGGGCTTCAACAGCCATTAAAATGGACATCTACCTTAAGGCGTTCGCTTACATGAGGCAGGCGTGTAACTACATATGCAGCTAATAACTGAACAGCAGGCCTGCTGCTAACCTAGGTTAGCACACAGAGCTGACGTTAGCCGTTTGTGGCTAGGCTAGCAGCCATTGACATAACGCTGCCCGTGTAGCTAAGCTAGCTAGCAAGCCTAGCAGGCAACTCACCTTCAAATTAGTTTTGACGTTCGGCTGTTCACTGATCTCATATTCCCCCGTAACAAGTACGTCTTTATGTATTTCTTCTTTTAGGCATTTTCTTGTTTTAACTGGTAAGAAAAAAGAGATCGAGGTGGCCGACTCAAATAAGAACGGAATGAGTAGTAACACACCGAGGCGAGCCATCGCTGACTTGGGTAGATCACAAACTGACTGGATTGCCACCAGTGCAGAGCTGGTTCGTCTGTGTTTTCAGGAATGTGATGAGTTTCGGGTGTGCATCTGCCACCTGTAGGCGTGGAATGAACGTTACATAGAAAGAATTCCAAAGAAGTGTCATTTCTATAGTAGATTATAGTGGCTATTTTTGTAATTCATTAATTTTAACGACGTGCTGTGATTACAACTGGTGTTGTTCTGTTTACTGAAGCCACAGAAATGTTATGCTGCGGATTCTGGGGAAAAGAAGATACCAATTTTATTCTGAGATTCGAACCCTATTTTTTTTAAGTGTCTTCCTTGACGCTTTAATAATGGCATGTTCTTAAAATTGCTTAAAACTGACGAAAGTAGTCTTCTTTCAGAGAGAATACATTTTTTAAAAAATGCGCGCATTTCTCTATCAGGTCCTGGGGTGTTGAGCCACACGCTAAAGTAAGTGTCTAACATTTACATGTACACTAACTTCGCACACAGCTAATTGAAAGCTGTTGGCAAATGAATACTGGCTGTGGCTGAACAATCATAACGCTCTCTCTCACACACACACGCACACACACACGCGCACGCGCGCGAGAACACGGACACACTGAGACAGACACACTGTCCTGTGGTTGCAGTACGGTATGGTGATTAGCCATTGAAAGACATTTCTGACTCCAGTGCACAAGTACCCACATGATCCAAAATCGGAGTGGGCGATATGGTACATTTTAAGCTAACCAAAGATATGGTCCCGATAAAAACAGTCGAATACCAGGGCTTCAGTGTCCTGACACAAACTGTTGATCAATGGATGATTTATAATATACCCTGCCACAAATGTTTGTTTTTTTTTCAGACATGGCCATTCTGCATCCGTACGCCGACTGAGGGGACAGTGTAACGGACAGAATTCAAAACGCTAACTCTTTTTCTTTTTTTCTATGACTAGAGGTTCATGGTCTAATAGCACATCTGATTTGAATCTTACCATTCATTTCTTCAGAGACTGGAAACTTCAGTTCCCATCTAAAAACAGGCAGTCATTCAGTTACTCTTTTACTTGTATTTTAAATTCTTAATGTAATAAGCAGTGTTTTCTTGTAGGGTCAATTATCTTAAATGGATGAAAATGGAGTGCTACATACATTTTTTTTGTGCGCAAGCAAACATGGGTAAAGATGGATTTAATCAATAACACACAGACAGTAATTCATGTCCAGACCAGTAGACTGAAGCTGGTGCTCCCAGTCCATTTTTAGTTTTATTTCCGAAAATTTACATTTGTTTTAAGGTTTGTACCTGTTTTTCTTTCTTTCTTTTTTCTGAGGCACGTTCGGTTCTGTCAGTGTGGAGGTGTGTGTGTGTGTGTGTGTGTGTGTGTGTGTGAATGGGAACAGAATAGTAAGATGGCGTCAGTCCTAAAGGGGGCTCTGTTGTGGAGGAGATGATACTGATTACGTTGTTACCTCGTCACACCATCCAAGGCTATTTCTAGGCAGGATTCCTTTTTTTACACTCTCTCTCTCTCTCTCTCTCTCTCTCTCTCTCTCGCTCTCTCTGTTTCCCTTTTTTCCTACCTCTTCCCTTTTTTCCTCTGTCTGGCTCTCTCTTTTTTCTGCATATGTTGCCTGCCTGTTTCCTCCCCAGGGCAGCGCCTCAGACGCAGATTGGCGTCACACTGCTCTAATTTTACTGCTGTTGATGCTGATGTTAAAAGAGGCAGCGAAGCACCTGCTATTTCTGCTCCCCCTCCCCTCTCCCCAGAGCCTGCCCTACGTGTATTAATAGAGATAGTGAGCGAGAGAGAGAGAGAGAAAGAGAGCGAGGGAGGAGTGGGGGAGACAGAATATAATTTCAAGCTGCCTGATTTTACGTCACTATTGTGGAGGGTTGTGCTCTCATGCTACCTAACAGAACAGGTGCTTTAAGAAAGCTCAAAGGCAGAAGGTTTCAGAGAAGTTCTATACTTTTTATTTATGCTCCTGTTTGTACAAAATACACATCATAGGGCTGCTGCCTGTAGTTGATGCAATCAAAGGGCTGATAGCTGAACTCTGATGCGTGAACTGTTGTCTCAGTAGGTGCAGTGTTTCCTGAGTAATATAATGATAAAGTGGGTCATGTTTTGAATGAACAGGTGAGAAGCCTGCACCTGTGACCTTCAGACAGGGCTGGAGGAAAGGTGTGTCTGTCTTAGTCCCGTAGTCATGCCTACGTCTGGCGGTGTTTCGTTATTTCTGTTTCAACACCTCTCTCTTTCTCTCTCTCTCTTTCTCTCTCCCTCTCTCTCTTTCTCTTTCTCTCTTTCTCTCTCTCTTTCTCTCTTTCTTTTGTCTTTTTTTTTTACAAACATGGGCAGGCACAGTTCCTGGCTACTAACATTGCGCAAACTGCTCCGGTGAAACACACACACACATACACTGAGGAAGTGCAAGGAGTGTCAAGGAAATGAGTGAGCACATATCCCACCCACCCCCCCGCCCCGCCCCGCACACACACACACACACACACTCATACACACACATATACACACACGTAGGCATATCTTGGAAGTTTCCAGGTCTCTGTAAGAAAAGTCAGACAGTTGTGTGTGCATGTCAGTGTGTGTGTACATGTGTGTATGAGGGCACGTTTGGAGTGATGCAGGCCTCATGTCTATAGATCCAGGTTTTTTTTTTCATCACGCTGTGTTCATTACAAGCCATGCAGCTGTGCTGTTCATTCTGAGTCTCCTTGGTACACATTGTGTTTAATGGAATCCTAAATGACTTTAACCACCATCTCTGCTTTGGTCTAAGAGGTTTGGGGATCTTTTGTTCCCTAAAATGCACCCCAGAGTGGTTTCTGTACTAAATGTTGAACATTTGAAGGAAGAGAAACTCCTTTAAAGATACGTGATTTTTGTCTTGTGAAATTCTCATATTTCCAATATACTCCACCCCACCCACACAAACAGATACAGATAATTCCACTGAACACACACCTTATGATAAAAGCTGATCTTGAGCCAGTGAAAACTAATAAGCATCATATTGACTGAGTCTCGCAGTGAGCAGAGTATCTGTAGTGTGTGCAGAGGTGGGCATGTTTTAAACACTACTTAGTTTCAAGAATATGGACCAATAACAGACCAATAAAACCGAACAATAAGACAAATAATGGACCACAGGCAGAATGATACAGAGAGCACAAACTGACTGAACAACAAAGTAGTTAAGACCCACTGTGTCCTGTTTACATTTCCCTATAGGTAATCTCACTTCTTCATTTTGTCTTTAAAGAAATTCTTAGTGTATTGGGAGTTCACAGCAATGAATGAAAAGCAGAAACTGAATGATGAAAGTGTCAGAATAATCGTGATTTACTGTCGTCATAAAGCTCTTCAGCGTTTCAAAATCCCAACCGCTTTTGTAACAGACACTCTCCTGATCTCGTCACTTCTAAGACCCCGTGGTTGCGCACACGTCAGAATGACAAGATAGCAAAGAAGCGTTTTTCCACATTAAAGATTTATTTAAAATGTTGAACAGGTTGTATTTAGTTCACATCTCAGTACAAAAATAAATGTCAATTCCATAAATAAAAAAGAAAAACAAAAACGTTTTCACAGAAAACTTTCAATACTTGGACATCAGACCATTTAGATAATGGTTAGACAAAGCACTACTATATTTATTTCATATAATATATATTTTTGGTGGAAAGAAAGCACAATTCACACATTTCCATCAACTACTAAAAAAGGTTATGAATTAGCTAGTTATTAGTTCCCTATTTGCTCTGAGCACATGTCAAGAGAGACTCTAATCACTCATTTCTTCCAGCACCAGTAATGCATTAAGACCATGTCTTCTGTCTAAGTTTTTATATTTATTCATTAACTTATGTCAAACCATGCTTTCACTCGCTACATAACTTGGTGAGGCAAATATGGTTAGGCTAAACAATAAGAGTTAGGCAATAGCAAATTGCTTCAGTTTTGCAGTTTTGAATCCTGGTGTGGTTTAGAGTTTAAAAGCATGTGTACATGTTTGTGTGTGTGTGTGTGTGTGTGTGTGTGTAGTGGTCCCTCACAAAGTGAGCAGAGTTGGAGAGCTAAGTGAGTCTGAGGACTGGTCATTACTGCTGCTGCCACGTCGATGGACAAGGCCGCAGGTGGGGAGGACTTCGCTCTCGGGGTAGGTGAAGACAAAGGAAGACGTGTAGGTGGTGCAGGCGGGCGTGCACGTGACCACGGGCGTGCACAGAGGCTCCAGGTCACTGTTGGCAGGTGTGTAGAGAGGCTCCCAGTCCTGAGCGTAAAGAGAGCTGGACAGGTCGACATCAGGCACTGAACGCACAGTATCCAACTCGGCCTTGGCAAGCAGGTCCAAAGACTCCTCCAGAGAAGGTTCCAGATCAGCTATTTTGACTGTGGTGGAGCCGCAGCTAAGGGTGGAGGGTGTGGTGGAGAAGAGAGATGCTGAGGACATGGAAGTGCTGGTAACTATGGCAGACTCCGTCAGTTTGGAGCCCATGGAGGTAGAACTCGGAACATCAGCAACCGATTCCAGGCTGCTCGCATGGGAAACAGTGACGGCAACTTCTGGGAAAGTGATGTCCATGTCTGATGGGATCTTGCAGATGGGTTTGTGTGCTGCCAGAATAAACTCTAACCTCTCCTTCTCTTTCAGAAGACTGGCAATGTCGTTCTGAAGAGCAGATTTCTCATCCTCCAGTTTATCAGTTTCCTATGGATGTAAAAGAAGTTAAGTCATTAGACTGCATTGACTGGCTGTTACATTGTAGACAGTGCTATGGGGTGATAAATTCCATGACAGGTGAGAGCAATACTTACAGCTTGTAGTGTATCTGTGAGCTCTCTCCTTCTGTTACGACATTTTGCAGCTGCCATCTTGTTTCGCTCACGGCGAACTCTTCTCTTTTCTTCCTCCTCAGGAGAAAGCTATAAAAGAAACATAAACACAACATGAAGTTTACTTCTCTCAAACACATATGAACATGTGCATAATAAAATAAACAAAACTAGATTTAATAGCTTTGTCTCTAAAACATGTATTTACCTGTTCAGCTCTGCCTCTCCTGTTAGAGCTTTGGATTTTTACGTTTGGCTTCATTGTTTTGGATTGGGCGAGAGAATTGGAATTGTAGGGATGCACTCTGCCGCTGGAGGGCGCCACAGACGACACGACTGGTTGAACCATCCATTGCAAGTCTGGACATGAGGAGATGGCCGTAACCGTCGGAACGAAAGAGGCACTTGAAACGGACAAGTCCGTATACTCCTGAGGGGCAAATATTTTTAAAAGTTACAGATTAATGACTCACATAGATACTGAATAATACAAACAAATTATGTGTCGGAGTGTTCTCAAATCAGTAAAAATTTTTAACTCGTACATACTAGCAAGTCGTAAATGCAGAACAGAAGTTGTCTTATTTGTACTAGTTTGTTGGAGTATGAAATTGTACATCGGTAATAATAGAGGGTAATTATTGTGCGTAGGTTTAGATAAATCTTTAGCTTACCTGAGACTGACTGAGCGGAGAGCTCATGCCGGAGTACAGTCCGGCAGGTGACGGGTAGTAAGCGAGATTTTCTCCGGCTGGGGAAGCGGTACTGCAACGGGAAGACGAGTCACAATCGGTGTTGAGCGAGGTAAACATCATCTTTCCGGGAATGCGAGAACTGCGATTAACCAGTTGCAGCGTGTTCCGAAAAGAGCGGTTGTGTTAGTGTCAAAGAAAAACTTTCCTTTCACAAGCGTAAATCGAGCCCCAAGTAATTCCGTTTCAGTTCGTGCGTTGTTGTTGTTCCTCCTCGATATCCAAAATCTGACAGTCCCTCCTCGCACTCCCACTGTATTTATAGTCTGCAGGGAGTGACGTGATTAGCTGATGGGTGGGCTCAAACGCGGAACAGCCTCGGCAGACAGAAATTTATGAACAGTTAGTAAAAAGAACTCTGTTTTAATAAAAGTGTATTGCATTGGTACTTTGAAATTGGGTTGTTTTTATTAGATAAACAAAATATTAGCTAAGATTCTAAACTGAGACGTTTACGAAAGACATTGTATTTTGACTGAGTGACGTTCCATTGCAGGGTATCCCACGACGTCATTGACCTAATATGGAATGCATCCTGAAAAGGCGGTGCACTGATGGGAAACTCTCCGCATAGTCTCCTCCAGTTACGTAAACATATGTAGAGAGCTTTGTGCATGGCACCATGGGCTTCTGCCCGAGAAAAAACTAATTACATTCATTAAATTTTCGCCATCGCAGTACTTTTAACTTAATCTAGTAACGCAAGCTACTCTAATGGTATAAAATAAACATCTAGATTGAAAAATCATAGAATCTAGAAGTTTCATTGACAACTATATACTTTTTCGTTGTTTCGTTTTAACTTGTTTAATGGTTTGAAACTTATTCAGGCACCCTCCAAAAGCGTGTTGCATAAATAGTTCGTGTTGTGGAAATCTCTTTCAGGTTTGTCAAAACACACGCACAGTTGCCCGGAGCAATGTTTGTACCTCAATGGAATTCAAAGGGAGTGTCTCCAGGTGCAATAGCAATACTTGCATACGCAGGTCTTCCCTGTGGGTTTCCTCGAGTCGCAGGGAACCCCACGAATATCTGTCATAACTATCGTAGAACGGTATGCCCATTCAATGTCGGTCGGTAGGTAATACACATAATTTTTATACACGCGGTGCGATTATACCAGTTTTTGTTGGCTACAAAGTTTGAATAAGTTTATTTAATATTCTCTTTAATAATGATGGTTTGATGATGTCAGTTAGTCTCAAATGTTCTTTAAAATGATAAAATAGCAATGTCAGCTGTCTCGGGAAAGGTTGCAACGTTGCCGAGTCGTGTTGTGTTTAACTGTTGATGTTGCCTTGGTAACGCCACGCCCATTCGCGTCACTCATAGAGCGAGAGCTGCTATGCAAAGTTAACTATTATGTGTGTGTGTGTGCGTGTGTGTGTGTGTGTGTGTGTGTGAAACAGAGTGTAAGAAAGAAAAAACGCGAGAGAGAGGGAGACAAAGAGAGATAGCGATATAGTCTCCGAAAGTGCTTGAACTTTAGTCAGGGCACGTATGGCCTGTGAGTAGCTTTCAGGATTTTTTTTTTAATGAAGTGGTTTTGAAGATAAATCGTTAGGTTTTCTAATTCGCCGGATAGTTAATTTGTACGTGACAACACACAAGAACCGCTCAGTTTAGAGAGTAAACATTTGCTTATCGATAGAACATTCTGTGTTGAAAACGGGTAGTGTTCCATATTTAGCTGTGGAGGGGTGGTGTGTTTTCTGACCGAAGCTGATCCGACCACTGTGAATTGCGAGAAAGCGGCCAGGGGCGTGTCTGCCGGGAACCCCGTTGGCCATTAGTCAAGGGAGGCCCCGTTCTCACGGCCGCTCACGCCCCGTCCGTGTCCTGATTACCTCATGAGAGCTAAATAAAGTCTTTTGTAACGTTTATTGAAGAGGCAGAGATAAACAGTTAGTCCTTAGTGAGAGGACTGCATTTTTGTTTTCAAACGTTTTTCTGCCGGTTAGTGTTTCTGCGTTAGTGTTAGTGTTTCTGCTCAACTTTAAAATATCATCATCATCATCATCAATGACATACAAGAGTAGCATTGATAGTAACAACAACACAACCACTAACAACAACTACAACAACAACAACAACAATAATAATAATAATAATAATAATAATTATAATAATAATAATAGAAGTATCTAGAATTTCTGGTGTCGTGTGACAAATTCCTCATTGTATTATTATTTAATTTTCAGCCCAAAGAATCAAATAAATTTCAGATAAAAATAGGCGCAGCGCTGCAGTACCTCACAGGCCTTTCTCACCGGATATGCCATATATGGTCAAAAAGCTCTACTCTCTGATTGGCTGCCGTGACTAACGGCATGTCTGTTGCTGCAGCTCTTAGTGAGACCTATTATTGGCACAAATCTCATGAGTTCAGTCACAAAACACGTTTGTTGTCATGTCTGATTTCAGATTATTCATTTTTTCTCCCAGGTATATTTAATTATCCTGTATATCTCTGACATTGTATACTGAAAGGATTGTTTTTGTTTTTGACTCCTGCAAAAACGCCTCTTCTCTGAAACAAGTAGTCATATTTTGTAAGTTTAAATATTCAAATTCCAGACTGAATTCATCAAATATGGTATTACTAATGCGAATCAGACTGTAATAAGACAAAAGCTCATATTCCCACGTTAACTCCACTTACAATTACTTTTATCAATAGGCTGTTTTAATACTATACACTAAAATATTTTCGCAAGCTTTTCGGCCACAGCATACATAGCGTGACGTAATCAAATTCATGTACGTAATAGGCGATCAATTTATTGAGTGGGGGTACGTCTATATATGTGACACATACGACATCAAATTCATAACCATCAACATTGATATGAAATTAATTCCTTACTAACTTATATATCCAATTAAGTTAAATAAGGTAAAATGTGTTCTGCACGCTCACCCTACTGCCTACATGGTACAGTCCCCCTGCACGAATTTCATTCATAAAATTCTGTCTCACTATAAAAACACGAGCCTCGCTGTGGACCACTGTTTGCCACGCTGCAAAGTGTTCAGCCGTCTGGCAGTTCTTGTTGCATATAACCATACAAGGCGACACGACAACAAAATATCGCATACGAAAACACCCTTTTAGAGAGTACTGTTAGTCTCTTTAAATCCGGTGTTTTTCCTGAAATATTTGCGAAAATTTTAAAGCTCTGCGTGTGTCGTGCAGTTTCGGTTTGGTCTCATTCTGCAGTCTGTAAACGCAGTCTGCAGCACATCACCTCCGAGCGCATTCGCGTGCTGGATGCAAAGCGCGCAGCAGGTACGGTCTGTCATAATCATACCATTGAGCAGGAGATTAACTTAACTAAATGTTTGAGAACATAAGAGTATGTAAATATTGTGTGATGATGTTTGTTTATCTAGTTTTAGTGACAACCTTTGTACTGAACAAGATTGTTGTTTTTAACATTAACAAACATTAAACATCATCTCTTTACCTAAGAGGGAGCTTAATTGGTGTGCTTAATGACGTTGCGTCAGTAGGCTATTTTATCATGGATCACGTAAAAGTTTTGTTATGATGATCGCACGAAGGTAGAAGGAATAATTTTTGACATTTCTTTTTTGTCAGGATATAAGAAATACAGTTTGGAAAATTCAGATACAAGTCATTCTCCCATATCAGCGCTCACAGTAGCGTATTCTGTCTGGAAAAAAGATGGTTCTAGCGTGTGACATCACAACTGCCAAATATCCTGCGGCCTGTGGAAAGCACAAGAGACGGAGAAGCACGGCTCAGTGCTCGGACGTCAGGATAGCCCGTCGCGATTCTACTGTCCGAAGAAAATGCCAGAAAAATCAGGTAAGAAATCGTTGTCTGTTGTGAACAATTCCACATGAGGTTTAATTATGGTAAAGGTGTGTTATTGATCCTGGGGTTAGCATTACTGACCAGAACGGAGAGAACAAACGGTATGCGTGGAAAGACTTTAGAAGATCCCATGCATGTGCTTTGTGCTTGGATATGAGTGATTATAATTCCCATCCTGGTGCCCATAGCTCTCCCCTGAGGAAGAGGAGAAGAAACGGATCCGAAGAGAGAGGAATAAAATGGCTGCAGCAAAATGTCGAAACAGAAGGAGGGAGTTGACCAACAGCCTCCAAGCTGTAAGTTTTAACAATGTCCATTCATGTAAAACAGTGCATATCTGCATCTATGAATGCTTTTGAGCTGAATGTGTGTGTGTGTGTGTGTATGTGTGTTTCAGGAGACTGATCTCCTGGAGGAGGATCAAGCAGCACTTCAGGCTGAGATCAGCAGCCTGTTAAAGGAGAGAGAGGAACTGGAGCTCCTTCTGTCAGCGCACAAACCCCACTGTAAAAACCCAGAGCTCCTCAACCCACTAGAGCAAAGCAGAGTCCAAGAGGCCCATAGCTCAGCCTCACTGGAGATACTGCAGCACGTGCCTCTAACCATGGAGGACCTGGTCAGTGGTCCAACTCCAGACCCTGACGTACCGCTCACTGGTTCTGCACTGGGGGTCATCTCAGGGAACTCTGACATATTACTGTGCTCCAGCGCTGAAGTAGAAGGAGCTGAGCTGGAGGTGGAGGTGGAGGTGGAGCTGGGGGTGAAAAAGGTGACTGGTGGAGTGAAAGAGAGAGATGACGACACGAGACTGTCGGTACCGGACGTGGACTTGGGTTGCTGCTCTCTGGGCCTGACAGAGTGGGAGAGTCTTTACCAGACCATGGCCGAGACCCTGGAACCCCTCACCTGTGCCGGTCACACCTGTGCTAGCTTAGAGACTCACACCTGTGCCAGCCACACGCTCTCGCTGTTAGGTTTCACCAGCTTTGAGTTTGATTCGGAGGAGGGAGAAGGAGGCGAAAAAGCCAAAACAGATGGGAAAAGATCAGAACTTTTCACAGATATTCTCAATTCTCCGACACTTGTGTCTTTATGAGAGAACTGGGGCTGAGCACAGAGATATCAAGTTGTGATGTGAAACAAACAGGGCACATGCAGTGGTTGCTTTGACCTAAGAATGACCTTCCTGACAGTGATGTCACTGAGACCGTGGTGTATTCTTGTTTGTGCAAGTTTGAACGTTTTCTCAGAAACATTGTCAGTTGTCTGTTTCATATTGTGAGGTGCTATACTGTTATCTGTATGGTGCAGTTCATGTCCTGTTGTTTTGTCATAAAGTGAAACTGTCTATTTAGGGATTTGTATAGCTACAGGTGTCGTCAATGTAAAAGTTAGATGTTACAGTGGAAATCAGATTCCACCTCATTTTTAGTGTAGCTCCTTTGTAAACCGTTAAATTCCTCATTTAACAACATCACATTTTTATATGTTTGTCAAAAGAAAACATGTTGAAAGATAAATAATGAACTGTTTCCAAAAATAAATAAATCAGTTAATTACAAAATACAAGCATTCTATGTGTTAAATAGGTCACTGTGTCATCTTATCAGCAACTGTATTATCTGATATTGGATAAAACAAAATACTAATAGTGAATTCACTGTACTAATTCACTATATAGGTTCTCTAATTTCATCTGTTTTAACCCAAGAAGCCACAAATACCACGCTTAGCTCCTCTGCAGTCATCAGAAATCACTGATCATAAATTGTTACATGAGATTGGGGCACAGCCATGTCTGTTACTCTGTTTACAATCAGGTTCAACAATTATAAACTCTGCATTTGGGGTTTCAGGAGTAGCGTCGTAATGCCACCGTGCATTTTTTTTTAAATTTATTGGTGATGTAATGCGCAAAAGCGACATTCCCGGTCACACTGAAAATAATAAGGTTTCTACAAACAGTATCGGACATACGAGTTCCACAATGAAGATCGAAAACATTTACGATACACAAACAACTGTCAAACATACTCTGTACCCTGCCACGCGGAACAATTTGTACGTTTGGCACGTTTAGGCATGCAGCGTAAAAGAATCATACGTCAAAACGTACACACAGCACGCCGTTGCGTTTCACTTCCTTGACCATATTTGGAAATTTATCGGCGACTGTTGTTTTGTATCCGTGGCAACGTGGTGTCGTGTTTCACGGCAGATCTTCCCGGAAAAAGGCAGACAAGGAGAGGACCTGTATCTGACGGTAATCAGAACAGTAGAATCAGTGTTCAAACCCAAGTGATACCGACCCATTTTTGCATCTGTTTGGTAATTATGCCGTAAATAGTATCATGATAATTTACTCTGTGAAACGCCTTTTTGTGAGTAGGTGGGTTGACAATACGAAAACGCTGCAAACAAAGAAAAAAATGCAAGCCAATGACGTCGGCATGCCTTCACAAAACGAAATAAAACCTACAACGTTCTGTTGTGTACTATTTCGTAATTCATACGCATAGTAGGCTACTTATAGTGCGTTGTAATTCCATGTATTTCACCTTGATCATTCATTAAAAAATCAGTTTTGCAAAGATGAAACGTGAAAGCTTACGTCGGGAACGCCAGAACAACAATTTTCATTTTCTGTTTTTACAGAAACTGACACGGGATATTTTTCAGCCCAGTACTACCAGGTGGTTTCATGCAAGCAGTGTAAAACATCAGAAGAACAGGACGAATAACGGATTTATCAATATTTTTCATCCAGCACTCAAGAATGACACTCAAGCATTCTCGAGTTTCATTTTTTGCTTCAGATTCTGAGGCAAAATCTGGCCGTTCAGTAGTTATTGATAGCATAACCTCGTTGGCCATCTATGGCTTCTTCGACATTTATCGCGTTGTGTGCAAGTCCGCTCTGACATGTAAAATTGACACTAAACACTAGAGGCTTTGCATAATTTTGAGCCCAGAAGTTTTCGGGAGGGAAGGGTTGTTTGGGAGAGGGGTGGGATGGGGGGTTCAAGGTGAGTGAGGTGAACAGAGGACACCCGTTGTTACCTCTGGAATCTGGGCTAAAACAGGAGAGGCAGCGCTATTACAACCGTCACTGCTGAACCAGACTGGTTCTCATGTACGCATACTTCAAATGATCAAGTTCCTCCAGAGGTCACGTCTTTCCGAACAGACAAAATTAGCCTTTGAAAATATGTGTTGTATGGAACATCGGTGTTGATTAACTCTTTTGCACAGCTCATAAGAGCCACTGTGTTACATTCCGCATTCTATAAATGTTCACACAGAGAACAGAAGGATATAGTCACTCATTAGTCATAAATCTGTTTTAATGCGGCTGTACTGTCCCTTTGGATTTGGTCACTGAGTTTAAACATTAAATCAACAGGACTTCTGAAAAGAAATTCTAGAATTATCCAGGATTTATCAACACTGAATGCAGAAATATAAGAAACAGGGACTGTGGCACCATTGACATGTGTTTAAGCATCAAATATCCAGTCAACTAATAAACTCTCAAATCTTTTCAATCAATCAATTAATCAGTCAATCAATCAAAGAAACAATCAATCAATCAGTCGAGTTTTATTGTGCTGAATGGAAAATTCTGCCAACTTAACAACCCACCAAAAAGTATAGGAGCTCTGTCAGGGTTCACAAGACAAAGGAAAAACATAAATTACATGCATAATTTAAAGGACATGACCACTATCTTCCCGTGTACGTGTCATTACTGATATGATTAAAGATATGATTAAAGATAGATAGGCCATTTCCTGGGACAGTATGCTGTCTAGATGAGTCCCAGTGCTCATTAGTGAAACAACTAGGGAGGCTGTTAACACACACTGTACCAGCCGCACACACGCACACACACACTCATGCAGGCGCACATAGACACATGCATGCAGACACCACGCACACACGCACACACAGCACTTCTGCTGAACAAACAGAAAGGGTCAAGCAATCCTGCCATGAATGATAACCATGATAACTGTGTTGCAGGTCATGAAAAAAAAAGATTTTTGTTGTTTAATATTTCAAAGTTTCATAGGTTTCTTCAGTATTTGTTTTACGATAGTTTATTCAGGGTTTGCGGTAAGGGGCTCAGTGTTGACCCAGGCCTCCTGTTCTCTTCCACTCTTGAATAAGACTTTCCCTATGAAGAACCGTCTGAACTGGTTTATATTCTTGTCCTAAGTATGAGGGGTCTGAAGTGTCACCGTCTGAGGAGGAAACGGGAAGAGGAACCTGACGTGCTCACATAAATGAAGTCAGAGCGGCGCTACACATTTTTAGCTTTTTTGCGTTCTTTAAAGTAAAAAATAGAGCCGTCCATTTTTCCACTTTTACGCCACTCACGAATTAACCACAACTGAAAAACATGAATTTGAATCATTGTTAAGGGCGCTGGGTTTTTTTAAATCGTATTTTACCAATTCATAAATGTGTAGTTCCGAAACTAGCCCTTTAAAAAGACCTAGATGCCTTCATTATTGTTTTGTTGTTTTTTAATCCCTTGTTTGATAGATAACCCATATTCAAACCTCCACCGTGCGACCTGTTTCCTTGACTGGCTTAAAAGAAATGCTTTTACAGTTTGCTTTTCATCAGGGATTCCCTCTCCCACACAGCTCAGTATGGGTTTCCCTCTCCCACACAGCAAACCTATTACGCTTCATAAACGGAAGGTGCAGAGAATAAACATCTTATTACCGTTTTTCTCATAGAGATTTCTTCACCGGTCTGTGCCAAAAAAACCCCCACCAAATAAACGTGTGTGTTTATTTTTGCTGGGATAATCCATGAGCGTTGTGGGAACACCGGGGTACTGTTTACAAACAGTAGAAAGTTCCACACTCTGCTTTTGTTGTGTGTTTTTTGGTTGCTAGGGGCGGAGTTAGGTTGCTGTTTTGAGCGGCAAGGTCTTTCTATTTTCACAGACTTGCTTACGTATGGGACCAACAGTTCCGCATTCCCCAGCCCTCCCCGTTCGTGATCAGTATTTAAACCGTCTGATGCAACTCGAATCAAACTCATTTTTGTAAAGGGACGTCCCGCAGAGAGCACACGAGCGTCACGGATTCCTGACTTGAATCAGGTAGGACATTTTTAAAGGAGAAAACAATGGCACGTTACATTTTAATTTAGATCTGCAGCAAATTTCTCGTTAAACCCCTTGTGTTGATACCTTATAACGTTCATTGGAAACGGTAAAGATTATATCGGTTAACTTGTAAAGACGATTTGTTTTAAACAGTTTTTATAATTTTATGCTTAGTTAGTAGTATTAAGTATTTCATATGCTTAGAATGCATGTTTGGATCGGAGCTCGGTGAAGAGCAACTCTTTCCCACTTCTTAGCTGTTTGATGTAGAAGTTATGCAACACTGTGGTATATGCCAAGGAACAAAGAAGTAGAGCTAAGAACGTATTAGTCTCTAAGATTTGGGCAACTCTCTAATTTACGAGAAAATCTATTTTACAAAGACTTAAATGTTCTGAGATGTAAGTGTTATGTCAGAACTGTTAGAACGTTTTGAGAGGTAACAGAGTTTGGGCATTGCGACGGTTTCGCACATTTAGTACATTTTCAAAGGTCGTTGTTGCTTTTTACCCGAGTTCTCCGTTTGCAAGAAGAAGTAGGCCTACATGTAATTTTAGTAAAGAAATCGGTTTTTCTGGCAATTCGTGATGTTTGTCTCGTAATCGTTGCTTACGGTTTTAGTATGTACATTTCGTTGCCTTTTGGAGAGTAAAGAAAGTGTAGGAGAATTTTGTTGTAAACAGTTCCCTCTCCGTTTTTCTGTTTTTGAAACATGGTTTAAGCTGGACTGAGAAAAAACATCTCGTGGAATTTCAGAGAGATGTGAAAGAGGATGAACAGCCTCAAACTTTTTTTGTTTGGTAGCTTAACTGACAAAATGAAACTAAGAGTGGACGCGTTACTTAACATACCATCTCACTGCTGCACTGTGATGACTGAGCTCTTAAAACAGCTGTGCACTGCAAAATCAGAACTTTTTCTCTGACATCTGGATTCATCCACTGTTCAATTCTATTCTAATGCAATTTAACCTAATCTAATCTGAGCTAATGTAATCTCTTTTAACTAATCTAGTGTCTCTCGAGCGAGTAAATCAATTGCCAAATTTTTTCCATGAGTTTTCGGTGATGTTCTTACCTTAGAACAGCTCTGCAGATCGAGATGTGATGGATTCCACTAGCAGAGATGGCTGAGATTCATCAAGCCATCATAAGCATTCAAAACTAGAAACAGCGATTGAACAAGAGCGTTGAAAAGAGAAGAGACATTGGAGAATGTTGAGAATGCTGCTTCCTTCAGCTGTGTGTGTGTTTGTGATGTAGGTGTCATTAATGTGCTGGTTTATAAAAAGAGAGAGATGAGTATAGTTAAGACAGTGGTTATAACCATGTCTGCTCTGTAACTGAGTTTGGGCGTTTGCCATTGTTTGTTTTGTACATTGATAGATGGAGTTCTTGACGTGTTTATATAAATCGCATAAATCCAAAGACTTTACCTGGAGTATATAAGTTTTTCTTACAGCCACTCCACTCAAGTGGTTGTGTTCACTGTATTAAACTGTCTCTCTCTCTCCCCCTGTCTGACAGTCGTGCTGGGAGGTAGCAGTTGAATCTGACATGATGCCTGGACAAATCCCAGAACCTTCTCTAAACGCAGGTGCTCTCCCTAGTCTGGGACCACTGGCGGAAATCCATGCTACCACACTAACAGACCAGTTTAAACCAGACCGGCTCAAACTGGCTGAGATCACGTTCTCTCCTCTGAAGAGATCCCTTAGCTGCGTCACGGCCGAGGTGAGAAACACATACACACACTTCTAGTCTCTGTGCACTAAACATGTTAACCATGTTTTTCATTGCTCAGTCACCCTGCTCACTCCTGTTTCTGTGTCACTGAAGCAAAGTTTAGTCCATGTAGAGTAGTCTGACCTCAACCCTCACCCTAAACTTCTGCCTAGCCCCAGGCTGCTCAAGTGGGCGCCAAACTTTTAATGTACAGCAACGCCCTCTAGTGGACAGTTTTTACATGATAACTTGTCACGCATTTTCCCGGTGTAGAACTGAATACTGATAGAATGTATGAAATAGCTTGTTTGGACAAAAGGTTTGAAATCTGTGGCTGTGAGTTTTCACAAACCTGTGCCAGAGGTACATGACATAAAAAGGAACATTGTCTAACAAATTTAGTTTTACTGAATATTTTGTCTATCTATCTATCCTCTATCTATCTATCTATCTATCTATCTATCTATCTATCTATCTATCTATCTATCTATCTATCTATCTATCTATCTATCTATCTATCTATCTGTCTGTCTGTCTATCTATCTATCTATCTATCTATTTATCTGTCTGTCTGTCTGTCTGTCTATCTGTCTGTCTATCTTTCTATCTATCTATCTATCTATCTATCTATCTATCTATCTATCTATCTATCTATCTATCTATCTATCTGTCTGTCTGTCTGTCTGTCTGTCTGCCTGTCTGTCTCTCGGATTTAGCTCTCTGTGTGTATGTATTAGAGATCTGTAGACAAGGCTGCATTGGGCAAGAACTCTGCTGCTATTTCACAGTAAACTCATTCCTCATCCTCTTTTTTTTGACAGATGGATGAAGAGGAGGAGAGGAGAAAAAGAAGACGAGAGAAAAACAAAGTGGCAGCCGCTCGTTGTCGGAACAAAAAGAAAGAGAGAACAGACTTCCTCCAAAAAGTGAGTCAACAAAAAAAAATGAAATGTGAATGATGCTAATAATGATTTTTGTACTGGTGCTTCATGCATACTAAAGACTCAATATCAGAGTCATTCTAGCTCCACAAAGACCTTCAGCATTACAATTACTGTTAAAATGCATTGTTTTTGAATGCGGTCCTAACTACATTTATCCATGTGACTGTGGATGATAAAAACACTAAATACTGTTTCCATAATTCCAAAATAATTCTGCTAGAGTTCATTTTTGTATACGTAGTGGCTCTCTTCAGCTGTGAATAGTGGCACAATGGTCTAGTGGTTGGTGATGTAGTTATATTAGTGTAATATTAGTGTTTGTAACATTGGTGTAACATTAGTGTAAAATTAGTGTTAGTAATATTAGTGTAATATTAGAGTGATATTATTACTCATGATACATGCTTATCACTTTGACTATTATTGTGGCATCGTATCAGCATTTTGCTCCTGTTGGCACAGAAAGTGTACACAAGTGAATGGACACTACTGACGCTGTCTAATTTACACTGGAAAAAAAAAACACTCACATATTTATTTACGCTGGAAAATCAATAACGAATGGAAAACCACTTCTCATAAATGTCCTGTTTGAAGGCTTAATGTTGGTCTGTGCTCTGCTGTGATGTGCTGTATTGTGTCATGGTGTGTTTTAATACGTTGTGTCGTGTTTTGTTTTTTGTAGGAGGCAGAGCGTCTAGAAGTCGTAAACACAGGGCTGAAGGGACAGATTGAAGAACTCAGACAAGAGCGACAGCAGTTGATCCACATGTTAAACCTCCACAGGCCGACCTGTATTGTGCGCACAGACAGCATCAAATCCACGGACAGCGAAGACCATTCCCCCCTCCGCCCGCCCAACACGCCGTAAACCACTGTCACTACAGAACCGCGTTTAAACGGGCAGGTGGTGGTTGTAACGTTTTCTGTGTATGAAAACCAAAGTCAGCCAAACACCTCTCTACAAGCTTGTGCCTGCTGCCAAAGTTTGCTAATATTTGTTACCAATTTTTTTAAAAAACTGTGGGACGGGACACACATATTTGAAGAGTTTTTTTTTTTTATGGTGACTTTTGTTGGTTTGCCAATATGCCTCTCCACCTGCCAATGGTGAACTAAAGCCGAAAATTTGCAGTCGGTGAACAGCAACCGTAGAGGGCTTGAAGTAGCCTGTGTTGGGACTTTTGTGCCAAATAGAGCAGGACGCGCTGACAAAAAGCAGAACTTGACTGTGATCTGACTGAGATTGTGAACTAAACCAAAACTCTACACACATCTGTCTTATCCAAAAAGATATCAGGGAATTACCTGTTCATTCTTATGTAGCTGTTATTACTTAAGAGTAGCTCCACCCATAAACGCCGCGGGAACTGGCTAAACTGGTGGTGCAACACTAAGTTCACGTGCTGCTCTATTACTGGCTGACAGCTTGAAGAGTGGGCGTATCTGGTGTCAATTATTGGCTGACAACTTGAAGAGTGGGTGTATCTGGAATCTTATTGTACTTGCATTACTTAACCTAGCTCAAAATATACGGGTCTGCGATTGTATATGTTCCTATATACTGGTTGGAGACATAAATACTATTTTTTTTATAAGTTACCTTGATGTGGGAGTCTCTGGTAGATCCTTTTTACCGATGCTGGTCATCATGTAAAACATTTTCTGTATCTATTGTTTACACTGTATATATTTTTGTCATAATTTTATACCGCATACCTTTTTTAGAGATGTTAAAGTTAAATGTTATGACATCAGCGGATGTGAGGAAGTAATTTACATCACATCCAAACCTCTCCACTCTGTCCAGCTGCCACTGACTAGCCATTTAGCTTACTGAATGCACTTCCTTGTCATTCACTCAAAACGAATAAACAGTATTGCTCATTAATGTGACTATGCTTTTTTGGGAGGGAAGGTCAAAGAACCAAAGAGAGCTGTATAGTGATTGTCGTGCTGTGGTTGTACACAACTGATTTGTAATTTTGCCTCTGTACCGCTTGGTGGCAGTGTTTTCAAACACAACCATGAGCCCATTACATTTACTGCCCCATTGTTCTCAGTCATGAAGCAGTCATAATAGTATTTTAATGCTCAGTTGTCCTTATACACAGACATGCACACACACACGCACACACACACACACACACATGCACACGCACACATGCACACACACACACACACGCACACGCACACGCACACACACACACACACACACACACACACACACACACACACATACACACACACACACACACATGTGTTTGTGTCTATGTCTGAGTGTGTGTGTGTGTGTGTGTGTGTGTGTGTGTATGTACTGAACGTGCACGAGACAGTGCTCATGGTAGAAGTGGGGTAAGTCAGGCACATGCTCATTGTTTGGCTCTTGGCGTCTGGCTTTTCTGTACGAGTTAGAATCACCCTAATCTGTTTTTTCGGCACTTTCTCTGAATGCTGCCAGCGAGATTGTTGGGCAGCGTGTGAGCCTGACCTCCTGCTTAACAGTTCGAAGCTTTTTAAAATTCCATCTTTGGCAGAACATGTTTCAGTCGTGGGCGGACAGCTCTGCCAGGCGGAATCTGTTTAGCTCCTTGTTTTTCTGTGGTTCTCTGGTGCCACTGTAACATTACCTACAGCGAAAACATTTGAGAAAACAACATAATCCACAAAAAGCAGCGGTAGCTAAGAGATGGTGGCAAAACCTTTCTCCTGAGTCCTGGCCTCATGTTTCAGTGACCTATAAACAATGTCATAGTAAAGCCAGTGTTTCACTCATTTCTACTGACAGTGACTCATAAAGTCCCTTTTATGCCTGCTACACACAATGAATTTACTACACTAATATTCATTTAAATACTTCTGATCATTAACCAATACAATATTTACTAAAATATATTTGTAAATGCAGCTTTCTTCAAGTACATTGATTAAAAAAAACATTGTATTTGATTAAAATGCTGAAGAAATATTAGCGAACAGAACATTCACAAAAGAACAATTATGCCAAAATATACTTACTAATCAAATACTGATTAAAGGAGCATTCAGCAGAGTAAATTCATCACGAGAAATATCACAACAGTGGACTTATAAAATAAATGTTTTAGACAGCATATTTGGTAAAGGAATATTTAGCCAAGCAAATTTTTTAAATGAGCATTACTGCTGTGGACTGATATGATAAATGTGTTAAAGGGAACAGTTAGTGAAGGAAGAATCAGAAAAGCATATTTCATAAGAATCATAATCATAATAATAAAATATTTATTGTTCTTTGAGTAAAATGTAATTGAAATAGCATTTTTACCTCTGTGCATCCAGTAAACACTCATGTTTTGATGTACAGTGATTGAAAGACCGTTTAAGATCATTTAGGAGCATGGACACATGTTCAGTTCTCTGGGAGTCACCCTCTGGTAAAAGTCTGAAGTCTGGACTCTCTGGTGTTGTGTGTTTGTGCAAAGCACATGACACCAAATGCTCCTAAAGTGTTTGTATTCTGACATAGTAAATATGGAAAGTTACATAAGGTACATGAATGGACGTATATCTAAGTAGAACATTCGCTGAGGTATAGTTAAAGAGGTATATTCGAGATAGAAATATTTAAAGTATTTTTTTCCCTAAAAGAATATTCTCTAAAGTAGATCTTATAAAGACAAATAATGTGAAACCACATTCACTGCTACACATTTACAGAAAAATAGTTTTCTAAAGAATATTTGGTAAATGTGACTTGGCACCCTTACATTCAGTTCACATACAATGTCCAGTCCCTACAGGTTTACGTACTAACCATGAAATCCCCACAGCTGTATGTTATTAATGCTGCATAGACGCAGGTTATGGCGTTTACACTTAAGTATTGTAGTTTGGTCTTGTGATACTGGCGAGTTATTGTAATGTGCTTCTGTTAAGAGTGTAGTGCTATGAGGGGAATTTAGTGGAAAGGATGAAATGACTTCATCTTTAATGACACAGTCTGTTTTAAATTAGAGAACGATGACCGTATCTCTGTATGCTCTTTATTTCACACAGGGAATTACAGAATATTTCTGAGCCATGAGCGGGAACGGATTCGGTGAGACGGTGAAACATGAGGCCCCAGTTCTCAGCAGGCGCAGAGAAAGAGCCGATAACTCCTGTTTGGGGTGAATGGGTGCATGCGTTCACTCACACTGACAAAATCGTTTAACACCCACAAAATGGCTTCACAGAACATCACATTAAAAAATCCACTGGCCTGCACGTAACGCTAAATGAGTGGTGTGTAACTGTCAATACCTACGCTAAAAAAGTCTGGTGTCTCTCTTGTGCAACGCTGCATAAAGAGTTTATAGTAAAATTCTGTATGGTGGAGTGTAAGTTATGGTAAAACGGTCTATGCGAATGATGGTAAAATGATCCCTGCATGTGATGGTAATGTTGAGGGTGAAGTCGGGTGGAATTTTTTGAACCCAGCCATCCCTCCCAACCAGCTCCTGCAGCTGCAGATAAGCCTGCTGATGTCACGATGCGGGGAAACACCGCGTGAAACTACTTGTTGCTGTACCTCAGAGACTACTGCTCAGAAAAACTCAACCCTTTCTTCTCTTCCTGTGTGTGTGTGTGTGTGTGTGTGTGTGTGTGTGCGCATGTGTATTGTGTGTGTGTGTCTGTGTATGTGTGTGTGTGTGTGTATGTGTGTGTGTGTGTGTGTGTGCGCGTGTGTATTGTGTGTGTGTGTGTGTGTGTGTGTGTGTGTGCGTGTGCTTCTTAAAGAAGCACAGTTTCTTTAGGGGAACAGAAGCACTCTGCCTTTTTTCTCTAATTTTCTTTTTTTTTTCACAAACTAGAACCGCTCAGACCGGTCAGTTAATTGGCTGCTACCAGATGAATGTATGTTGGATAGCTTGATAATTCTTGTGAAATGTATCTCTTTCCAAATGTTTTTTATCACAGAATTACTCATCCCACCCACTCAGAGCAGGCAGGCTGTAGTTTACAGGAACAGAGAAAATCACATTCACACTTATTTACTTTATGTCCTTAAAACTGAAGAATAAAATCCAAGCATTTATACCCATGCACTGAAAAAATGTGTATTTTCTTTTTTGGGGAGTGGGGCAGAGGGGGGGTGGGGGGCTTGTTTCGAGCTCTCACTGCCCCAATCTGGTCTTATGCAAAGTTTCCACTAGCCATGTGACTTCCAGTCTGGTGTCACAGTGCTTTTATCAGAAACCACATCAGACCCAGCTAATTAGGCAGGGCGAGAGTCTCAGCGAAAGCGTTAAAGCGAGAGAGAGAGCGAGAGAGTGAAACAGAAGTAGAGGAAACACAGAGAGGGAAACAAGTCTCGTTTATTCATTAAAAAGCGGTTAACTGTGTCCAGCTCAGCGCGCGCGCACACACACATACACACACACACATACACATACACACATACACACACACACGCTCTGGTATAATAAGCAGAAGTTAGGAGAGGACAGAGAACTACCTGCAGACACGTCGGGCATGGCACAGGGCTCTGACAGCACAGACACGAGTTACACAAAGTCCCCGTCGCCGGGCAACAAACAGGTAAGCACCCTCTCTTCTCCTCCATCTATTCTCTTCATCTCTGCATAGCCTTTTCTCTCAGACGCACACAGACAATACTGCATGGAAAATGGAATATATGCACACGAACATACACACACCGCGTGCACACACACACACACAGACATGCACACACACACACACACACACACACACACACACACACACACACACACACACACACACACACACAATAAAACATAGGTAGTACCATAAAAAATGCTTCTTTCTTTCTTCTCTCTCTCTCTCTCTCTCTCTCTCTCACTCCCTCTCACGCACACACTCACATGCCCATTCATTCACATTGTATGTAAAGAATCAGTTCCATGACATACCGTGACATCAGAACTGTGACATCAGAATGCAGTCAATATGTAGTCAATTACTGCATGCTAACAGGAGTCTGTGTGAGATATGTATAGCATGAGTGTGTGTAGCATGAGTGCATGTTCAGAGTTTGCATTAGAAATGTAATGTAATCTGTTATCACAAAAAATTTCTTCTTTATTATAGTTTGTTACAGTTTTTCAGGAGTGTGTGCGTGTGAGTGTGTGGTGTGTGTGTGTGTGTGTGTGTGTATGTGTGTGTGTGTGTGTGTGTGTGTGTGTGTGTCTGTGTTTGTGCATTACATTGAGAGCTGTTAGGATGTTTACTGATTGTGAAACACCAGTGCCATGGTACCTGAGGAAGGGTGTGTGTCTGTGTTTCTCTGCTTTACTCAACCATGCTCCTGCATACTCTTATCTGCCACACACACTGGTTTACAGCACACACACACACACACACACACACACACACACACACAATACATCAGTTTAGCATGCATTGATCCAACAGATGTGCACATATCCATCAGAAACACTGGTCCAGAGAATCTGTGAATGATAGTTGTTAATTCAGTCAGTGTTAAATCATAAAAGCCCTTGAAAAGAGCACTGTCTCACAGCACCCTACACAAACACACACACATACACACACACATACAGGCAATCAGACAGAAAGACAGACACACACGTACAGACACCACGCACACACACTCTCTCTCTCATACACACACCACTCACAGAGAGACATAAACACATAACACATGAACACAGTGGAAATAATACGTGTGATGATGTTTTTGTGGGTCAGACCACAGCCTGTGACGTGGAAGGACTTTTTACACATCATTCTCATGGATCATTTACACACACACCCACACATACACACACACCTGACAGACAGTGACATGTAGTTTTATGTAAATGCTGTATACACACACACAGACTCTCTCTCTCTTTCTTTCTCTCTCTCTCTCTCTCTCTCTCTCTCTCTCTCACACACACAAACACATTCACACATACACTAACACACATACACACACACTCTCTCTCTCTCTCTCTCAAACACACACACACACACACAGGGTTCATGCAGGACTAGGTCAGATTGAGATGAAACATATATAAAACCTTGCATTGTTGGAACTAATGGGACTGGATTAAACAGGTTTATTAATCTGTCTGGAATGTAGACTGCTGTTTAGCTTAGCGTTAGCTCTCAGTAGCCTGTCCTGATTGGTTAAGAGGGTGAGGTATGTGTGTGTGGTGGCTCTGAGGGGACTAAAGGTTTATGGAGTGGTGGTGTTTTAGTTTATAATGACTATAATGATTCTCATGGATTCTCACTGTAATTATACTGCTTCTCATTGACTGTAGTTCATACTGAGGTAAGGCATGTGACTGTTAACAGGGCTCTTCAGACGATGTAAGGAAAGTCATGAGGAGAGAGAAAAATCGCATTGCCGCACAGAAGAGTCGTATGAGACAAACGCAGAAAGCTGACAGTCTGCATCTGGTGAGTAACACACACACACACACACACACACACACACACACACACACACACACACACCATAACTCAAAGACTGCACAAATACCTCTGCACCTCTGTGTATAACTGTGTGCACGTGAGTGAGTGAGTGAGCGCGTGCGTGCGCGCGCGCGCGTGTGTGTGTGTGTGTGGGTGTGGGTGTGTGTATTTTATTTACACAGAGCATGTTGGCCATGTGATGGCATGTGTCATGGCTTCTGTAATATTTAACACTTGGCATCAGCTCCCGCCCTGTTTGCCTGATAACTGGCATTGATTACTGTGTGTGGGATGGCAGCACGAGTTTAACTGCCCGTCTGCCCAGAATCTGCCTCTCTCTCTCTCTCTCTCTCTCTCTCTCTCTATTACCTGTCTACTTCTATCTCTCTTCATCTGTCTCTCCCTCTCTTTCTTTCTTTTTTTCTCAATTCCCTTCTACTTCAGTTTGTCTTTCTCTCTCTCTCTTTCTCTTTCTCTCTATCTCTCTCTCCTTATATATATCTCTCTCTCTTCATCTCTCGCTGCCTCTCCTTCTTTTTTTCTTTCGCTCTCTACATCTTTTGACTTCTGTTTGTCTCTCTCTCTCTCTCTCTCTCTCTCTCTGTCTGTATGTCTCCTGCAGTGCAGCCCTCTGGGTTAAGAGTTAACTGATTCTTAGTCAAAGTCGGAACCCACTAACACTTTCATTTTAACCGTCACTGGACGTTCATTGACTGGGTGTAGAGAGACGGAGTGTCGATCTGACTCAGATACTTTCACTCTCTGGGCGAGGAGTGACCCCGCCACTGCTCCACCTGTCTCCACCCGTCTGCAAGGCACAGAGTCTGTCTCACAGCACCAGGCAGGGCACAGTGCTGACTAAAGGATGTAGTTGAGTGCCGAGAACATTTAAAAACTAGACTTCTGATCAGAGTTCTCAATTGCAGACCAAGGCATGCGTCTGCTTATCTGTCCAGAGAGACTTTTTTCTTTCTGTGTTATCATCATAGATTTAGTCTCTGAGGCTGCAAGTGTGGCTACTGCTATCTGATGATAAAATGTTAATAATTTGGCTGAATTTAATTGACTTGAAAGACAGAATATGTGAATATTTTGGGGTATTTTGAGTATGGAGTACATGAATACTTTCGGAAAGAAGATATTTAAATGTCCTGTGGTATTCTTTGCCTTTTGATTTAACGTAAAGAGAAATAGCGTGAGAAAAGTTTGATGTCATGATCGCGGCAATTTAAACCACCTGGTGGGAACCTCATAGAAAATTCTAGATTCAGTTTTGTGGTATTAGGCAGAACTAATGATAACTGTCCCTTCTGAGAAAAAAAAAGCCATCACTGATTTCTCAGAATTTTATCTATTTAATCTCCTTATGAGAACTACTCACTCACTCACTCACTCACTCATTCACTCACTCAAACACTCATTCACTCACTCACTCACTCACTCGCTCACTCATTCATTCACTCACTCACTCACTCACTCCCTTACTTGCACTCCCTCACTAATTCTCTCTCTGACACATTCATTCATTCATTTACTCAGTTATTCATGCGCTCACCCACTGATTAGTGCTGAGTAAAGCTAAATAATACATTTAAGATTAAAAGTATCAAAATGATGTTTAATGAATTTTAGCCACACACTGTGAGTGACAAGTTAAGTTTCAAAAGTCTGTGGAATGACAGTAAATATCCAGTAAAACTGAGTTACAGAGGCCTTTTTAAACTGACATTATGCAACTGAACAAAATTGCTTCTTTGGCTGTGTGTGTGTGGGGGGGGGGGGGGGGGGGGGTAGGGAGAGAGAGAGAGAGAGAGAGAGAGAGAGAGAGAGAGAGAGAGAGAGAGGACTGCTCCAGAGTTTAGCATATCATGTGGTTTACGTCTCCAAGGCCAATGCCGTGCTTGATAAACAGGAAGCTGAAATTTCCCTTTGTGTGACACGTTTCCTGTGTAGTACTTGTTCAGCTGAGCTCTCTGGTTGGAGAGTTTTTTGAGTAGTGGAGCAGAGTGTGTGTGAACCGTGGGCCGCAGAAGCACTCATGCTGTCATTTCTGGTAAGCTGTGTGTGCCCGTGGGCTGGCGCAGGCAGACTGATGCACTCACAGGGGCTTGCCCCACAGACATGACAGTAAGACAGCCCGCTGGGGTCTTCTGACGTCCTTTAGCAGAAGTTCAAACACATTCACTCGCTTCTCTCTCCCACACCTGTCAAACAAACAAAAAAAGAAGCAATGCACGCACACACATGCACGCAAACACTTTTTACAGTGTAACATCATCTAACCGCTCCACTTTTACCAGAAAACAACTGTGTCTCTGGAACTAGAGCATCCAGGTCAGTCACACAGAACAACAGCCACACAGAACACCAGTCAGACAGAACAACAGTCATGTGCAGAATAACAGCTACACAGAACAATAGCCAGACAGAATTACAGCTACACAGAACAACAGCCAGACAGAATTACAGCCAAACAGAACAACAGTCAGACAGAATAACAGCCACACAGCTCTGCAACACTCCTGAACACACATAGCAATTACCCCCTCCACAACCATGACAACAGCATTGTATGAAAAAAACAGCAACTCAAAGTCAACATGAAACTCATGAAGGATGAACTGAGGGTTTTTTTTATTACTGGCGGGACCGGGCCAAACAGTTTTTGGATGAATGCTGCTGTGTAAGAAAATGAATGAAGGAATCAATATGTAAAAATACATACATACAAACATACATATATATATATATATATATATATATACATAAACACACACACACACATACATACATACATACATACATACATACATACATAAAAAGGGTTTTTTGTTTATGTAAATGTATTTTCCGTGTTGTCAGAGGCTTGAGGGAAGACCCTGTTTAAGGGTGTTTACGACGCTGAGGGGAGACTGATGGGAAATGTCAGGGCTGTTTAACATGTCATTTAAGTGTGGTGTCAGTGAACTCTGGTTTAATGTGGTTTCTCACAAAATTCACCAGAAAAAAGAGGGAGGAAAATTAGCGAGGGCAGGAAGAGGAAAGGGGTTGCTGCTGCATCTCTCAGATACCCCCTTGACTGAGAATGCTCCAGAGATAAATCCTGTTTTCAGATTAAAAACAACAACAACAACAACAACAACAACAACAACTGAACAAAACATGTTTTTTGAAGAGCACTCCTGACATGTCATGTCTGACTGCTGTTTGTTTTCTTATCAGGAGAGTGAGTGTTTGGAAAAAGAGAACGCAGCACTGCGAAAAGAGGTGAAGAGACTGACAGAGGAGGCCAAGTATCTCTCCACAGTCCTCAGCAACCATGAGCCACTGTGCACTGGGCTCAGCTCCGCCCCCTCTGACCTGCTCTACCCCGCCCACCACAGCAGTTACCACCAACACCTCACTGTGCCGCACTACCAGCTCTGACAAGTAGGGGGTGCCAACGCGCTGTTAAAACACAGGAAAACCATACATACAAACATACATACATATGTACATACATACACATACATACATATATACGCGCGTACATACAACCCGACAGACAGGCGCACACACACACACACACACACACACACACACACACACACACACACACACTGGGACAGTGAAGTCTTTGTATGAACTGTATTTGGAGGAAAGTCGGGAATGGGACAACGTCCCATAGTTTAACAGTGCTCTGCTTCACATAATAATGGATATCAAACACAAAAAAGTAACAATGGAGTTATGCCTTCAACTATCCAAATAAACCACATGGTTCCTACAGTACAGGAAACTGACTTCTGTTCCCGGTGAAAGGGTATTTTACGGTAAAAGTACAATTATGTGGTTGGTACGTGCTATCATCCTTTGCATTGTGTTTAACAGGATTACTGCGCTGCATGAAGAAGACACTTGGAATGTTGTTAATTTTTATGGAAGTATTTTTTGTTCGGTGATCTCTGTTTTTGTTAATGTGTTTTCATTTTTGTTCAGACTTGTTCTGGGTTTGGTTTAGATTTGTGAATGAATGTTTCTCTAAAATCACAAATTCATGTAAATCCCAGACAGAATTGATATCTTGAAATATATTTGCTGTGCAAGAATATGTAAATCTTTTTTTAAATTATGTGTGTATTTTGAACTTCACACATATTAACTGTCAGAGGAAGAACAGTCAGTATATAGTCGCGGTTTTTCATACAATCATGAGTATTTCAGACGCACGAATGAGAGTGACACGTGTTCAAGCTCATGGGATGGTTTTGTTTTGTTTTGTTTTGTTTTGTTTTGTTTTGTTTTGTTTTGTTTTGAACCGTTTTTACACCAGCAGTTCCACGAGTAATCTTCGTTCTTTACAAATGTGTGGATCGTAAAAGATGAAAATGTTAACATTTTAAAAGCTGTGAAATTTCAGCTCTTGTTTTTCCTTTTTTCTGAGGAAAGAATGTTTCTGAACAATAAAATGACCTCTTCTGAAAATACCGACGTACCATTTGTTCATCTGCAATCTTAAACTTAATGATGAGTACTTTACCATTGTGAAAAGAAATAATACATTCCTCCAATCTGAAACCTGATTAATGATTTTACCTCTATACTCAGCATCTGCGTTATGCGGTGCGTAGCGCCCCCGTGTGGACATGTATTATATCGCACATAAAACAGTTCTTACTCAATGTAATGCCAGCCCACAGGTGGTTTAAGTTTGCCTATGGGGCGAATTATGACTTCTTGTAGTCTGAATATGAGATTGGCTGATTATTTATGAGTTGCAAATCCCAAATTTATAAACACTGTTTTCACATTTACTGTAGCACTTGTAAGTCATGCCTGAGTGAGTTAATGGCTATTTCTTACCCACAACAGAATATGTGTCATCATCTTAATTAATCGTTAATTAGTCGTGATGGTTTAACTGTGCTATCTGTAGCGTGGGTTGATAAAAAGGGGACTGGTTTGAAGCACCGAGGCGCCATCACTCAACACCAGAGAGCCGCAACTTCACTCCCGCGGGGTCTCTTCCATCCTCCCTGAGGATCACAGTAGCAACCTGGAGGTTAGTTTAGTTCTTTAGAAACACTGTCTGAGTATATGCCATTCGGCGAGAGAGAGAGGGAGAGATAACGAGAAAGAGAGAGAGAGGGAGAATGATAGCCCGAAATGGACAGATTAACGACAATTTCTGAAAACCCACAGGAGTGTTTCCAGTTGTATATGGACTCAACTGAATCTTAATACGAACAAGATTTTTGGCACCAACTGCAGCACGAGTCGTGAGTATTTACTGAACTAATGAAAAACACTTCAGTTACAATCCGAGTCTTTTGCAGACATGTAGAATCCAGTGCAGAGTCCGAGAATTAGCTTTTTTCCCGTTAACCGCTTAATATACTAACCTTCGTTGAAGCAGTCTTTAAATTTTGATTATATAATTTTCATTTTCAAATAACACATTCTTAAAACAATTTCACCAATGCTTTTTGACGTTCAAATTGGCATAACATTGCGCGCGCATGGACACCAGCTACTCTGCATGGTTCGGACTAACATTTCGCTTCACTTTTGATTCTTGTTTAAACTGACGGAATGTCTCTCCCCTTCTCTTTTGCGCAGATTTTCTATCTTTTCTACACATTTTCTTTATTTTTACAGCAAGATTAATGCTTTATTCGTTAACAACCGCTCTCAACGCACGGACATTAAAAGTGATTTTTTTTTCTTTTGCGTTGAGACCTCGAGCGGTAAGAGCTCTGCGCTGGGATGACATGATTTGCCATGGAAACTGTCAGAGGAAGACGCGAGGGCCATCGCTGTGCCCGCTGGGTAGGCGTTAAGATGCCCTCTCAAGGATCATTGTAGAGTGACACGAGCTCTCTCAACCTTGCTTTCCATAATTATGATGGCCCAGAAAGAAGGCGAGACGCCGCGAGATTACACCACAAAAAGGATTTCATTTTCTTAGTAAGGTATGTGACGATCATTCTCGCTTCACTTACTCAGTTGGCAAGAGGAATCTATTTCAAATAAGTCAGACAGAGCCTGTCAATGTAGAGTGTCAAGACTGGTGCGCACAGTAGTGTGAATCAGTGATTTGAATCAGTGGAGTGAATCAGTAGTCTAAAACAGTGACTTGAATCAGTGGGGTGAACCAGGTGTCTGTTCTCCATTACAGGCGAAATTCCTCTTTGAAAATAAAACAACGTGAGATGAAATGTGAGTGTGATGTGTTTGAGTTGTCTTGGCAGAGCTAGACCTTTTTTTCTCTACAGTATTAATATCAGCACCTGGACCAGACCGAACTTCCAAACCCACAATGTCCTGTAGCCGGATCACCAGTAACCCAGATCAGACTGTGGAACTCTCCGTGGTGGTACCGCCGGAACCAAGCCAGACAGTGTCAGGTAGAGCCGGGGTGGCAGTGAGGAACTCTGGCTGCTGCCTCTGGCTCCCACATTTCATGCGTCTGACCTTTGAACCCGCGTCCTTGGAGAGGCTGTATCAGATTTACTTCTTACGACAGCGTCAGGAAACTCTCCTCGTGTTGGCGCTTTTCGCCGCTCTTTTTAATGGCTACATCATCATCATGTGTGCTGTGCTGTACTCAGAGGACAAGCTGGCCACGGTCGTCACGGCGGCGGTGGGCCTGGCAGCGGACGTGGCTTTTTTTGGACTCTCGAGGCTACGGCTGATACCTGACGTAGTCTCCCGTCGGATCATTCCCTACGTACTGTGGCTGTTGATCACTGCGCACGTGCTGTGTTACCTGGGTCTGAACTTCAACGGGTTTTATCACGCCTGTGACTCTGTCGGCTGGCAAACCTTCTTCAGTTTCTCGTTCTTCCTCACCCTGCCTCTTCCTCTCCCCACCATCATCATCCTCACTGCACTCACCTGCTCCGCGCACACAATCATGGTCGGAGTTAGTACTGCACAAACACACCAGGTCACTCTGCAGGGAACAATGCTAGTCCGACAGGTAAGGATGTAGTCTCTCTCTCTCTCTCTCTCTCTCTCTTTCCTTACCCCGCCCCAACACACACACACATACACAGAGAGAGAGAGAGAGAGAACAAAATGTTCTCTCCTGACACTGGGTTATGTGCCGGCTGTGACCGGTTAATTCTTTGACTGTGTAGTTTGTATGACTGACTGTTTAATGTCATAGTTTGTCTGCTGTGATTGGGTGATGTCATCTCTGTGTGTTTACTGATTAATCAGTATTATGACTGTGAGTGTGGTGCTGGGGTAAACCCAGCTGAAGTCTGTAGGGGTCTGAGAGGAATTTCTGGCCCTCGCTATAGAAGCATCATGGAGACTGTCTCTTAGCAACCCCAGGCTCTATAATCCCTTCTCGTATGAACCTGTTTTTTTCCTTTGTTTGTTTTTTTTTTTTGAAGTCGACTGTATAACTTTATGTGTTTAGTCACTGCAGAGACTATGAGGTTCAGGACATTTATTGTGACCTCTCTCTCTCGTACGTGCGCGCGCTCACACACACACACACACACTGACTTTCCGACTTCTTTCCCCTCTCCCCCCCCTGTGTCTAGCTGTTTGCTAATGTGATGCTGTATTTGGGGGCCATGACAGTGGGAGTGATGTCGTATTTCATGTCCGATCGTAAGTACCGCACAGCGTTCCTGGAGGCGCGACAGAGTTTGGAAGTCAGCATCACTCTGGAGGAACAGAGTCAGCAACAGGTAAACACACACACACACCTGCTCTCTGTGACTCTTTTTGAGGATGGTGCGTGCGTGCGTGCGTGTATGTGTGTGTTAGGCAGTAACTGGAATAATGAGGCCTGGTATGTGGCTCAGGTGTGCTGGTACCTTTTACTTGAGTGCGTGTGTTTGTGTCTGTGTGTGTATGTGGCCACAGCTAGCAACAGGCCATGCTGTAATGAGCTGATGTTTTCATCTCCTCTCAGCTAATCAACTAATGAACACACACATTTCACACAGTTGTCATTCTAATAGATTCTACTAGTCATTATGAAGACACACACACATGCTGACACACACATAAAAGGTTGCCTTGTACCGCACTGAGATGTAGGTCAAGAGATAAACTGGACAGCAGAATGATGGGCAGGTAACGAACTCAGTCATCAGTAAAAACCAATCAGAGGGTTGAGAAGAGTTTTATATTGACAGAAATGTTTTTGAATCAGGAGTGAGTTTAACAGCAGTGACACAAGACTCGTATGGTTATATCTGGTCACATCCACTGTCATCTTGTGTCGCGGAATAGTAGTGTGGATCTGGAATATTCTGTGAGAGGTTCTTCTTGATTTAGTCCTTCCGTTTTCACTTCTCATTCACAATAGATCAGTCTGTCCCTCTCTTTCTCTCTTTCTTTCTTTCTCTCTCTCTCCCTCTTTTTCTCTCTCTCTCTCTCTCTCTCTCTCCCTCTCTCAGAATGAACTGAGATTTCTTGAGCACTCTGTCAACACATTGTCCCAATGGAGTGTTCAGTGTGTGTGTGTGTGTGTGTGTGCGCGTGAGGCACTATGTTTTCTCCTGCCGTTTTTCTCCCCTCTTTGCTCCCTCTCTTCTTGTCATTTTTTTTTCTCTGTGGTGCTGCTGACTGACTCTGGGCTCGAGAGATGCTCGCAAACTCCCATAATGCCGCAGTGGTAGGGGGCTGCTGGGAGACAGGTGCAGCCAGCCAATCAGAGCGTAGCCAGCTGTTGCAGCTCACCATGACAATCAGACTCCAGAGGAAAACGTGCTCTGTAATCACAGTCCCAAATCCCAGCACCCCCTTTTTGTCACTCTTTCCATTCTTCTGTCTCTCTCTCTGTCTCTCTCCCGTTTTCTCTTTCCTTCTCTTACACCCTCTGTCTTTGTCTGTGCTTTTCTTTTGTCTCGCATTCTTTCACCTCTGCTTCCCTCTCTGCCTCTTCCCATGTCATTTGACTTAGTCCATGCCTCCATTTCTTTCTCTCTGTCTCCCTTTTTTCTGCACTGATATTTCTCTCTCTTTATGTCTCGCTACACACCTGTGTCCTCCAGTTCACCTCCTCTCTCCTGTCTTCACTCTCTCTCTACATGTGTTTCTTTCTGTTCTCCTCCCTACAGAACCATTACCAATACAGTATCACCACACACACACACACACACACACACACACACTTCACCTCTTTTCGCAGTGCTGCGTTCTCTTTTTCAAACTCTCACTCTCCTGATAAGAAAACAAACAGCAGTCAGACATGACATGTCAGGAGTGCTCTTCAAAAAACATGTTTTGTTCAGTTGTTGTTGTTGTTGTTGTTGTTTTTAATCTGAAAACAGGATTTATCTCTGGAGCATTCTCAGTCAAGGGGGTATCTGAGAGACGCGGCAGCAACCCCTTTCCTCTTCCTGCCCTCGCTAATTTTCCTCCCTCTTTTTTCTGGTGAATTTTGTGAGAAACCACATTAAACCAGAGTTCACTGACACCACACTTAAATGACATGTTAAACAGCCCTGACATTTCCCATCAGTCTCCCCTCAGCGTCGTAAACACCCTTAAACAGGGTCTTCCCTCAAGCCTCTGACAAGCCTCTGTTGTCTGTCTGGCCTGGCACTGCCATAAAAAGTGGAGAGGTGGGATTAAGTGTCTTGTTAAGTGTGTGTGTGTGTGTGTGTGTGTGTGTTTGTTTGTTTTCATGCATTGTTTAGTTCTTTTTTCCCTCCTACACATACACACACACACACACACACACACACACACACACACATGAAACACACAGTCTTTTCTGTAAGTGTGTGTGTCACACTGTTGTGTGTGTGCGTGTGTGTGTGTGTGTACGTGTAGGAGGAGTTGTTGCTGTCCATCTTGCCGAAGCACATAGCAGACGAGATGCTTCAGGGCATGAAGCAATCAGCCAATCAGAAAAAAGCTCAACAGTTCAACACCATGTATATGTATCGCCATGAGAACGTCAGGTCTGTTACCATGGAAATGCCCCAATAGCCACGCATTTAACTCACAGGTTACCGTAAACACACCCATTTACAGGACTTGTTGTTGTTTAATGGACTTGTATGCAGGTTACTCTGTACACGCATGAGTTAACACACAGAGGTCATTGTAGAGACACCCCTTACAGCCATTCCAGCTGCATTACCACAGAGATATCAATGGACTAACAAGCATTACCATAGAAAGGCTTCTACAGTTAACATACCTACAGTCAAGTTACCATGAAAACACAGATGAAGCTTTGCCACAGAGATGATCAAAATGACTGATTAGCCTCCCTACCTCTCCCTCCTTTTTTGTCTCTCTCTCCCTTTCTCTCTCATACACTCTCTCTCTCTCTCATACACACACTCTCTCTCTCTCTGTCTCTCTGTAGTATCCTGTTTGCAGACATTGTTGGTTTTACTCAGTTGTCATCAGCCTGCAGTGCTCAGGAACTCGTCAAACTGCTCAATGAACTCTTCGCTCGCTTCGATAAACTCGCTGCCGTGAGTCACACGCACACACATGCATGCTCACATACACACACACACAAACACACGCATGCTCACATATGCACACATTCATGCGCGCCCACAGACGCACACAAGCACATACACACAGACTCAACCACATATACACATACACATGCACTCATGCAAGTGCTCTTAGCTGCCTGCCATGTTGAACAAAGAACCTAATCCAAGATGTGTGACCCCTGACCCCTGAGATGAGAGTATTGAGTCAATGGAAGTAAATGTGTGTGTGTGTGTGTGTGTGTGTGTGTGTGTGTGTGTGTGTGTGTGAATCCCGACAGAGAGATTAGATGAATGTGCTGCGTGTATAGTCATTAATGTGTGTGTGTGTGTGATGTGTTAATCCTGACAGCGAAATGAGATGAGTGTTGAGTGTATGATTTTAAACGTGTGTGTGTGTGTGTGTGTGTGTCTGTCTGTCTGTCTGTCTGTGAGCAGCAACACCACCAGCTGCGCATTAAGATCCTGGGAGACTGTTATTACTGTATCTGTGGCCTGCCAGACTTTAGAGAAGATCATGCAGTGTGCTCCATCATGATGGGACTGTCCATGGTGGAGGCCATCTCGTGAGTGTACACACACACACACACACACACACACACACACACACACACACACACACACTCCTGCTTACATACACATTCACAAACAGACAGTTCTCTTATTAAATTTTGTCTTTGGAGTTCTTAAATATCTCAAGATCACTGTTTGCATATTTCTCTCACATCACCTATACTTAGTCTCACATAATAAATGTGTGTCTGGGCTTTACATGCATGTTCAGGGAGTGGTCAAATCTGCAAGTGTGGTTTCAGGTGCGCTCATTGGGGGCTAGGGTCAGGGCTGGATTTAGTCATTTTGGGGCCTAAGGCAAACACAGGCATGAGGTCCTCCACATCCCTTGTTCTCCCCCTCTTTCAATTAAGGCTGTCACTAATGGCTCTTTTTCTATCGATTAATCTACCGACTGTTTTACTGATTAGTTGATCAATCTAGAGTAGCGCCTGTGTGTTTTCTCTTCAGGTGCTCATGCATAGTGCGAGTGCAGCTGTGGTATGCCATCAAAGCTTTGCACACTGTACAAACCACCTTGTGTTTTGTGATAGTGTGAGGTACTCCCATACTTCTGAAGCCTTGAGTCTTTGGAAACTTTTACACTGAACCTCTTTCGCAACCATGTCGTCTGTGCTACAGCCGCCATGATTTTTTAAAACTGTAGTGTTGACTGGAGCCAAAAACGACCGAAGTGATGCACGCAGCAATTTACATAGTGATATTGAAGAAAAACATTTGTTCGAATGAATTGAAGCGTTTTAGAAATCAAACATTTGTTCACTTTTTCGCCTCCTTGGTACTACCAAAGAGGTGAAAAGTGAACAAATTAGCAGTTATTAACACATAGCTTTGTTGAATACTCGATTCTGATTGGTCAGTTAAGGCATTCTACAGCCTGTTATTTCTGAATAGCGGACTGCTGCTATGAATAACAGACAGTTGCCTATGAGAGACCTATTTTTTTTTTAGCGGAAGCAGTAAAATCATTTTTTAAACCAATAAAATAATTTTTCCCTCAATATTTTGTGTCAAGTTACTGATTTCTTTACTAAGTTCTGCTTTGGTTCGGGGTCCTGCTTCACCCTGTCGGGGTTTATTTGCACTAATGACAGGCTCGCTGTACATTATCCCTTACATAACAGTTCTGATTGAAAGTTTACACGAGTTGGCTACTGTCTTCCAGATTCATTTCCACAGATGCGCAAAAAGATCATGGAATATTCCAATGTAGTTAGAACTGGTGGCGGGTCTGAGACACTCATGAATTAGGTGTTCTGATGGCATTTTAGCGTATGGATTTTTAGAAAGACATAATTAATTAGCGAAAATTTAAAAAAAAAAAAAAACTGTCTTAACCATAAGATTAGGAGGCGTTTTATGGGGCCCATGGTAGCTTTGGGCCTAAGGCAATTGGCGACCCTTGTCTAATGGTAAAGTCTGCCTCTGGCTAGGGTTAAACGTTGACTGACTCCACCCCTACACTGTCTATGTGGTTAGGTACACCCATTTAGAAGGTGGAGTTAGGTCTTGATTGACTCCACCCCCATGTTGTCCGTTTGGTCAGATATGCTCATTGAGGGGCAGAGTTAAAGCCTGACTGACTCCACCCCCATGGTGTCTGTGTTGTCAGGTATGTGCGTGAGAAGACGAAGACAGACGTAGACATGCGTGTGGGTGTGCACACGGGCACAGTGTTGGGCGGAGTCCTGGGGCAAAAACGCTGGCAATTTGATGTCTGGTCCACCGATGTCACTGTCGCAAACAAAATGGAATCCGGTGGCATTCCGGGGTGAGCCGACTTATCCCAGACAGAGTTGTTGCCAATCCAACCAGTCCAGATTACCATAGGGTTACCATTCAATCCAGATAGCAAAATCTAGTTTCCCCAGTTTTCCACCTGGGTCTTTTAATTGTTATTTTCTCTTCACACACTGTTGTTTTTGATGACTGTGTACATTAGTGTCAGTCCTGTAACCTCTGACCTCTGTGTGTGATGATGGTGGGTGCCTAGGCGTGTGCACATTTCCCAGAGTACCATGGAGTGCTTGCATGGTGAGTTTGAGCTGGAGCCGGGGAATGGCGGAGAGCGCTGTGAGTACTTGCTGGAGAAAGGCATCGAAACTTACCTGGTGCTCGTTCCCAAGGCAACCACAACAGAGAACGGAGTCACCAACGGTGCGGTGAGTGTTGTCTCGCAGTGACATCAGCATGTGTAGTATAAGATCTGAGAGACAATCCAGTAATCTGTCTCAAAATATTCTGACTTTAAGAGTTCCTTCTCTCTCTCTCTCTCCCCCCTCTCTCTCTCACTCACACACACACACACACACTCTCTCTCTCTCTCTCTCTCTCTCTCTCTCTCTCTCTCTCTCTCTCTCTCTCTCTCTCTCTCTCTCTCATTTTCAGCTAGTCAACACTAAAGAGACCAGTGGGAATGTTTGTTCAGTACAAAGGACTGCCGAGCCTACAAACCAGGCAGATGCACAGGTGAGCTGATTCTCTCTCTCTCTCTCTCTCTCTCTCTCTCTCTCTCTTTCTCTCTCTCAGAATGTTATATCTTGACCTTCATTTATAAAACCACAAGCTTTTTTCTCTTCTCTTCTCTTCTCTTCTCTTCTCTTCTCTTCTCTTCTCTTCTCTTCTTGTCTCTATAGATACTGTGTCTGCCAAACATGGAGAATGGAGGAATGGACTCCAAAGAGAATGAGCAAGAACTGAACCGACTACTGAATAAAGCCTTGCTGGAAAGAGAGGCAGAGGAGACGTGAGCATGGAGAAAGAGAGAGAGAGAGAGAGAAAGAGAGAGAGAGAGAATGAATGAGCGAGACATTTTTATGAATTGTGAAATGTGCATAAGAGTTTGTATGATGACACAGAGCATCTAATCATACACATTTCTCTCTCTCTCTTTCTCTCTGTCTCTCACAGACTGAAAGAAAACAGGACTAACCCTCTCTCTCTCCGTTTTCTGGACCCTGAGCTGGAGTCTCGTTACTCGTCGGAGAAAGAGAGGCAGACTGGTGTGGCATTCAGCTGCAGCTGTGTAGCTTTACTCTTCACCTCTGCCATGGAGGTGCTCATAGACCCACTGTAAGTCTTCACAGTGCCACAGCCTATTCACAACATCAAAACAAAACAGTATTGTTGTTGTTATTGTTGTTGTTGTTGTTGTACAGATGTCAAAAACAACATCATGTATGAAACAATAAACTCTGGAGATGTTCTTAGACCTGTAGACAGTTCAAACACATCAATGTAATGACAACATCTATAGCACATATATTAAACATTCATAAACATATTCAACTTATTTACAATATTTATAGAATATCTAAAGCACTTAAATTCATCCCTAGATAACACATGTACAAACATAAGTAATTACACTGGCTGTTGGGGATCATATTCTTTACTGTATATAGCCCCTGCACTTTCCTCTAACTGGCTAACTTCCTGTGTTCCTGTGTCTGATTGGCTGGTTTTCTTTGTCCTTGTCTCTGATAGGCTGATAGTGAACTATGTGACCTTGGTTGTTGGGGAGGCACTGCTGCTCATTCTCACTGTCTGCTCCCTGGCGGCCATTTTCCCTCGGGTGAGTAATTATAGCTGACGATGATGAGGAGGAGGAGGATAATGATGAGGAAAAGGATGGAGTAAGAGGAGGAGAATGATAATGAAGCTGAAGATAATGATCACAATGACAGTGATGATGATGATGATGATGATGATAATGATCACAGTGACAGTGCTGATGATGATGATGATGATGATGCTGATGATGATGATGATGATGATGATGATGATGCATTGCAGGTCTTCTCTAAAAAGCTGGTGTCATTTTCTTTGTGGATCGATCGGACACGCTGGGCACGCAACACCTGGGCAATGGCGGCCATCTTTGTGCTGACGATGGCAGAGGTGGCAGACATGGTGAGGATCTTTCCTCTCCTCCGTCATGCGTGTGTGTGTGTGTGTGTGTGTGTAATGTGTGTGTGTTTCAGGTTTCTGTTGTTTGTATTGTTATTAACCTCCCCTGTGGTTTTCTTTGGAAGAGGTGTATCTGTGTGTTCTTCTGTCTGTCGGCTCATTTGGCAGCACCTCAGGGACACTGTCACACACGCACGCACACACACACACGCAGAGCTTTGAGAAAGTTTCCTCAGACTGACTCATCGTATATCTGGGAGGTCTTGACTGTGACTGAGGTTTCTGTCACGCAGAGCAGACTGTATATGATTCACCCACACTAGTACTGCCGTTAGGATGTTAGGAAAACACCTCATACAGAGGCTGTTTCAGTTTGTCTGATGAGGTACTCATTCATTCCTCTGAATGCTGGACGGCAGAAACGTTTTATTAACATTGTGATGACTTGCCTGTTGCCTTGTAACTTCCTATCAGTGAAAGTCAGTGAGCTGTCCCCACACTCCAGGCTTATATAGGCTGAACTGAGCGCTTCCAGCCTCACTCTGGTTTTTAATCCTTCCTCACTGTATGAAATATGCTGTGAGTGGGTGAGAGGTTTGGGAAAACCATCTACTGTTGGACTGAAATAGAGGAATGGGATTCTTTTATGCACTGCTTAGTCAACATCATGTGCAAGCTATTTAAAAAGAGGGTATGTATGCCGAAGACTCTTCAGTGACCAAACTAAAACACCCCAGTCGTCTAAAGCTGGCAGTGGGCTCAGGAGTGTTCAGAGAAGCGAGAACTCTGACAGATGGCAGCAGAGCGGGTTGGCAGGACGGCGTAAAGGTCCTAAAACAAACAGCAGTAATTACAGACAGACTGTTCGCATCAACTCCTTGTCCAAGTTTCTCAGTGTGTTTTTTGGCTCAGTGTGTTTTTGGCATTTTATTTATTTATTTGTTTGTTTGCTTATTTATTTATTTATTTATTTATTCTCAGTGTGCCTAAAAGATGAGTCTTAGTCTTATCCTCATATGGCCAACTTCTTTTTTATTTGGAAACAGTGTTTTTCGCAAACAGAGACAGGACTTTGAGGGGTTTTTTTTTAAACATAATAAAATAAAAATGTGAAATTTAAGAGTCTGGGTCTAAAAAAAAAGATACTATACACTATACTATACACAGCCAGCGTATTAGGTTCACACATCTAGTATTGAGTCAGATGCATGAGCTCTTTGGGACTTGGGTTCTGTAAAGTGCTCCTCCATAGGGATGTTGTCTTGTGCTGACATGGTGGTGTCATGCAGTTGCTTTAAATTTACAAGACTGTATCTAAACCTAACCCTAACCCTGGAAACTAGGGCCGGAAACCATGATAAGGCCAACATGGAAGAATGCCAGCAAGCTGATTGTGGCATAATTCAGAGGGTGTATAATGATCAAGGACACATGGCCACTGTAGAAGCACAATGGCATGTCAGTAACTGAGGGTCTGCTAAACAAAGCACTGTCAGTCAAAACTGCAAAAAGAAGCAGAGGCCAAATGAATAAATGCCCTCCTCTCCAAAGAACCATCATGCTCTCAGTTAGAGCACAATAAGACACCAAGATACCACACTGTAGATCCACAGAGGGCTGAACATGAACAGCACTTGAAGAGCATATGGAAGAAAGAATCATCGCATAACAGCTGAGCTCAGTGGCGGAGAGACCTGGAAACAGAATACTGCAGTCTCTCAGAGCAGGCAACAGACATCCTCACAACAGCAGATGTCCCACATATGGGTCACAAACATGAAGAACTGGGTTCCACCAGGGCCTGACATGATCCAGACCCACTGGCTATTGAAGCTAATAGCTCTGCACCCTGACTTAACAGAATGAATGAACAGACTGCTAGCAACAGGCTGACTAAAGCCCAATTTACACTTCTGCGTCGAATGTACGTATGTCAGGTACGTAGCCTGACGCGCACCTCCCTAGAAATGTAACTACGCGTCGCTGCACACCACAACAACTGTGATTGGTCCGCTCGGTAGGATCACTCTCCTTCTGCTCAATCGGTTCAATGGTCATATACATCATCTGCCCCGATGTCTTCTCTCTTTTCTGTGTTGCAGTAATTTCAGTAAAAGTAACTGTTGTTCAACATTTATTAGCTCCAACTCAAGCATGATCCACTCAGTTTCAGTCACGATTGAAAATTTTCGGCAAAATGGCGAACTGAACGCATATTATTTTGAAAGCTCCGTTTGTTTGACCCCCAAAGTCTGGACACTAGTTATTCATTTGAATGCAAAATTGTTTTACAGATATTGTTGTCTGAGGACTTAATTCTGACTTTTTATTTAATATTAATCCATCGTTTGTAATGCACGAGGAAATCAACACAGTGGCTTAGAAATCCCACCGCAAACTATCGTTTTGGCGATGTAATTACAGAGCGACACAGACACACCAACACACAAGTATAAATGCTCACAATGGCGTAGAGCCACTCGCATAGGCTACGGCGTAGACTCCGCAAAGAGCCTACGCAGAAGTATAAATCAGCCTTAAGGTACAATGGTACCTGTCATGAAAGTCCCAGATAAGGGACCAGCACCATTCAACTAGTGACCAATAACATGACTATGTACAACATGGAAGCTCCCGTTGGGCATCATAGCCACTAAGCTGAATGCCCTGGATGGAACTGGAAACAACACCAGAGGCTCCAGATACCAGCTACTGGTAGATAGAGCCATGCACCAAGACTCCAAGACCAGGCAGATGAACTTGAGCATTTCCTGGACCACTCACAAGAAACCATGCAACTCAATACAACATTAGAAGAAGTTAACTCAAAGACAGTTGTCCCAGTGGCAAACAAATGTGGTAGAAACTCAGGAGATGCACTATTCCTCACTGTTGTTCTGGATAGGCCTGAACCCCTTCAGTCAGATCATCACTAAGAATGGCTATGTATACATGTTCAACAGTGGAGCTACCACCAAGAGCCCCCTGTACATGAATAACAACAAGCTGTATGCCAAGACTGACAAAGACATTGACTCACCGATCCAATTGACCAGGCTCTCCAGCAAGGATATCAGGATGTTTTCCAGGATGGAGGAGTGTGGTTGGATGACAGTAAAAAGAGGGAAAAGGATGAGGACAGAGGGAGGCCACTTAATAGACTTAAACAAATACCTGGGGATCCTCAATAACACAGGAACCATGGGACAGGAACTAGAAAGACAGTAACACCCAAGCACCCTCACAGAGTAAGACAGGTCCTGAACAGACAGCTGAAAGGAAAGAATGATCAAAGTCATCAACACATTCCCCTATGCCAGTCATCAGATACACAGCTATCATGACAAGCTAGCCAAGGAAGGAAATGGAAGCTACCATTGAAAAGACCCCCGAAACTCCTCAGAATGCACGGAGCGCTCCATCCAGAGCTCTGTAACATCCAGAGACTGTACATCGGTTGGAAGGAAGGTGGGAGAGGCCAATAAAGTCTCACGATCTCTTTTTTGAATGATACATGAAACGTCCATGAGTTTATCCAAGCAATGGCCCCAAAGGATGAGCTGCGAAGAGAATGCCTCAAAACAGACAGGGGATGTGGCTGGTGTGGAGAATGCCTCAAACAGACAGAGGATGTGGGTGGTGTGGAGAATGCCTCAAACAGACGGAGGATGTGGGTAATGTGGAGAATGCCTCAAACAGACGGAGGATGTGGGTAATGTGGAAGCAGAGAAGGTGCCATGGCAGGATAAGTCCGTCCATGGAATGTACCACTGATAGATAGCAGTGACATGGTGAGGTCCTACCAGTGTTTGAAAAGGACAGAACTGAAGGACATCACAGAGACACTAATCATGACAGCACAAGAACAAGCGCTCAGCACCAGATCAATGAAAACCGGGGTGTGCCACATCAGACACGACCCAAGGTGCAGACTGTGCAAAGAAGTCTTGAGACGGTCAGGTAAATAATAGTGGGCGGCAAGGTACAGGCAAAACCAACATACACTGAAGCACAACCAAGTCGCAGGGATCATATACAGGAGGATACACAAGAATCATGAGTTGGGTGCTCCCAAGTCAGAATGGAAGGGGAACAACAGAGCTAAGATCCCCTAGGCCTTTCAGATCTGGTCAGGTAAACAAGTAATGGCTAACCAACCAGGTGCAGTTGTAATGGATAAGAGGCAGAAAACAGCAGTGGAGGTAGATCTGGCAATCCAAAGTGATAACACCAAACAGAAGGAATGCAAGAAACCGGAGAAATACCAGGAGCTGAAGGGAGGTGAGAACCGAGGTTGTCCCATTGCTGATGGGAGCAATGGGGGCTGTGACTCCTAAGCTGGAAACTGAGCTAAACACATCGCAGTAATGACAATATTAATCTTAGTCTAGAAGAGCGCAAACCTAGGAACAGGAAAAATACTGTGCCACACACTAAAACTCCCAGACCTGCGGTAGACGGCCCAAGTCTGAGGTATATACCACCCAAAAGAAACAGCACAGAACACCAGTCATCTTTAAACAATGGCAACTATATTGGTTCTATTCAAACAGAATCCTTAAACTGCAAACACTGAAAACATTCACTGATTGACTCAGTGCAGTTTTTTTCCTTTTTTGTTCTTTATCTCCTTTTCTGTCGATTTAGTCATGGCCAACTCCCTCGTAACTCTGCTCCATGAGCACACACCTCCCACGCTGACTGGGGAGGTAATAGAGGGAATAAACCACCACATGCCTCCGCAGGTACATCTGGAGTCATCGTTGGTCTCTGTGGTCTCCGTGGTGTTGGGCTGGCGTCTTTTCCGTTACACCATCCGAGCACTAGTCCCTACTTGTATTTTTTTTTCACGACACTCCTGAGCTGTGCTTCATCTCTGTGTGTCCTGATGTTGAAAATTTTGACGGCAAGTTATGGCATCTGTTTTTTTCTGAAGCTGAAGTTCTATGCTCGTTTCACAGTAACATTACATTACATCACTCTGACGAAGTTGCATGTTGTTTTTGTTTGTTTGTGTCTATAGCTGAGCTGTGTGCAACCACCGGTCTTGCTGTTGAACAGTAGTAGCTCTGGGTTGACTCTGCAGTGGCTGGGAGATGGCGGCTGCGCTGAGAACCCTAAACATTACAGCTTCATGGCTGTGCTGTCGCTCGTGGCAACCACCATGCTAGTGCAGGCCAGCCACGTTGTCAAGCTCGGCCTCATGCTGTTGGTCACCGTAGCAACCGGCGCTGTCAACATTTACAGCTGGCGGGACATTTATGACGTCTATGACTTCATACGTTACTTGGACTATAGGTGAGTTATGAGTCTGATCATAATACGCAGAGTCCAGGCATACTTATACTGTTATGAATGAAACAGTCGAGTCACCAAAACATTTATATCAGTAAATAGTTTTGTCACTAAAACATTTGTCACAAAAACACTCATATCAAATCATCTTTCTTAAAAAAAAACTATCAGAATGTTTACATAAACACACAGGGTTTCTGGTCATACTACTACTACTACTATAACTACTACTACTAATACTACTACTACTGCTACTACTACTAATAGCTGGGTGTTACGGTTGTGCAGAGGTAAATGAGACTGTGTGTCTAGTTGAGATGAGTAGAGTTATTGTCTAGGTAAGACTATGAGTCTGTGCTTATTGGCCCAAATCGCAATAATGCTGCAGGCTGGACAGGGACTCTGAACAGGTCCTCCACTCTGCCAATACACTGGCATGGAGACCGACTGGGGAAGGTGGGAAGAACTGGTGGCTGATTTCTATTAGAGGATACATGTGCTAGTGTTTACTGCATTGACGCAGGCGTTGTGCCTTGATGCAGACTGGGTGTAGCACGGGGAATTGGACATTCCAAATTACGTAAAAAAAGGGTAACACCCCCCTGTCCCCATCCCCCGAAGAACCATATAGCTAAAGATATTAATAACAGTGCGTATATCCTACTGAATGTAGAAGAAAAAACAAGACAAAGCATCCATTAGCTCTGTAAAGTGAATCACAACGTGTAGAGAATCTGCCATGAAATATGCTTATAATCTGTGTACAACTGAAGAGCAGTGATGATGCAGAACTGACTGTACAGTGTGTCTCTGCAGGGCTTCTGTAGTTCCCTCAAAATACCTGATGACTGTGATGATCATCGTCATGACGATCAGCTTCTACTACTTTGCCCGACATGTATGTCAAAAATAAACAAACAAATGCACACACGTGCTTACACACACAGAGGTTTAATTTCATATCTTAATGAAGAATTCCCATTGACTTCCTCTTTATTGTGACTAAAGAGTAATAACCTGACCCTAACCCTAATCCTAATTATAACCTTAACCCTAACCAAAGAACTGTTTTGACACTTTTTATTTTCCAAGTGACATTGTGTTTTAGAAAACTGCATTTAAAATTGTGGGAACCAGCAAAACCATCATTTGGCAGACGTTTGTCTCGTCATGGGGACATTTGGTCCACAGACACACGCACACACACACACACACACACACACACACACACACACCACCTTAGTCTCACACACTCACACAGTCTCTCATCATTAAGTCTTCTCTCTGTCTCTCTCTCTCTCTTTCTCTCTCTCACACACATACACACACACACACACACACACACCCAGGTGGAGAGGCAGTCGCGGAAGCTGTTTCTGTGGAGGGTTGAGGTCCATGGTCAGAAGGAGAGGGTGTATGAGATGAGGATGTATAACGAGGCTCTGGTCACCAACATGCTCCCTGAACATGTCGCTAAACACTTCTTAGGCTCCAAGAAACGAGATGAGGTACCATAGAGAGACGCTTAATGACACAGATGTGAACGAATGTGTGTGCGTGTGTGTGTGCATGTGTATGTATGTGTGTGTGTGTGAGAGAGAGAGAGAGAGAATGAGTAGGATAAGACTAACTGTTTGTGTGTGTCCTGTAGGAGCTGTATAGCCAGTCATACGATGAGATTGGAGTGATGTTTGCCTCCATTCCAAACTTCTCTGATTTCTACACTGAGGAGAGCATCAATAATGGGGGGATTGAGTGTCTTCGGATCCTCAATGAGATCATCTCCGACTTTGACAGTGTGAGTGTGTGTGTGGATGTCCCCACATGTGTGAGCATTTCCAGTAATAATCAGTGCTCTTTTGTGCAAAGTGTGTTCTGCTGTTCTGATTACCTGTGTGTGTGTGTGTGTGTGTGTGTGTGTGTGTAGCTCCTGGATCGTCCAGAGTTTCGTTGTATAACTAAGATCAAAACCATTGGCAGTACCTACATGGCAGCATCAGGGGTCACTCCTGAGAGCAACACTAATGGATACAGCAGCATGAAGGTCTGACTCACAACACTCAGAGACGATATGAACCTCTCATTCAGATTCACATTCACATTCACATTCCATTTCACTTTCACGTTTACATTTACATTCACATTCACATTCACATTTAAATCCACATCATTACTTAAAATATTTAGGTTTACATAAAATGTTTAGATAAGCAACATGAATACAAATACAATTTTACAACTTTGAGTAATTCTCCATGGCTGACAGCCAGAGATTCCTGAGGTAAACAACAGTACAGACACAGACACAGACCTTGCAAAATAACATCTTGATGATGATGATGATAATGATGATGACGACAACGACAATGATGATGATGATGATGATGATGATGACAAAGATGATGATGATGATAATGATGATGATGACAATGATGCTCTGGTGTTTTACAGAAAGAGGATCAGTCTGATAAGGAGAGATGGCAGCATTTGTCTGATTTGGCTGATTTTGCACTGGCTATGAAAGTAACTCTAACAAACCTCAACAACCAGTCTTTCAACAACTTCATGCTCCGTATAGGTCAGTTTGTGTGTGTGTGTGTGTAGTGTATACATGTGTGTGTTCTCTATGCAGGGTTCCCACGGATCCTCGAAATCCTTTTAAGTTTGTGAATTTGAGAAAAAAAAATCAAGACCTTGAAAGTTTTTGAAAACAGACATAAATAGACACGGGTCATTGAAATTGCTTGAATTGATATATTTTGTGCAAAAATAGAAACTGAAGTTCCTTTGATATTTTTTTTTTTTATATATATATATAACGTTAGTAAGTAGGCTACGTTCCGCTGTCTGCGTGTGTGTCTCCTGCTGTCTGTGCGTCCTTGTTTCATGCGCCACCTGCCTTGAGAAAGTGCGATGGTCACGTGCGTGCACGAGTGGTTGAAGTCGAATGATGCAGGTTAACCAGCAGCAAGCAAGCGAGAAAGCTAACGTAACAGTAATTAACCTTGATCCGTGTCCAAACTATGCCATGTTGAGTCCTTGAATTTTAGGAAATTGGACCTAGAAGGTCCTCGAATTTGATGTTTAAGAAGGTGTGAGAACCCTGTCTATGACCTTAATAAAGGGGTGTGTGCGTTTGTGTGTACGTGTGTGTCTGTGTGCGTATGGTGTGTATGTGGTGATTACATATATGTTCCGAATAATGGGTGTGTTTTGTGCGTGTGTGTGTGTGTGTTTGTGTACATATGTTTTCTGAATAATGGGTGTGTTTTTTTGTTTTTGTGTGTGTGTGTGTGTGTGTGTGTGTGTGTGTGTGTGTGTGTGCGTGTGTTCTCTCAGGACTGAATAAGGGGGGAGTGCTGGCTGGTGTGATTGGGGCTCGAAAACCTCATTATGACATTTGGGGCAACACAGTAAATGTAGCCAGCCGTATGGAGTCCACTGGAGTAATGGGAAATATACAGGTAACACGCCCCTGTTCCACAAAACACACACACACATACACTTATACTACAAACACACACAGGCATAAAGAGACATGCACCAAGACATACACACATACGCCCACAGTCACTCTTAAACTCTCTCTCTCTAACACACACACAAACACACACACACACAGATTCCACTCAAGATGATTTAATTATTAAACCATGAACATACAGTGCATAGTGGGTTTGTCTATTTTGTACATATAAGAATTCAGTCATGATTTCATATTACAGAGTTGTTTTGTCATGTATTTTTTCAACTGGAGTGTGGTGCCCTCAGGTGGTGGAGGACTGTTACAACATCTTGAAGGAGTATGGCTTCAGGTTTGTGCGGCGAGGACCTATTTTTGTGAAGGGTAAAGGAGAACTACTCACCTTCTTTATGAAGGGAAAAGATGCACCAGTTAACAACGGGACCTCAACAGCTTTGCCACACCAAGTGCTGGAGAACTCCTGATTCAAGTCAAACACACACACACACACCCAGTCGGGACAATACAGCTACCATCAGACACACACACTGGGCACAATACACCACTTGAGTGTCTCCCTTTAAGAGTTCAGAAAGAACTCTTATGCTTTCTTCAAATATGACTCGGAAACGTGTGTGTGTGTGTGTGTGTGTGTGTGTGTGTGTGTGTGTGTGTGTATGTATGTGTGTGTGTGTGTGTGCTAATTCACGTTAGGACCACTTTACTGACTTTGCAAAGATCAAAATATCAGACTCTACTTCAATCTTCCCTTCAACACTTACTTAAAATTTTCTGTGATTTCTCCACAATCTACCACACTTTTCCTGCCATTTTGTAGAACTGGTATATTGGACATGCAGTTTGTTTGATTATCTGAGAGTATATCAGCTTTTTTTTAATCTGTTACTGAGGTTTTCTAATATGACATATAAGATGCTTTCAACTATTTGTATTCAAAGTGTATTTATTAAAAACATAAGCAGCTGACGGGCTGCCTGTGATTATTTTTGCGTGCAGTACTAAGAAGGTCCTCTGGGTAGCAGTATTATGTTACGTTTTGGATCATGGAGCCACATGTTATAACAACTTAGTCTAGTGTACAGATAGCTTTGGTCGTAAATTATTTCATAATAAAATACCTCAAATGAACTTGCTTACCCTATATTTAACTAAGGGTTGTACTCGTAAATTACCTGTCACTGTAAGTAATATTTCTCTATCATTTTCTCGTTTTTACATAAGCTAAATTTATGATTGACTATGTATCTATGGTAGATATACAACGACTTCAAATCGTAGTATCTTCGAGCTGGAATTACTTTCTGAATCCCTCGTTATACGAATGATTTTTGTTTTAACGTAAGGATGCTCTGTCGCCAATTTTGAGCATACCACATAGCACCCGGAAGTCGGGCAGCGCAGGCATTTCCTGTGACGTCAGTGCGTGTGGAGTCCATTAGGGTTCTGCAGCTGTTTGGAGAAAAAACAATAACACGAACCGGGGAGAAACAGGCACAGCAGCCGGGTTATCGGAGCTCTGAATCCCGGGAGCCCGCATTCTCCTTTCCCATCCCGGGCTTCACCGGCTTCTAACCACGGCCGCTCTCGGTGAGGAAACTCTGGCCTCCGCTTCCTCCTCCTCCGACTCGGACACCGGCGGAGCGTCGCCGCCCCCGCGGAAAAAACACCGAGCCTCGGCGGCGGAGGGAGCAGGAGAGCCCGGGGCTTCGACAGGGACAGCAGGCCTATCTGCGGTTGTTTTGGGACTTGCTGCTTCTGTGCACCCTCAACCGACCTCTGCCATTCACTTTAACCGAAACGTCGCCAGCAACCTTAGCACAAATATGCAGTCAAACGGGGCAGGCCAGGGACAGGACTCGGATCTTTCCTGCCTCAATAACGCACAAAACGGGGAGTCTTCCTCGGCCGGGGGCTCGCACTCAAATGGGCTTCTTTCCAGCTCCAACAATGGGAATAATATCGGTACCAATAACGGGGCTTCAGTCGGCCCAGCCTCTGGGACTTCAGGCGCTTCCACAGCCACAGGTTCGGGGTCTGAAGTCGGGTCCATGAAGAAGAAAAAACGTCTCTCACAGTCGGAGGAAGATGTCATCCGATTAATAGGGCAACACCTTCATGGGTTAGGGCTAAAGTAAGTTATCAAAGTTGCTGAGATCCAAAATAAGTATATGCGAATAATGAAGCTTTGAAATGCACGTAAAAAGTAAGCATTTTGCATAAAACTGCTAGGTGGCAGTTCTCTAAAATGCGTTTGACACAGACATGGGGGAGGGGGATGAAGACAGGGGTCCATCTTGCACAATACAGAATGCAAGCTAGCGCAGACCTAGCTGCTCACAAAATCATTCTCATTACTCCCAAAGAAACACAATCTGTCGTGTTGTTAGTAGGATAACGCAGTAGTCTTGATCAGTATTAATAGTTTATAGGGAATGTGTTTTGTCTGTTCGCCTTTAGGGCATTTTTGTACAGTTTGAAATCGCATTACATCATCTGGTAATCCTTTGAAAGATGCTGCAAACCCCCCAATAATAACCTGTAGTCACAAAGGACATATATAATCATTATTTGACAGGAACAGAGCTCTGACTTTGTCGACTATATTTCGCACCGTGACAAAAGGCAGAGATATCTTGCCAGGTTTTCTTAACCTGCACATTATGAGGGGATTGCGCAAACGTGCGGAGAATAACAGCGTTGTGTTTTTGTCTATTTCTGTCTGTCAGTTTCCTTTTCACGATTGTTGCCCTGGTGTTTTTCTACGGACCGCTCAAGCGTTTAAACAAACGTCAAGCAGATATTCTGATCCGCATTACGAGAGACATGTTGATATATCATTGTTTGAAAACAGTATTTTTTATCATCTTTATGTGTCGAGACTTCTTTTGTGTTGACAAAATGTTTTGACAGTTAGCTCAACAATCAGCCGCCTCACCCTTCAAAATATAACGAAGCCCTCGGTAGACCACGATTCTAACAATGCATTTCTCTCCAGTTCTTTTCACCAATTAATGTCATCTCTGACATAAAGTCCACGTCGCCAGTTGTGGCAACGACGAGTTAATATGAATAAGTTAATGTCCCTGCGAGAATATGGAAACATTCCTGTTTTTGTAATCTTGAATCCTGACAGTTATGCTCTGTGTAGCCTATACGTGCGGTTCATGGCGGCTGTGGAATGCGTTCGAAACCAGCTGTTTTACATTAGAAATGTCGGATAGGCTAATTTTAGAGTAACGGCAGCTAAACGGCGCTAGCTTCGTGTTTTGGGACGTTTTTCCTCGGCCAAATTTCGTTGTGACCACGAGTGAGTCTGCCGTGTGCCGACAGTGTGTAGACTTCAGGGGGAATTTCCATGGCTTCAGTCTTGTCCTGACACGGATCCTGAATAAACACACGGCGTTTACAGATCATGTGCGGAGATTTGGTTTGGGTTGGTGGAGTGTTGAGTGAGCAGAACTGCTCGCCCCCGTGTTCAAACTGTGGAAATGCAGGAAAAATTCATGTGATGAAACGTTCTGCGTCTCTCTCTCTCTCTCTCCCTGTGAGATGATGTCATTTTTCTGAGGTGTCAACCCTTCCCCCCACACTTCAAACACACAAACACAGTCAAAGACAGCAAGAGCACTGATACTGATGTGACTTGTCTTTCTCAGTGTGATTTTTATTGGTCGCTGCATAATGATATCACTGAGATAACTTAGCCCCTTTCTCTCTCTCTCTCTCTCTCTCTCTCTCTCACTTGCTCACTCACTCACTCTGCTGTGTGTGTGTGTGTGTCTGTAGTCAGACAGTGGATTTGCTGATGCAGGAGTCTGGATGTAGATTGGAACACCCCTCTGCCACCAAGTTTCGGAACCACGTGATGGAGGGAGAATGGGACAAGGTTTGTCTCCATGGTTATGCCTGCACACCCTGTCCAACAATACACACACCCCATCTCACCCCTCATAGCTGCTATTCTAACCCCCCCCCACCCCACACACACACAGGCACAAAACCATCAGACAGTCCATTTGCAGCCCGGTGCTGTGTGTGTTACAATAGGGGCTCGCAAGACCGTATGTACATCTAAACCACTCATTTTATGTTAGTGTTTTACAGCTGCCGAGTAGGATATTTACACACTGACTAATTGAAACTCATTAGTAAATGACAAATATGTGTCGAGTGATTTTATGAAGTATGGCTGTACTGCCCCATCTCAGGGCAGGCGTTCAGAGTTTAATTTGTTGGTATAGCACTTGTTTCATCAAGTGAAAGTAGAAATCTCCTAAGGAACTAACCCTCAGAGGAGGGGGCCCAACCTCGTCTGACAGGCCACTGAGCAGAGAATTGGAGTAAGAGAGAACGAATGTATAGAAAATGCTAGGGGAGTTATAAGTTCCACTTCATGATATTAGTTCTGTAAGACAACAAAGCTCTAGTCTAAACCTTGAGTTACAAACAGAAAGAAGAACCAGCTTAGTGCGTGTGTGTGTGTGTGTGGGATTGAAAAATCTTCTCTGATGTTTGGCCCGTCCCAGGGGGGACTGACTGACGGGACTGTTTTGTTCTCTTGTGTTTTTGTTGTAGGCCGAAAATGACCTGAATGAGCTGAAAGCTTTGATGCACTCTCCCAACGCTATTGTGGTAAGACTCGGGTGACCAACACACACACACACACAGAGTTCTGGAACAGCTGTGTTTCCCACCATACATGCCTAGAGCTTCTGGAACACTGTATCTCTGTGCCTGTGTGTTGCTACAGACACGCATCTATAGTTACTCAAACAAAAAACCGTGTATATGTGTCTGTAGCTTGATACTTTGTGTGTTTAAAGTCTCTGCACCAGTTTGGGTGTATGTGTCAAGCATCAAGAACAACGTACCGTGTGTGTGTGTGTTTCTTTAATGTTTCTGGAAGTGTGTGTAGGGTCTGGGGAAGTGCTCTCTAACTGTGGAGGCTTAGACGTTCTGGTGTTTTTCTGATAGCCAGTGAGAGCAGGCTGTGTCATAGACTGAAAGCCCTCGTTGTCTCCTTGTCCAATCAAATGGCTTTTACATTTCATTGCCAAGGAGCAAATCATTACTGGCATAAGGACTTAAGGAGGTGACGGATCAGGTTGTGATGAAACTTGTAGCATTGGCACAGACAGTCTTCACATATTTGTTCAGTTTAGCGTGTTTGTGTTGATCAGAGAGAGTGACCTGGAGAAAGATCTCTGATGTGGTGAAACCGATGGGCACTGTGACTCTGAACTCTGTGACCTCTTTTCACGCAGCCTCCCACCGTATACACACACACACACACACACACACACACACACACACACAGAGTGATGAGAATCGTCCTGAGCTCACACAATGACAGAACCCTGTCAGACTGCAGGGGCAGTTGCAACAGGAGTGTGTGTCGTGCAGGGTGGGGTGGGTGTGTGTGTATGTGTGTGAGAGTGAGATAGTGATGTCACTCAGCCATGTTTTACACAGCCAATCAGATCGGTTTGCATCAGAGCAACCGTACTATAGTAGCACGGCAGTAATAGTGATCTCAGGCTAACAGCCCCTCTCCTCTGATTGACATGCCATACGTATGTGTGTGTTTGTGTCTGTGTGTGTGTGTTAGGGGAGTAGCTCTCTGGTAGACTGACAGTCCCTGCAGATAAACTCAGATCTGAGTCACCTTAACTAAGCAAGCTCATTAAAATTTACCCTTGTGTGTGTGTGTGTTGGAAAAAATGTGGAAGCTACATATGAAAATTGACCTCAGCTGTGGTTTCATGACACCTCTCTTTTGTGTGAAAGGACAGAGTAACAGGTTCTTGATGGTGGCAGTAAGAGACCACTCTATAGGAAGAGCATGCACCCTTGCCCTACCTGTATCTCTGTTTAAATGTGTGTGTGTGTGTAAAGCACAGATAACAGAGTGTGTGTCTGTGTGTGTATGTGTTTGTAACTATAATATCGGCATGGAGCAGGCTGAAATGATAAAATAGAGAAGTGATCCAGTGACTGCACGCCCAATCCAGCATTAACCACACTACAACCTACCTCACAGTAACTACAGTGGACAGCTGCCCGTCATAGTCTACACCACCCTCTACAGTTATGACTATGTGATGTGATTGGTGGATGGTGGAAGGGGGAGGAACTCTGATATTGGAGGTCACATGGTGATGATGATACTATGGAAGGGGGAGAGAGTAGCTCTTTACCTTCTTCAAACACCAACACACTCACACACTCTCTGTCTGTTTTTGTCTCTGTAGAGGATGAAGTTTTTGCTGTTGCAGCAGAAATATTTGGAGTACTTGGAAGATGGAAAAGTTTTAGAAGCCTTGCAGGTCCTGAGAGGAGAACTGACACCCCTCAAATACAACACAGAGCGCATTCACGTACTCAGTGGGTATGTTATCGCACACAGGTCGACGCCTCTCTCTTCATTTTCACATCGCTGTGTATGTTGGTAATGTGAGAGAACTGTGACCTCCCTGCCTCTCTTGTAGTGTGGTTGTTTGGCTGCTTTGAATACTTGCGCATCATTGGAACTGTCACAATTGCGTTCAGGTACCTGATGTGCAGTCATGCTGAGGACCTGAGAGCCAAGGCTGAGTGGGAGGGCAAAGGTCAAAGTTCACGCTGCAGACTCCTGGACAAACTACAGAGTGAGCGCCAAACACACATACGCATGCACAGGTGCACGCACCTACAGACAGACAGGGGCAGTAATATTTAATTTCAAGGAGAAATGTGTCACAAGGTTGCTTGACAGTCTGGATTGGGTAAGTTGGACTTCATCTACACTGACGCTTGAGGCATGAGCAGCCCAGCAGAACCTTTGAATAACAGAGAGACAGGCTGCACAACAGTTCTGAGACATTTTCAGTCCAGAGATTATTACCACTGAACAATATACCCAATCTCCCTCACCAGTCATTTACAGATGAAGTCATGTGGTGTTAAAGTGACTGCAGTCCAGGTTAACAGACTAGTCTTGTTTTCCTGCTGTTATTATTATAAGCATAATTGTATGAGGAGCTGTGTGATGATTATTGTGTCTGTGCCATTTTCTGTGTCATTTCTTGTCTCAGTTAAATGATTCACTTGGCCTCTGAGGGACAGTAGGGTCTCATTTTGTATTAATGAGTTTAATCTCCGTGTTTACATGGGCATGGAGACAGCACACAAAACAAAATCACTGCATGAGTCTGACATCTCGGTCAGGTTAAATGGACCAGAGTGTGTGTTTCTTTGTGTTTCTGTGTGTGTGTGTGTTTCTTTGCGTGTGTGTGTAGCATACCTACCCCCCTCGGTCATGCTCCCGCCGCGGCGTTTGCAGACCCTGCTCCGCCAGGCTGTGGAGCTGCAGAGAGATCGCTGTCTTTACCACAACACCACACTGGACAACAGCCTGGAGTCAGCCTCACTGCTCCTGGACCATGTCTGCAGCAGGTACACACACACACACACACACACACACACACACACTGGACAACAGCCTGGAGTCAGGTTCACTGCTCCTGGACCACATTTGCAGCAGGTACATACACACACACACACACACACACACACACACACTGGACAACAGCCTGGAGTCAGCCTCACTGCTCCTGGACCACGTCTCCAGCCGGTACATACACGCACACACACACACACACACACACACACTGGACAACAGCCTGGAGTCAGCCTCACTGCTCCTGGACCACGTCTGCAGCAGGTACATACACGCATACACACACACACTCACAAGTATATATAAACATGCTCACACACGTGACAACAGCCTGGAGTCAGCCTCACCACCGCTCCTGGTCTGCAGCAGGTATACACACACATGTACACACACACACACTCAAACACATGCTCACGCACACATACACACACACACACACACACAGACACACACACACTGGACAACATCCTGGAGTCAGCCTCACTGTTACTGGACCACATCTGCAGCAGATACGCACACACACATGCACACAAACACACACTTTTTCTCATAGTGTGTTTTCTCACACTTTTTCTCATAGTGTGTGTGAGTCAGTGTGAAGACATACACTTGCTTCAGGTGGAACACATGACGTTTGGAATCCACTACATGTTTCACATTGACGTGTGTGGACTTGCATAATGAATTTACATTGTGCTTGTGTGTGTGTGTGTGTGTGTGTGTGTGTGTGTGTGTGGTAGGAAACAGTTTCCGTGTTACACACAGCAGATCCTGACGGAACACTGTAATGAGGTGTGGTTCTGTAAGTTCTCCAATGACGGAACCAAACTGGCCACCGGTTCTAAAGACACCACTGTCATACTGTGGCAGGTCGACCCAGTGAGTACACACACACACACATATACATCAAACACACGCGTGCATGCACACACACACACACACACACACACACATACATACACATGCGTGTATACACATACACACACACACACAGACGTTTCTGTACTTACCTTCGTGATGATGTATCCAGTGCTCGTCCCCCAGATAAATTAAAATTACATCAAACAGTGCATGAAATATTAAACACACACACAGTGCTGTACATACACATATCATGCAATATGCAATGCTTGTAAAATCAAAAATGCATAAAATTTGGCACATTGCATCTTAAGTTATTATGTATTACCCACACGTCATTACATGTTGTCTGTAATGGTGTAATTGACATGAGTTGACACATTACATAACAGATTCAACAGTAAATTGTTTATGACATATCACATACATCATGTCACAGTGTTTTTACACATGATCTTGAGTAGAGTCATATGTGACAGTGTCATGTGGGTGTGTTTGTCTGTGGAGCAGCTGTGCGGTGTGGTTCCAAAGGGCATTTATAGACACACTGAATAGTAATGGACCTGGACATTCATATTAAGGCAGAAGTCCCTTTGCTGTGTTTCACAATGTCAGTGTTACTTTGTTATTTCGTTTTAGCCCTCTTTTGATTTTTTCCCCCCAAATTAGAGTAGCCAGCCTCTTGGCTCTCATAAGTGCACCCACCTCCCGCGGCGGTGTTCCCGGGCGACGCCCATCAGACTAGCTCGTACTTCCCCCCGGTGCACGCTAACCCAGTCCTCACATCCTGTCACACTATGAGACCCATGAGATTACCGAGTAAACGAACACGTTGGGAGAAGAGTGCTCTTTGCATCTCTGTGCCCGTCACCACAGAGACGCCTCCCCTCAGACTGTGGGCTTTTGTTTCCTGAGACGCCCAGCCACAGCCAGTAAGCACAGCAGAGCACAGGTTCACATGGTGACTCTCACTCTTTGGCCAGGCTTGCGTGTCCAGCTACGACTCAGAGGACTGCTCAGACACTTTTTATCACATGTCTCAGAGCAGTTCCACTGGACCTCTGAGCTCAAGCCCATAAACAGCCCATGTGGTTTGTATGTATTGTGTGTGAGGTACAACATGTCTAAATTTGTGTGTGTGTGTGTGTGTGTGTAGGACACACACCAGTTGAAGCCGCTGCGGACTCTGGAGGGACATGCGTATGGGGTGTCGTATTTGGCCTGGAGTCCAGATGACACCTATCTGATTGCATGTGGACCAGATGACTGCTCTGAACTCTGGCTTTGGAATGTCCAGGTAACCACGGCGACAGAACACACATGCACACACGTATACAAAGTGTCTTTGTGTTGGTCTGGCTGCTGTAGTGGTGATGTCAGTAAAATTACACATTTCTTATGATTTTGTGCACTACAAGTGTTCACAGAATCATTGACAATAGATGTGCATGTCAGGAGAGGAGAATGAGAATGAGACGAAAAGAGAGCAAACCAGAGAGTCTGGGCTACTAAGCCGTAATACTGTATTTCTCAGTGTCTCCCCCTGGTGGTCAGACAGAGGAGGTACAGGGCTCTAATTCAGACCCATGTTTGCTGTAGCCCATCATTACCACATCTGATTCAACTTATCCACTGGTTACCAAGGCATTGGCCTCCTCAGCCCATTGCCCTGGTGCTTGACATAAGCCAACATGTGCAGTATAATTAGTGTTTAGGAGTGGAGTTGAAAAACATTGCTGAATTTGTATAGGGGTGTTTGTGGTAAGTTTGTGTTTGCCCTGACACATGTCGCCCTCTGCTGGTCAGACGGGGGAGTTGCGGACGAAGATGAGTCAGTCCCATGAGGACAGTCTGACCAGCGCCGCATGGAACCCAGACGGGAAACGATTCGTCACAGGAGGACAGCGAGGACAATTCTACCAATGCGTGAGTTTGTGTGTCTGTATGGGGTTTAATGTTCAACATCTCATTTGATATTCTCGGTTGAAGTTCCATATTCATGTGAATATTTCTGAATAAGCACGCATTTTAATACATTCCTTTTGAATTTCAAAGCAAAACATCAAGCCCAAACCCCGGTGGACCTTACATGTTCAAAGCGTTTTCTGATGTTTTGACTGATTATGTGAAAAGAGTGACATCGTCTTTTCTGTATCGCAGTTACTAAATGTACTGGCACAAACATCAAAGTACCAAAAATACTAAAACAGAAAACGCCATGATTTCTTATTCAGTAAATGACATGTGCGTGGCATAATCCATTACTTTTACACAGCAGTGAATTGAGAACCTCCCATGATGGATGCTTTGATTAACATTTTTTTCTAATTAACAATTTGATGGCTGGTTACTGGTCAGTTTGCCAGGACAGTTTACTCTTTATAGAGCACAAATAGTTTCTGGATTGAGGATGTTACAATACAAAGGTTTCAACCTATCCCTTTAACTCTCTTTTCTTTTTTAACTGTGTCATAATGGTAGATGTGTCCATGTCAGGAAAAGAAGACCCAAAAATACAGAATTCATAGCATGGAGAGCATTGGTAGGCGTATAAGGTGCTGAAATTGAGGACATGAGATCTGTAGTCCTAGGTTTAGTTCAAGGTACTTATGTAGTGAACTGTGTTTTTTTTTGTTTGTTTTTTTTTTAATTTTTGTGGGGGGTTTTTTCCTCCCAAGAGTGATGTCAGATCACAGGGAATACATGTTCCCAGTAGATGAGAATAGTCCACACTGTGCTTTCGACCACTGAGAACAATGTTAGCCATAACTTGAAGCCAGTGCACCTTTTCTTTTTCCTTTCATTTTTCACTGTGAGAGCATCAGTAACTCCTCTCGTACGCTTTTACTGTGCAGTAATCATTTTAAATTACAACACAACACGTGTTGTCGTTATCCAGGTCATATATAGTATGGATCCACCTAAATGAATAAAGTAGATTTTATCTCTAAGTCTCTGTAAGTGGGAACTTGTTTGTCATATATCCGTGTAGCTGCATTTTGACAGGCTACCGTGACCTTCCTCAGGTCATTCTGCGGTCGTCACGTGTTGTTTTTCTGCTGAAACTGTATGAACGTCTGTCCTCAAACTGAGGATCCTTCTTCCTCGTTCAAATCACACACGTGGCTGAAACCTTGCAGTTATGTTGTTGATGAAGAGCATTAAAAGATACCAACATTTATTACCGAGATTTAGTTAACACATCATCATGGAGAAGAGACTGAAATTGAGCTCTGTTTCTCAAGATTAACCTTAAAAAAAACCTTTAAAAAAAAGTAGTGATTTTTTTTTTTTCATTCCCATTTTGGAAGGGCTGTTTGTGTTAAATGTGTTGTTTTTGTTTTAAATGTGTATGTGTCTAAATTAAAAAGAAAGAGGAGTGTCCTCAGCTCTGGGCTGATTCTCCTTTCTTTCAACCCAAACTGTGGCACAAACTGGACCATGGCCCAGAAACCGATGTACTAACCGCACTGTGAACACAATGAATGGTTACTCCTCTATTGCTGTGTAAATTCTCTTATCTTTTATAGAGCAATTCTGATGTCACAATAACCAGAGACAAACCGTTTGACAATTTCGTAATATCAGATGGTCTTGTTTTGCTTTGAACTGTGCCTGGAGGAAGACCTTATAATGTAAACGTCATAACAATTGTGCATTAGACATTATAATCAGCGTTCAGGTGAAATGTGACAGTGTAATGTGTGTCATTGCGTGCAGTGATCTGATCAGATTAACGTGTCCTTTACTCTGCACTCTGACCGTGTGTGTGTGTGTGTGTGTGTGTGTGTGTGTGTGTGTGAGAGACTGCCAACTGACAGATGACATCTTAAATTGGTTAAATTGCCTGGGCTTGTGGAGTGACAGAAACTTAATTGACCCTAGCGATGGACTGATTGAGTCATTATTTAGTCTGTTGATTCACTTATTTGCAGATTTATTTATCTGTGTTTGGCTCGTTGTGTCGACGTACTCGTAATGTGCCGTGTGTGTATCATGTTGTGTCCTCACATGCGCTGCGCGTCTTAATGTCTGTGTCTGATGTCTTGTTCCCACTGTGTGTATTCATGTGTGTATCCTGGTGTGTGTAGGATCTGGATGGTAACCTGTTGGACTCATGGGAAGGGGTCAGAGTTCAGTGTCTGTGTTGCCTGAGTGACGGACGCACGGTTTTGGCCTCTGACACACACCAGCGTATCCGCGGTTACAACTTCGAGGACCTGACGGACAGAAACATGTAAGTCCTCTCTCTGATTGGTCCTGTTACTCTTTCTCTCTGATTGTAAGCAGAACTCCAGCTAATATGTGTGTTTGGATCTGTGTGTCCCTCTAATACTGCATTTACCTGAGAACACACAACACTGATGTCCACCACTGCTGTCAGCATATGCCGCTGATGTGTACCATGTGTTTGAATATGTGAAATAACAGGTGTCTACCCCTGTTTATTTATTTAAAGTATCTCAGGCTCCAGCTTTCTTGTGTTGTTGTTGTTATTGGTTTTAATGTATTTCTTTATTGTAATAAACTGTGAATTACTGTCATGTACATTGTGCAGTGTGCAACTCTCACTCAGTCTGTTCACTCACAAACACGCTGTCCAGTCTACTGAAATGTGGTTAGTGATCACACAGGTTTAAAGACCCACAGGGTGTAACAGGACAAACAGATAATGCTAACATTTGTAATAGAGGATGCACATTGCTGTGTTTGCATTTGCACAGCCTGGAAAAGTAACCTGTGCAGCAGAAGATTGTTGTGTTTGTGATGCTCAGCGAGTCTTGAGTCCCTGACTGAACAGTTTGGTGTAATAGTGATGTTGGTGTTTGGTGTAATAGTGATGTTGGTGTTTGGTGTAATAGTGATGGTAGTGTTTGGTGTAATAGTGATGTTAGTGTTTGTTTCATACTGAGCGATTTGGTGTAATAGTGATGTTGGTGTTTGGTGTAATAGTGATGGTAGTGTTTGGTATAATAGTGATGGTAGTGTTTGGTGTAATAGTGATGGTAGTGTTTGTTTCAGACTAAACGGTTTGGTGTAATAGTGATGGTAGTGTTTGTTTCAGACTGAGCGATTTGGTGTAATAGTGATGTTGGTGTTTGGTGTAATAGTGATGGTAGTGTTTGGTGTAATAGTGATGGTAGTGTTTGTTTCAGACTAAACTGTTTGGTATAATAGTGATGGTAGTGTTTGGTGTAATAGTGATGGTAGTGTTTGGTGTAATAGTGATGTTAGTGTTTGTTTCAGACTGAACGGTTTGGTGTAATAGTGATGTTGGTGTTTGGTGTAATAGTGATGTTAGTGTTTGTTTCATACTGAACAGTTTGGTGTAATAGTGGTGGTAGTGTTTGGTATAATAGTGATGGTAGTGTTTGGTGTAATAGTGATGTTGGTGTTTGGTGTAATAGTGATGGTAGTGTTTGGTGTAATAGTGATGGTAGTGTTTGGTGTAATAATGATGTTAGTGTTTGTTTCAGACTGAGCGATTTGGTGAAATAGTGATGTTGGTGTTTGGTGTAATAGTGATGTTGGTGTAATAGTGATGGTAGTGTTTGGTGTAATAGTGATGGTAGTGTTTGGTGTAATAGTGATGGTAGTGTTTGTTTCAGACTGAACGGTTTGGTGTAAAAGTGATGTTGGTGTTTGGTGTAATAGTGATGTTGGTGTTTGGTGTAATAGTGGTGGTAGTGTTTGGTATAATAGTGATGGTAGTGTTTGGTGTAATAGTGATGTTGGTGTTTGGTGTAATAGTGATGGTAGTGTTTGGTGTAATAGTGATGTTGGTGTTTGGTGTAATAGTGATGGTAGTGTTTGGTGTAATAGTGATGGTAGTGTTTGGTGTAATAATGATGTTAGTGTTTGTTTCAGACTGAGCGATTTGGTGAAATAGTGATGTTGGTGTTTGGTGTAATAGTGATGTTGGTGTAATAGTGATGGTAGTGTTTGGTGTAATAGTGATGGTAGTGTTTGGTGTAATAGTGATGGTAGTGTTTGTTTCAGACTGAACGGTTTGGTGTAAAAGTGATGTTGGTGTTTGGTGTAATAGTGATGTTGGTGTTTGGTGTAATAGTGGTGGTAGTGTTTGGTATAATAGTGATGGTAGTGTTTGGTGTAATAGTGATGTTGGTGTTTGGTGTAATAGTGATGGTAGTGTTTGGTGTAATAGTGATGGTAGTGTTTGGTGTAATAATGATGTTAGTGTTTGTTTCAGACTGAGCGATTTGGTGTAATAGTGATGTTGGTGTTTGGTGTAATAGTGATGTTGGTGTTTGGTGTAATAGTGATGTTGGTGTTTGGTGTAATAGTGATGGTAGTGTTTGGTGTAATAGTGATGTTGGTGTTTGGTGTAATAGTGATGGTAGTGTTTGTTTCAGACTGAACAGTTTGGTGTAATAGTGGTGGTAGTGTTTGGTGTAATAGTGATGGTAGTGTTCAGTGTAATAGTGATGTTAGTGTTTGTTTCAGACTGAACAGTTTGGAGTAGGGCTTAACGATTTGGGGAAAATATCTAATTTTGATTTTTCTGACAGATATTGCGATTTCGATTTGATTTGCAATGTAATTTTTTAAAGTCAAGCTTCACTTCAGTATTCACTGTGTAATAGATTTAAAACATGTGATGGAGCATTACCACATGAGATACCATCAAAATATTAACTTATCTATATTCTAATGCAGAGATGTTAACTTAAAGGTATGGAATTGCATCCAAAACATGTATTCATTATATTTTTTAATTGGCATAGAACATAGAACAATCAAACATGTAAGGGATAATTTGTACTCTGCCGGTCATTATCGGAAAATAAATCCCCACATGACGAACAGGACCCCGCTTATTATACGGTTACTTGCCAAAATGATAAAAGAAACTTCACACAATGCTTAATTTTAATGATTTTATTCTAGTTTTGTGGCTTCAGCTGAGAAATATAGTCCCTCTAGCAAACAGAACTTTTAAAGTTGCAAGTGTTGCATAGCAACATGTTATGCTACCTGCAGACTTCTCAACTTGTTGCAGATAGGCTGTTAATTTCCGTTACAATAAGTGAGCGGACTACTTGCGGAATGATAGAACGAAGAAGTGAAGAAGTGTAGGTCAGACACACTCCATAGCGTATATCCCAAATTGCACCCCTTGTGATTTGCTAATCCCATTGTTTCAAATTGTGATTTTGATTTGAAATCGATTTATCGTTCAGCCCTAGTTTGGTGTAATAGTGATGTTAGTGTTTGTTTTAGACTGAACAATTTGTTGTAATAGTGATGTTAGTGCTTGGTGTAAGTGTATGTGTGTGTGTGTGTGTGTGTGTGCGCGTTTGTATGTGAGAACAAAGTGGAGAGTGCGTGTGTTGGTGTATGTGTGTGTGTGCATTTGTATGTCTATGTGTGTGAGCAGTCTGAAGAATATCTCTCTCTCTTTTCTCTTTTCTGGACAGAGTTCAGGAGGATCATCCAATCATGTCTTTCACCGTCTCTAAAAATGGACGATTAGCTTTGTTAAATGTCGCAACTCAGGTATGCACTGGATTAAGACTGCTGCATATGTGTGTGTCTGTGTGTTTGTTTGTACAGTCAAGTGTGTGTGAGCAAGTGCTTTGCAGTCTGCTTTGTTTTTCTGTCTGTGTTCATATAATACATGACTTGTGTGTGTGTGTGTGTGTGTGTGTGTGTGTGTGTGTGTGTGTGTGTGTGTGTGAGTGAGTTTATTTTTGTGCCTGTGTGTGTGTCTGAGCGTCTATTCCTGTCCCTCTAAGAGGAATGTGTATGTTTCTGAGAGTACTTTGTGTGTGTATTATATCTGCGTTTGCATGTATGTGTGTGTGATGTCTCTGTGCAGGGAGTGCACCTGTGGGATCTACAGGATCGTGTGTTGGTGAGAAAGTATCAGGGTGTCACGCAGGGTTTTTACACCATACACTCCTGTTTTGGCGGACACAACGACGACTTTATCGCCAGCGGCAGTGAAGGTACCACTGCAGACACTGAAACCATCACCGAACCAGTCAAACCATACTGTTTGATCTTTCTTTTCCTCTCTTGTTTGTGTCACTGTAATTTTATGTAACATTGGTATATATAACTGTGTGAGTATGTGTATGTGATATTATACAGTAAGTAATCACTTGTGAGTGTGTTATGTAATAAGTGTGTATATTGAGTAATAGCTGTACAGTGTGTGCTCAGCCTGTGTTCTGTGTACATGTCCGTCATGCAGAAGAAACCACTGTCGCCATGCATCAGAGCATCTAGGCATTACGTGACCTAGCATGGTATCAAAAATCTCTCTCTCTCTCTGTCTGTCTCTCTCTCCGCGTAGACCATAAGGTGTATATTTGGCATCGGCGGAGTGAACTGCCCATTGCGGAGTTAACAGGACACACTCGCACAGTTAACTGTGTGAGCTGGAGCTCATCTCTGCCCGGCCTGTTGGCCAGCGCTTCGGACGACGGCACCGTCCGCATCTGGGGCCCCGCCCCCTTCCTCGACACGCAGGAACTGGACGGACTTAACGGTAAACGACAGCAAATCACAGCAGAGCATCCACAAAGCTCCTTCACAGAGAACAAGACAGACAGCTGAGTTAGGGACGCATCTGAAGAGATGTATAACAGAGCAGGATGTAGAGGTGCGGGAAGAAGAGAAAAATATTATTTTGACTGATATTGTAATTGCAATGCTAATTAACAGAGATTAGCACACACACACACATTGAAGTTCATTGTTCTCTTTATGTTCTGGTGAGACTTGCTAATCTGTTTTTGTTCTAACAGACAGCTTCTCTCTCTCTCTCTCTCTCCCTGTCAGAGAACTGCAGCAGCATGGACAGTTGATGGTGACTGTGGGACTGACTCATGTCTTATTGCGAAAAAGAGAAACAATCGAAAATGAGAGAATGAAACTCAACAGCATCTACAAACACAGAGCATCACAGGAGGATAAACGCACAGACGCAGAGAGAGAGAATTCTGGGAAACTAAATTTGGGTAGTGGGGATTTTGTGAGTGGAGTTGTGAGTGTGAGGTTGAGAGATGGAGAGAGTGTGTGAGAGAGAGCTTTCAGAGATGGGGGAACTGGTCTAGGAACCACAGAGAAACCTAGTCATGGTCCTGGTCTGATCTGGAGAGATCAGTCTACCCAGTTTTGTCTTTCTAACCCTCCATTAGGCCCAGAACCAGACCAGGAGCCCCGATTAATGCCTCTCCCAGAAAACCCCCCTCAGCACTGGGCATAAACACCACATTAACTCCCTGCTCCTCCTAAGTCCACCCTTAGGGCCCATTAACAGCTCCACAACAGGCTCTTTTACACCTGTGTCTGTGTGTGTGTGTGTTTTGGATTGTGTGTGTGTGTATATCTGTGTATGTATGTGTTTAACCAAGAAGTAAGGGGAAGGTGAAGAAACAGGAAGGGGGGGGGGTGTTAAAACTTCCTTTTTCATTTCTTCTCACACCCAATGGTTCCAACACACACACACACAAACACACACACACACATAGGGCATTTTGATCAGGGGGGCTAAATATGGTGGTTTGGTTGAGTTTTGTTTTGTAAAGCAATGCCACAGGGTTTGACTGTGATTATTGACAGTTGAGTTGTGCGTGTGTGTGTGTGGTGCTGACAGAATGCTTTAGCTTGAAGGGAATTCTCTCAGCTACTTAGATATACTCACTACATCTTACCAAACACCTCTGTCTCTGTAGCAGTGCACCTCTCTTTCTCTCTCTCTCTCTCTCTCTCTCTCTCTCTTACTCTCATTTCTTTTATCCCCCACCCCCCTTACTCCTCTCCACTCTTATCCTCTGCTCTCATCCCTCTCTTTCTCCCCTCCCTACTCTCTGTCTTTGACTTGTTAAAGGGCTCATGCTGGGGATTGCAGGGTCACAGGTCAGGGGAAGGTGAAGAAACAGGGGTTTCTCATAGGTCAAGGTCACAAATGAAAGGCTGAGGGGTGTTAAGTGGGGCTTTGCGTATGTGTGCGTGTGTGTGTGTGTGTGTGGTGTTAACAGTAGCACTGTTCTGCTGTCTTAACGGACCACAGTTCTGTAAGTCAAGCCTCACTCCTGCACTCAGCCTGTGTGTGTGCGCGCATATGCTTTGCATGCATGTGTCCTTGACTCTGTGTGTGTGTTCTCTTCATGCCTATGTGTTACTTTGTGTGCCCAAATGTGGGGGGGTATGTTTGTATATGTGTGTGTGTGCATTCACAAGTGTGAAAGAGAGAGAGTGTGTGTGTGTGTGTGTGTGTGTGTGTGTGTGTGCGCACGCGAGTTATTTTCTTTGCCCTGAGGTGAAATGTATAGATGGTTTTAACTGAAGCTGATCATCTGGAAATGGCCCTATGAAACCTTTATGTAAGGAACAGAAAACTGCACCTCCCAGACATTTTCCAGTGTATAAACCAGGGCTATTTTTTGGTGGGGAGGGAACCCATTTTGCCCACTGTGCTGTGGTGGTATCCATTTGGCTGAGTCTGAGAGAACATGCATGAAAGCCGAGTGTACTCTTTAAAGCGGAGTGTGTTCTTTAAAGCTGGTATGTCTTTTGCAACGTGAACTAAACCTGTAGTCTATATAAAGAGGAGTTGCTTAAAGCATGGAGACCCAGGTTTCCTCTCTTTGATCAGAAATGCTGAGAGAGACAGCAAATGACAACACTAACAGCTTTAAAACAAAACAAAAAAAACTGTGACATTGTTGTGTCAGTCATCCAATCAAAACTCAGAGTTTTGATCCTAGTTAATGACCTATGCATTAAAGCCACGCCCCCAACCTTTCCACACACAAACAGAACCCTGTCCTGTACACCTCGAAGAGACCCACAACCTTAAACCTGCCATAGCAACAGAGCTACACCCTACACATCTCTCCTAGCAACAGAGCTCCACCCCCTCGCACCTCTCATAGCAACCTAGCTACACTCCCTACATAATCCTAGAAACCAGAGATCTGTGATACTAGTAGTAACCAAGCCCCACCCTTCCTGTACCATATATCATCAAAGCCATGCCTATGACCTGACCACTCCCCCTTCACAGGACACACCTCCTTTACCTGCCCCACAGCTCAATGCCAAAATGCTGTCACATGCATGCAAACACACACACTCTTAATACCCAAGTGCTGTCCTACAAACACACACACATACACTCTCTCTGCTACTGTCTGTCAGCATGCCTGCAGGTTCAGACGTCATGTTCTGGCTGTGGGCGGAGCCACCGGTGAGCTTCTGCCAATGGGTGTTAACTCAGAGTAGCTCTAACACACACCTGCTTTCTCTCCGTATGCCTTTGTTTTTGACATGCTGAAACTCTCTGGACTGACCAGCTTGTTTAAAGAGACGCTTCTCTCTGTTTTTATGGAAGTTTTTGTTACTTTTGTTTTTCACAATATCATTTCTCTTTTATGTTGTTTTTTTTTTTGGTTGAACTCTTTTCCCTTTATCATCATATTAAACTATAACCAGCCAAACTGTCTCCTCCATTTTGTTATTATTATTATTATTATCGTTGTTATTATTATTATTATTTAATATGCTTTCAACATAATTTTCCTTTTTAATCTGTCATTTATCGGATTGGTTTGTCTCATGCTGGGTATTTTTTGGTAGGGGGGGGGCTTTGATTCTGTAAACTTTTTAAGATGCTAATTTGTTCTGAATTAAAAAAAAGAAAAAAAATCTGACTAAACCCTGAGAGGAGAGCTGTTGGCTGCAGACTGGGCCAGTCTTAGCCACTGCTGATGCGTGTCAGAAACACAAACAGAGAAAGCTGCTCTGCCTGTCCATGTGCCTGTGTGTGCTATTAAGACGCTCGCGTTGCTAGCAACATTCTGATTCTAGAACAGTCCAGAGCTCCTCATTCCAGAATGGCTGTGCCGTTCTGTGGCTCCTCCCCTTCCTGCCATGCCCAGCGCCTTTACTCCCTGACCAATCCCAAAGGTTTCAGAACGATGAGCTGTGACATACAACCGTATGCAACTGTATGAGGAGTGGTTGATTTCTTCCTCTGTGTGTTTGTGTGTGTGTGTGTGTGTGTGTGTGTGTGTACAAGTTTAACTCACCTGAGGACATGTTTTCCTTCATGTAAAACCTTTGTCTGGTGTGAATGGTGGAAAAGGATGATGATGATGAAGATGTCTGATATTTGGTAGCGTAGATTCCTGATTTGAGGAAATCGAGGAATTCCGTTTTGCGTTAATGTGTTATTTCAAAAGTGATTGTACTGTTTTTGTATCGTTGTGTAGGAGAAGTGGTATGTATGCGCATTTTCAATAAAGCATTCAGGGTTTTGAAAAAGAGTATGTGACACCCCGCCCCCTCCCATGACCTCTGTGGAAAATTCTCACAGGGTTGATCTAAACCGGGAAAAAATATTTTACAATAAAAACAGAAATTATTTATTGTTTATCCATCAGAAAATGCATTCAGCTTTTTTTTTTTTTATCCGCTGAGCTTCCCTTGTGGTCTTATGGAAAGGTTCTTATTCTTAAAGAGCTTGAGAGAATTTGAGATTTGGCTTATTTAAATCATAGGCCTTTCTCAGGCTCCTGTACTCACATTACTTCTAGCCAAAAGAAAGCTAATGTTAACATGTTACGACTCAGCTAACAAACAAATTCTCATATAAAGAGAAGCTTAACACAGGTGAACCACTGTCTTCACAGACTCCTCTAAGCTGCACTTTCCCTGGAGGTTACACAGCCAGCACAACTGCTGACACCCCACTCACAGCTGCACTTAAACCACAAAACTAGTTCACTCAGCAATAATAATAATAATCAATCGTAAAAATAATTTTCTGTTGAGCACATTTCATACAAAATTTGCTGCTTACTAGACTAAAGCTGTAGTTCAGACACACCCAGACACAGGCACACATACAAAATGAAAAAAAACATTTGAAAGAAAGGAGCAGTAGTCCTTTACACGTCACTATGGTCTAAGTGGACTGTCAGTAACCTTATATTGTCTCCCTGGTAACAGTGATAGAAGAAAAAGTATTTTAGCATTTTAAACCTGCTCAAATGGTTCACAGTGCAATATTTGATTTTAGTGGAGACCCCAGGGTTTTTTTATGTCAGTTAAATAAAGAATTCATTGATAAATCAATAAATGAAATAAATAAAATAGTAACATAAAAATGATAATAAAAAATGAAGAATCCATGCAAATAAACTTGCATTTTTACACTTTCATTAGTTTTTACTGATCAATGTATTTAAAATTCTGCATTTTTTAATTTTAATTTCTTTCCTTGTATTTTACATTTTATAATTCACGTATCCATTCTTTCGTTGGAAAATAACTTTATTTTGATTCTTTTGTACGTTTCCTCATTTCCTTTCCTATATTCTGCACTGCAAATGAACAGATGTCATTTAGTGCTCCCAGTACTGGCCTACTATACGTGTCGAATGACTGATGATATCAGAGTTCATATAAAGAACCTATTACTCAATAGACATCAAGGGATGTGTCTGGGTTTTGGTCTGAAGAATCGGGGAGAAACTGTTGATAGAGCCATTGCAAGTAACAACCACCTGTATTATGTATGGAGCCAATGTAATATGAATATAATTCACAATTCACGATATCAGTCACAGATGAGAACAATGATTTCTGAACTGCAAGTATCAATGTAACCTGAAAATTGTGAACTGCAAGCACAATACACACATGTGACATGTATCTACAAGTACACAGCGCTATGACAGGTCCAAAACCTGTGTTACGAGTCTCTAATCTATATTTGTCAAGCTCAAACTGTGGTTACAAACTGTTATTGACAAACAGAATTTGATTTGCTTTCTGGTATGGCAAGTAATTTTAACATGTAATCAACATTTTCATGATATAAAAAGCAATGTTGGGTTTTTTAAATTTGATGTCAAAAATATGACATCAGATTTTAAAAATTTGATATAAGGTTTTTGAAATTCAATATCATGCCTTTGAAATGGAATATTTACCTTATGAAATGTGACATCTTGCCTTTGAAATTTAGTGTTCAGTTTCTTTTGAATTACTCAAGAATAGTTTCACTTGCATTTATTGTGATCAAAAAAAGAAATTAAACCTGGAAGAACAATACAGGTGCTTCTGCAGGAGTAATGACAGCGATGGTCTTCAAGTATAGTTTCTTTAGAGTGTTTTCGTTTCATTGTCCCTTACAGACAATGCAAGAGACTTCTTGTTCTCTCCTCATATTGCCACAGACTTATTCAGGCAATATTCCTAATCTCCTGCGTCTTCAAATATACAAGAAATAATCAATATCAAAAGTCAAAAATCTGATATTAGATTTCATTTTTTTTTAATCCATGAAAACTGGATTATATGTTAATCTGTCACGGTACACATGGTTTCTGGTTGATTCTGACATCTGCACAAGTTGTGTTGCATGTTCACCCATGATCAGTGGCCTGGTAGACCACAAAGCTGTGCGACCTTTAACGGAAAGAGCATAACTGAAACATGAAGAAAATTTTGCAGAATCACTCTGAAGAGATGCTGAAGAGATGCTGCAAAGTCATCACGCTTGATATTTCTCAAATTCAACTTCATATGTCGCAATTACAGCACCACATCTCAGAGCTGTGACAAAATATTTCAGAGCTAGCTTCTAACATCTCACAGTTGCCACTTTGTAATGTTGCAACTGTAATTTAAAATCCAAAAATTCCAGTTTAGCATGCAGTATGATGCTCAGTTGCAGCATGTTATCACACTTTCTTGGTGGATCATTTCTTTCATTAATTTTGTTTCAAGTTGCACTATTTGAAATGTACTGTATGCCAAATCTTTCCATTCTTCTAAAGAAAGTGCATTGTGCATGGGCTGTACATAGATCTAAAACGTGTGAGGAGTCAAGTGTGTTGTTTACTTTCTCTAATTTTAGCATCATTTGTTTATAAATATGTGTGGAGGGTAGGTGCTTTACAGCCTATAATTGTCACTCTTATGAAGTCAATTATAAGACATATGGTTGTGATCTTCAGTTACTAACTCTGACATATTAAATCGGCGCTGTCGAATATTAAACCAGACACTAGAAATATTCTTTCATACTACGAAATACTAAATCACAATTATGAAATGTGAGGTCATAACTGCAATGTACTGTGTCGCACTTATGAGCTGTTAATTCGCAATCGCTAGGGGAAACGTGCCAACCATGGGTGTCATATGTCCGTATATTGATCTCAGTCAGCAAATGTTGAATAAACAATATAAATAGATATAAATTTGTATTAGTGATACATGCATGGTAAAATTTCTGAATGAACTCTTCTCGTGTAAGGTATAAATTATGTAACAAGCTGTTAATAAGCTTGTATAACTATCCACTGTCGTTAATCCTGCGAAGCACGCGCCTAAACATTTGGAAATGTTCGCTGAAACTGGAAACAACTTTAACCTGCAGCACGAGCCAATAGGTAAACCACAGGTAAACATATCTCGGCGCACGGGGAAGTCGTGAGTATGTCGTCATCGATGCTCGTTGATTTCAGCGGCGAACTCTGCCCCCATCGCCTGTGTCATGGGTAGACCAGAGTAAATCCAAAGCACTCACTCAAATATTACATTTTCAGGACATATGTTGGCGGTTCCATCCACCCATCCATCCACTATTAATATGATAGGCAACATTTAAAAATAAAGTATATATTGTCTGTTACATTTAACAGAAAAGGTGAAAAGCTGCTTTTACTAAAACCTGCTTTTGAACCAACAGGGGGAAAAAAAGAAAAACAAACCCGTGCAAACGTATCGCTTTGATAGCATAGTGGTGCTGTGCGGCGAGGGGGCGGGAGGGGGTACCACGCTATTGACGTCAGAGTGAGTAGACGAGGCAGAGTTCTTTTCCGTTAAAGACAGAGAGAGGGGGAGTGAGGTTTCATTCGCCTGCCTGTCTTCAGCTGAGCTTTCGACGAAACGGAGCGCAGTCCATCCCGAGGAGACGGGGCTGCGGCAGGCGGACAGTCAGTCATGGCGGCGCCGTTAGCTCAGTTTGACGAAGACTGGCAAGATTTTAACGAGTTTAAAGAGGTTCCGAACCGACTGGACCAGATCAATTCTAACCTGGTTGACACGTCGGGCCTTGATGACTTCTCCGATCTCGACAACAGTTTCTCAGGAGAGATATGCAGCTTCAAGTCAATGGAGGACCTGGTCAACGATTTCGACCAGAAACTGACCGTGTGTTTCCGAAATTACAATACCAGCACCGAAAACATCGCCCCGGTTAAGCCCATCACGGAGGAGAATTTCTTAAAAGATGACGAGTATGTTGTTTGTTTGTTTGACTACTATGAAAAGCCCGAACCAGCTTCCTGCTGTTATCTGTAATCAGTGCTGTTTAAATATCCGAACACAGTTTGTTAGCATATAGCTAAGCCTTTAGCTTGGCACGTTGCTATGGTTTCTTTGCTTTTGTCATCTTACTTCATGTTTTTAATTAGTAAATGTGTGTGTTCCTGATTATAATTAAGTTATTTGATTATGGAACGTGCAAACAGAAACATTCTTCTTATTTTATGTGTAAACATTGGGTAAGATGGGTTGTTATTAATAATTCTAGTTGTGTTTCTGTGATAGCCTGCTTGTAGGCTCACACACTTCAAGCGCCAGTGTAAAATTTGAGTATAAGATGGACAGAGGCTTACAGTTGTTAAATGTACTATCTGTAATAGCACGGGAACTGCAATGATTTGCATTTATTTGCTGAGACATCTTCTGATATCCATCACATTTTACATTCCCGATGGCATATATAAACACTGTGATCGGGAGTAATACAACACTGGATGTGACAGGAGCACGGGGATGACTCTCCTGTGAAGTTTCCTGGGACAGTGGCAACGATCAACCTGTGCTGTTGTTCACTTTTCCAATACGTATGCACACACATACGTTAAATTATTGCTTTAAGCCTGGCGTTTGTCTCAGTGGTTTAAATTAATTGCAAACGTAAAATGTGTGCATGCGTGGAAATGATGTTTCTGATTGAGTTTTGATAGCAGATATGAGAGTCACTGTGAGGGAACTTTGACTAAAGTTCAGCCAAGTTAACGTGTCAGCACAGATCCTGCAGTCAACGCACTGGATAGCCTTCAGAAATATCCAGCTCACATTGGCAGAACCAGGAGAGCAGAATAGAGCCAGATCCGTTTGGATGGGACATTTAGACCGATTGTAGTTTTTCTGAGTGGTTGAGCTTTAAGACTCCTAATGAGGGCTGTCTCTAGATCCTATAGAAAGTACACACAGACTCTCTCTCTCTCTCTCTCTCTCTCTCTCTCTCTCTCTCTCTCTCTCTCATATACACACACACACATACACAGAGCAGAAACGACAGGGGAACAGTGTGTGTTTGATTCAGAATGGACAAAAGCCTGCAGCTAATAGCACTGATGATGTCCTTATTCTAGGCAAGGCTTCTAAACACGTGATTCAGCAGGAGTGTGTGTGTGGATAAGCAGCCCTATATGATGCTAAATGTTCTTGACATATCAGAGCAAAGAATCTGACCTTGATGCATTCATGCATGAGTGTGTTCTCTCTCTCTTGCACTCTCTCTTTCTTTCTCTCTGTCTCTCTTGCTTTTTTCCTCTCTTTTCATTTGTGTGAAGCTGTGACCGTCTCAGGTCATAGTTGAAAATTATTGCCAATTCCTGATGGTGAATGTGAGAGAGCATTTCAGTGTGCCCAGCTGTGTTAAACTGTAATTGGCTGTGTGCGTGTTTGTATGTCTGTGTGCATTTGTGTGTATGTAGTGTGTAATTTCTCTGTGACTAAACAGACAGGATACGCGTGTGCTGATACACAGAAAGAGAGAAAACATTTCAGTTTGTAGAGCATCTTATTGTCTCTTATACTGTCTGACACATACATTTGTATAACAACATAGTGTTACAGTATTTCACCTTTCTGTCTGTCTCTGTCTCTCTCTCTCTCGCTGTAGGATCTGGAATGCATTGACTGATAACTATGGTAACGTGATGCCTGTGGACTGGAGCACTTCTCACACTCGCTCATTACATCTTCCTACACTGAACCTCAGAGAGCAGGAGGTAATCCACCCATCCATCCATCTGTCTACACTTACATTTGTTTAACTCAGTGCTAAATACACAAAGCGGCATATATTTTTAACTAGTTTTGTATGTGTGTGCATGTGTGTGTTTCAGAAGCAGGATAGTCTGAATATAGATCTTTCTGATGATGAGGAATTGAGAGAACAACTGGACATGCACAACATCATAGTATCAGTGACAGAGGAGCCACTGATCACTGCAGAACAGGTAAATTCACACACGCACATGCACACACGTGCTCGTGCGCACACACACACACGTGCATACAAGCACACATGCGCACACGATCATAGCCACAGTTGCTGAGGAACCATTGTTTTAACTTTGGTCTTCATTGAGTATTCATTGACTTTCATTTCATCGTGGCTATACACTGGCATGCCTAACCCAAACCAAGAGACATGATCTCCTCCCTGCTAAATTTCCTTCCCCCGTATTCCCACTCTAATGAGGACACATGCTCCTCACAAGCACAGTAATACACACACACACACACACACACACTCATATTTATCCACCCACAGCATCACAGTATATGTAGATCACAGCTGGACAATTTCAGTTCCAAGTATGAGATCAGTAACTGGCTTTCGTTCATCCAAAAAAAGAATCATGAAAAGTGTGAGTCAGATATGTTTACAGTGAGGAGGGTTTACTGTGCGCACAGCCTGTTGTCATGTGATGAGTCTGTCAGTGTTTGTTTGAGATAAAACACAAGTCGTTTGCAGTGTGTATAAATCTAAAATCCTTCTGAGAGAGAATTACAGAGTGTTTTAAACACTGACTCTGTAGGCAGAGCTGCAGTGCGGACAGGGGTTAAAGCCAAGGCAATCAGGGCCACACCGCCTGAGTGTGCACCAGTCATTTTTAAGGTGTTAGGGTGTGTGGACGTTTTCCTTGCATCATGCTGCTTGTTCAGCTGACTTCTTGTTAACAGCAAACAGTTTTTCAAATGTATCACAGTTTTTCAAACAGTTTGCCACTCTGTTGGAACTGCCTGTTTATTTAGTGTCTCTGATATGTTCTCAATTCATCCATTTATTTAATAGGCTGTGTGTAGTACTTCTGTTGATAATAAAGTAATTTGGTTGATACATTGGGCGCAGGCAATAGTTATTTACATTTATCATACACATTCTGCCACTTTAATATATCAGATGCCTAAAAACAATCATACCAGATCAGATTAGTGTTGAACAGGTACAAACACACACACTCTCTCACACACACTCTTTCTCTTTCTGACGCTCATTCCTGCGTTGCAGGGATAATTCTGTTTTTGACACCTTTATTCTGTGTGAATGGACTACCTGTGTGTTTATTTTATGTGACTATGTGTGTGTATTAGGTTATTGAAGAGATTGAGGAGATGATGCAGGAGTCAGTAGATGGTGAGGATGATGATGATGATGATGATGATGAGAGTCCATCCCAGTCTGATTTGTCCACACGTTCATTTACGCACTCCAGTTCAACCAACAGCTACGAGGAGCGTAAGTAGAGCTAGCTGTATGGGGTGTGTGTGTGCGTGTGTGTGTGCGTGTGTGTGTGCGTGTGTGCGTGCGTGCGTGCGTGTTTCAGCGCGCGCTATTATGTAATAAATCTATGTTGAGTAATAGTTGTGGTGTGTGTGTGTGTTGCGTAATAGTGTTGCTGTATTTAAATGTTTTTGCATGAATGACTATCTTCCTTCTAAGTCATACATGTACGTGTGTGTGTGTGTGTGTGTCAGCACTCTTAAAATGCATGGCACATATTTGTGTATTTTATACACACAGTATTTCTCTCACAAACAGTGAGACACATACTAAATGGGGTTTCATCTTACATAACTAAAAGATGTGTTTGGCTCATTGCTATACTAACAGGTAAACCAAGCAAATGTGTACATGTACTCCTACAATATGTATAATTAATATACACAGTGGACAGGTTAAAAAGGGGTGTTTATGGGGACACTCTGGGTCAGTCTAATTACAGACCTGATTAAGTGGGCTGAGTAGGGCACAGTGACAGTGTTGAGTCTCTGTCCATCAGGCTGTGTTGGGTTGAGTAGGGCACAGTGACGGTGTTGAGTCTCTGTCCATCAGGCTGTGTTGGGTTGAGTACGGCACAGTGACGGTGTTGAGTCTCTGTCCGTCAGGCTGTGTTGGGTTGAGTAGGGCACAGTGACGGTGTTGAGTCTCTGTCTGTCAGGCTGTGTTGGGCTGAGTAGGGCACAGTGACGGTGTTGAGTCTCTGTCCGTCAAGCTGTGTTGGGTTGAGTAGGGCACAGTGACGGTGTTGAGTCTCTGTCTTTCAGGCTGTGTTGGGCTGAGTAGGGCACAGTGACGGTGTTGAGTCTCTGTCAGTCAGGCTGTGTTGGGTTGAGTAGGGCACAGTGACGGTGTTGAGTCTCTGTCCATCAGGCTGTGTTGGGTTGAGTACGGCACAGTGACGGTGTTGAGTCTCTGTCAGTCAGGCTGTGTTGGGTTGAGTAGGGCACAGTGATGGTGTTGAGTGTCTGTCAGTCACTCTGTGTTGTATGGTGTACTGCCACACGTTTAGGCAGGAATAGCTTTGCTACCTCCCTCACCCAAAATGAATCAGACATATTCACTCAAGTTTGGGAATATGTTATTCATTTCATCAAAGTAGAAGTGGTGGAGATGCTTACATTTTTCACAGTGAATAAGTCATGTGACAGTCTCGAGCTGTGGTCTCTCAGCCCGTCCTTGGTCAGGATCTGTCTGTGCTTCATCAGACCCAGTGCCATTCTAACCTTATACTGCCATTAAGTGTCACTTCCCCAACGTCCCAGTTTGGTTCTGTCTGACTGAGCCGCATTGATTCTCATGTGAATCTCTCCAGCAGTGTTGGCATTAGGCTGATGTTGCGCTAAGGGCTTGTTTGTTAGTGGTTTTCAGGTCCATGTGACAGATGGTTTGAGTTCTGAGTTCTTGAAACAGTATTCTATTCATATCTGAATAATACAAATAAAATTGGAAAAAAGGAAATCCTCAATATCTCTCTCTTTTTCTCTCTCTTTTCCTGTAGGTTTGAGGTGTCTGTGTGTGTCTGAGCTGAGGGAGGAGCTAGAGGAGGTGGAGTGCTCTATCCGGCGTCTGTCGGAGGATCTGATTGGTCAGTTGGCTCTGAGAGACGAGCTGGAGTTTGAGAAGGAGGTGAAGAACTCCTTTATTTCGGTTCTGATTGATGTGCAGAACCGACAGAAAGAACATAGAGAACGACTAAGGAAGAAGAGGAAGATGAAGAGCAGCACTGGAGGGCAGAAAACCGACAGAACACACGTCCCTGGAACTGTGAGGAGAATCACACACACACACCCCTACTGCCTTACAAGGAGTGTACAGTGCATGTTAGAGACATCAGAGCCATTCACATATTTCCATCCACAAAGTGTAGGAGGGTGTGTATGTGCATGCAAGAGAAAGTGTGTGTGAGAGAGAGAGAGAGAGGGAGAGGGTGGGAGAGAGGGAAAGTGTGTTAGACTTTTTTCCCTGCCTACTCTGTTAGTCTCTCTAGAAAATATCTTCTCTTTCTCTGGTTCTAACTTTCACTCATCTTTCTTTCTTCTTCATTCATTCTCTCTCTTTCCCATCCTCCTGTGGCCTCTTCTTTCTTTCTTTCTTTCTTTCTTTCTCTCTAGCGTTTCAGTATGGAGGGATTCTCCACTGTAATTCAGAACAGTCTGCGTCAGACATTCGGGGGTACTGGAGGGGACAAGCAGGTGCCCCTCTCCTCCTGTTTTTCCTCCTCCATGCTTTCATCTCTCATTTATTCTTTTTTCCCCCTGTTTCGTTCCTTGTGCCTTGCAGTGGAACCACACTCATGTGCATGGATATAACCTGCATGTCTGGAGCAGACTTTGTCATTCCCTCTACCTCAAATCTTGTCATTTGTCACTTCCTCATGTTTGCTCTAATTTGCCATGATGCTGCTGCTCAAAAGAGTCTCCACCCCCAACCTTTAGCTAGCCAATCAGCAGGCAGAGCTGTGATCAGCACTTTTCAGAGGATGAAGACATAATGTTTTCAGTTTTTCTTCAGCAGACATGGGCACGCATACTGTTTTGGGGTTTTTTTTGTATTTATTTAATCTTTCACACTGTCATACTCTTATTTTATTTCTCTTTTTTCCCCAAATGTCTGATGTTTTCTTTTTTTTTTTTTGTCAGGGTCAAATGTAATTTCTCTCCCTCCCTCTCTCTGTCTCTCTCTCTGTCTCTGCAGTACCTGACAACAGTGATACCGTATGAGAACAAGGCTGGAGCTCCATCTGTGGAAGATCTTCAAATTCTCACTAAGAGTTAGTCAGCTCTTACTTCTCTCTCAACCAAAATATGCAGTTCTATCAATTTTATCTAATTTTACATTCACATTCATGTATATCTGTGTGTGTGTGTGTGTGTGTGTGTGTGTGTGTGTACAGTTTTAAATGCCATGCGAGAGGACAGTGACAGAGTTCCCAGTCTTCTGACGGACTACATTCTCAAAGGTACTTCAGCCTACTACTTGTGTTTTTTTTCTTGCTAATTTGTTTTTTAAAATTGTTTTTTAATGTATATATCAAAATATATGCCATAGCATGTACTGTGTACTAGTCCTGTCTGTGCACTTGGCCCTCTGTATCGTTATATCCAGAGGACTGGATCATTTGAACATGTTGGTGTTTTTATTTGAGAGTCTGTGTGTTTGTATTTTTGCTCATGCTGCGTTTTGCGTCCTAGCGCTGGTCTGACTGCCCCCCCGCCTCAGAGGTTTGTCATGTTAGCTCAGAGACGCTATCACTGCAAGTCACAGAACTTACACACACACGCACACTGTCCATATCAGGTGCATTTCCAAACACTTTTTACACAGAGGCTCCATGTCATTCCTCCTCACTAACAGTCTTAGTAAGGTTGGCTAACGTTTTAAAAAGTTAGCATGTGGCCAACACTTAGACGAAGAGCTCTTGGATCCCCATTCATCATGGCAGTGCTGTTGCCAGGTAACAGCCTCCAACCCCCACCCTGTATGACAGCATCCCCATACTCCAAATGGAAAGTGAGTCTGGAAAGATCAATAGCAGCTTTGTAAAGCAAGTTTCCATTTAATTAACTCAACATTGTGTTGTAGATGTCATGTGCTTAGAAAGGAAAACAAAATTTCCCCCATCCGTTAGTGTATTATGAATCACAGCTCTGATGAAGACATTAAAAAAAATCATCTGTCCTCTGACTTTTATCTGAAGTGGACATAGTTACTGTGAGACTCCTCCTATGTATTAGACGGCAGTGTTTACCAGGCTGATGAATTACCTCTCGTTGAGAGTGACACTAAAATAATGGACACATTTATATGTATAATTTTAAAACTGATATAGTGTGTGTGTGTGTGTGTGACATGTTAGTGTCTCTGACTATTGTACCCTGCCCTAACTCAGGCACCCTCCACTGACACTCTGTGCCGTACAGCGCCCCCACTCATTTCTGTCCTATCCATACACACACACACATACGTGTACACACACACACCCAAAGCCACACAAATTTTCTCTCTCTCACACTCACTGCTCACACTCACACACACACACTCATAATCCCCTCCCCCCCAGCACACCTAAACACACACATTTTATTCTTTTCATTCTTTTTCTGTCTGTTTTTTTTCTCTCTCACCATTTTCTTTCATTTCATTTGTCAGACTTTCTCAGCTGCTGTTGCTGTTTTCAGGTCTTCAGTTCTTGATTGGCACACAGTTTGTGATTGACACATGCTCTGACCTCTCTCCTCCTCTCTGCAGTGTTATGTCCCACCTAGACATCAGGACTTTCCAGAACTCTCCAGAGGAGAAAAGTGAAGGACAATCCCCCCCCTCGTCCATGGGAGTCCCCCCGCCCCAGTCTCTTGGATGTGATTTTGGATGCCAGTTGATGCTGTGTCTGCCCACTCTCTTACATTAATGTTTTAATGGTTAATGTTCATGTTTGATTTTAGACTTTTAGAGCTTGCCCATATTCACGTGTCAACCATTCAGCATCATTCCTCTGAATTTAACTCGCTTAGATTGACCTATTAAGGGAAAAGTTTTGTATGCATTGTGCATGCAGTTCTCTGCCCTGTGTGTGTCTGTCCATGCACTAAAGATTTTTGTGTGTGAACAGTGTTTGTATGAGTGAGTTAAAAGTGTAGGTTTGCCAGGTATGTAAAAGGTATGTGTGTGCGCGCGTGTGTTTTTGTGTGGCTGCATTGTGTGTCTGGGTTCCAAAGGGGTATAATTTTCTCTTAAGAATATCCAAAGGTCCAACACATTTTCCCCATTTGAGATTATGGAGGGCATGTTGTACCCACACAGTTAGCCTGTCTAAATGTGCCATTAGCATGCTCAGTAGTGTAGCATAACAAGTAAATTCATTATCATGAATATTTAAATAGAATTATTAGAACTATTTTCATAATAGAGCGGTGTTTCTGCGATTTTCACGCAGAGGTAGTTTTTTGGTCAGGTGGCCTTTGTGTCCTGTGTCAGACATATATTCTGTGTGAGGAGGAAGGAGCTGAAGGCAGAATTTGAATATCAGGAATTCAAAGGATGAGAACATTTTGAATAACTTTCTCAAATATTTCACTATATAAACATTACATTTTAATAGTACGCGCACTTGATAAGAACAAAAGTACCAGAAGCGTTATTGTCCAGGTTAAAAGTGAAAGGTAATTTTTTTGTTTTGCCGAGGGCTAGAGAGTTTTGAAGTTGCAGGGCTTTCCCACGGGTCAGTTATTTTACAACCCTTATAAACACTAGGCAAACAACCTTTTACCTCACTGTGTGACATCACTTCCTCAGAGAGGTCTGTTGCCATGGAACCCAGCCCTCATTAACATACCAGTAGTGATGAAGAAAAGGGAACTCAGTTGGTCTTTTTTTTTTCCAATGAAAGCTCTCCAGGGTTGTTATATGATTTTATTGTGAAGTTGAGTAAGGGGCTATAGGAGGGTAATTAGCTGGCAGAAGCAGTTACAAACTTGTCTGAGAAATGTCACATGAGGTGCAGTAGAAGACAGCGGAGATGTCTGGAGATTGAGATGTTTAATAGTGTGTGTTTTATTTCAGATCCTTTTGGTATTTCAGTGATTATGAACATAATGTGACCATAACACACCCATTCTCACCAGAGAGTTAGACATTCACACACTGTCTGTAGTCCAAACTGTGTTGTGATGGACACACACCCCCCCCCCCCCCCGAAGAGAAGGCTTTGGTATATAGGTGTAGTCAGATGATGGTACAGATTACAGTTACTATAGGGACAAGGCACTGAACAGAGCAGCTGATGAAGAACAGCTCACTGTCTCACTCTCTCACTGTGGCCGGTACGATCCTGAGCCCACTGGCTGTTCACTGGGAATGGAGTAAGTGTACGTGTGTTTGTCAGCGCCTGCTATAGGTGACGTTTGTAGGGAGGCAACTGTCCCTCTCTTGAGGTTTGAGTCCAGGTTACTTTACTCCTCTCATTATGGCTGAGGTAACCTTAGCTATAAGGGGTCCTATGAAAGCGTGAGACTGGTGTGTGGCTGCATGCTCTTCCCTTGTGTAGAATTAGAGCTGTAGTAGCCTGTGAGTCCTTACTATAGGACTGATGGCTGATAAAGGAATACATAACGTAGCAGTATGTATCGTAGCCGCTGTCATGGACAAATGTTTTTAAAAAGGGATTTTACTTGTAGTAGTCTTGTTTCTCTGTGTTGTATGTGGGAGAGATGTTCCCAAAGTCCCGTAGATATGTTGACAGAGAGTGATATTTTAGTATTTTTAGAAGGCTGAGAGCATGGTCAACGCTTAGATGAGAATGCTTACAACAGTGCAATACATACATTACTAAATAGCAATTCTGTTGGGGACTACAACTCCCATAGTGCACTGGGGCACAAAAAAGTATTATTTGTGGTCGTCCTGTCACGATCATTTTCATGATCACTATCATTCTGAGTTGGTCTGGCTTTGCCTGATTGAAAATAACAGACATATCAGTACTAGGACCCCACGGCAGGGTCTTTACGCTAAAAGTACAGAGATTTATATTTATATGAAACATGATGATGGAAAGGCTGCCTTTGTAAATGCCTGATTATATTTTGTAGATAGGAATGGACTCCTGTATTATTAATTCAGCGTCCTTTTGTTTGTGTTGATGACATTAAAGTGGTAGTATGATGAGTTCATTCTGATTCTAATCGTGTAATAACCACGTCTTTCTTTAGGGGTACGACAGTCTGTTTCCCTGTATGCATCATACACTGTGAAATGACTGAATAAAATCTCATGTTTACTGAAAGTTGCTCTTAGCTCTGTCATCAGTGCTGCTCATCTTCTTAATCAGTACATACACATAGTAAAACATTAGCACATACCTACTTAACCTTGTTACCCCACACTCACTCTCTCTCTCTTACTCACATGCACACACACACACTCTCTCTCTCACACACATGTGCACATGGGATCTGAGACTTTGAGCTTCGGCCTATGTTCTGCTGTCTCGGTGAGGTCTTTCTTACTCCTCATGTCTTACTATAGGGGTCAGTGTTCAGGAGCTGGAGGTCCCAGGTCAGATTACAGGTTGGTGTCTGTGAACATAGTGTGTTCCTTCCTCACGGTGCTGAAGCCTTTTATGGTGTCCACAAACTCCTCCTCCTCCATGAACTAACAAAAAAAAAATTCATTGGCATAAATGAAGAGAAACATGGACAAACACTAGGCCAACCAGTACTCACAATCTGGCACCAGCCAACCAATCCACACAATCATCCAACATCCAACCAGTTAGCACCCTCACCCACCAACCTATCACTCATCCATCAACCAATCAGTTACCACACTCACACAGCAATTTACAACGCAGCACGTTCACCCACGAATCTACCCAATATTCCGTGCGTTCCCCCACCAACCAGCCCCTTATCACACTTACACAACAACCAACCAATCAGTATACTGACATACCACTTAAACGAAAAAAACTACCAAATAAGTCTGTAATCTTTGGTAAATAGATCAGTGTGTGCGCACCATGCCTGTGTGACCTCTGACAGGGCGATCCCACGGCTCCTCCCCCTCCATGGACTTCCTCTCTATCAGCTGACTCACACTGCGATGCAGGGAATTCTGGGAGAGGCCGTGGCTTGACATGTGGAGTGTTTCCACGGTGACAACCCCAAAGTCACCATCTGGTAAAGGCTCGTCCCCTAACACCTTACTGTCTATGACCTCCTGAAAGGGCGGAGACAGGAGGAAAAGGTGGAGGAGTAACATTGAATATTATGGAAACAACATGATGACATCATAAAAAGTGACTGTGTGTGTTACATATTCCCCAACTGTGCTCACACTGCTAACTGGAGAAGTGCCATTTTCCCAGTAAATAAGCAGCAGGTCGGGTGGTGAATTTGGTTACTGGTAAAGTCAACTGAATCAGTACCCGCAGGCCGATCAGTTTTCAGAGTGGCGACGCATTAATGATACACACGCACCCACACACACACTGATGTTTCTGCTGTAGGATACACCCACACTGAACTGACAAATGGACGTTTCTCTTATAAGGCAGGACCAATGCCATCATCACTGCTTTTTTTTCAATGTTACGACCAAGACCATTCATGCCTTGGTGAATTATCTCTTTAAATAATCTCTGTTATGGATCTTACACTCAGTTCTATTATATATATGTGTATGTGTGTGTGTGTCCTACCTCCATATGCATAGTGAAGGACTTCAGTGTGACACTGTTGGGGGAGCTGGTCGTGTCTGGCACTGTGTCAAACTGACAGAGGAAACACAGACACACACAAAACATCGATATGACATTATTACATACTTATTACATAACAACATTAATACAATTAACACAGTATACTTCACCACCACAATACTATAGCTATTATTAGTACTACTGACAAAATGAACCCACGTACAATTGCTACTATAGTCACTGGTCACAAATACTATTACCACTATAACTACCTGTATAATCACAGTTATAACTATTACTATTCTCACAACTGTTACTATCACTATTACTACTGTCACAACTAAAAAATCCATAAGTTTCAGTTCTGTCACAACTATAACTAATATTACTATTGCCATGACTGTTAGACCAGCCTCTACTAGTTTTACAACTACAGCAATGGGTCACTGCTATTACATATACTACTACTTAAACTATAACCAGTAATAATACATTTTATGAATATGACTCTCTCTCACCAGGTATGAGTTGCTGGGGGGGTTGGAGGCACGGGGGCTCCTGTGTTGCAGAGGGAGGGCTATAATGGGGGGTCTCTGGCGTGTGAAGGGCGGTTTGTTCACAGCTCTTTGCAGTAAAAGCCCAGCCATGGCAGCCAGGAGCAGTAGAGCCAACAGGCTCATCACTGCCATGAACCACAACTCCCTATAGAACGGCCAGACCGCGCTCTCCTCCACACCCCCGTTTCCACCTCCATCATCATACGCCCATGTGGGCAACACCACCGCTACAGACAGAGAGAGAGAGAGATATGATGAAGAGGATAAATGCACCTGATTGTACTGACACTTTGTTTTTCTTGGGTCTCTGTTTAATCAGTCATCATATTAAAAACATTTTCAGTCTCCATATATATAGTCAGTGGTTAATCAGTAGTGATAACTGACATATATACAGAGTTCAAGTCAGCCCAATAAACCTTCTGGCCACACATGGGGATTCCCTTGCATCTTCCAGTCTTTAAAACACCCAGCCGGTGATCATACAGGAAACCAGATACACTCTCACTGGCTTAGTCTAGTTACACACACACACACACACACACACACACCAACAGACTAAAGGATGATAATGGGAGAGAACTGACAGCGCTCTGACATTGATTTGGCTTGATTAAACGTTTGAACTTCGTTTTGAATGCGTAATAAAGTTGCTCTGTTTTTCCACACAGTTAGCTGCCTCCAAGCGAAACTATCCGTGCTGCAGCAGACAGATGGAGGGGGAAATGGGTCACACTTACCTGTGCTCTGTTCCGTGTTTCTATCTCAGGTCGGGGCGCCGTGACGCCTGCTCTGAGTATCATGAGAATATGCAGTCCGGCTACACAAACGTTAGGCCGATGTTAAGATGTTAGAATGTCATCGGGTCGGTTACACAAACATTAGGCCGACGTTACAGTGTCAGAGTGAGAGTCAGGCTCAGTGAAGAGATCTCTCAGCCCGTCTCTGCACAACGGCGACATTTATCGTCGGAGTCAAATAACAACGTACATAGCCACAAATCATTCCGCTACACGTTCAGTCAGATACGTCTTGTCCATACGGTCCACTTAGTCATTTCTGAGGGAGACAGACGAAGTCTGACAGACGCAGAGAAGAGTGTTCCCTGTGCTCCTCTCTGTGTGTGTGTGTGTGTGTGTGTGAGAGAGAGAGATCCTTTGCACCATAGCAACAAAGCTCTGAGCTGACAGATCAGTTTACCTGACCCTCTTGCCCATAATGGTGTGTGACCCAGTCAAGGAACATAAACACGCATCTATGCTGTACAGTCGGTCCTCCACATTCACGAAGGGTAGGGGCGCAGGACCCACGCCAAAGTCCGCGAATATTACAGCCGATATTTTATTGCACTCTAAAAATGCAAAAAGTTGCGAGAGACGCGACATACACCGCACACACTGCCATTTTTTTAAAACGGGGATTAAAACTTCGTTCTTGAAAGTACGATATACGACGTGTATGAAGGCCATAGCGTACCAGTGGCGGCTGGTGAGCTGGAAACAGAGGAGGAAGAAACCTCCAATTTTAATCTATCATTAGTTTCAACCTGCACGTTAATCCGCCTTGATTAACAATTAAACTAACGATTCGCAGAATTAATTGACACCAGTCGCGTAGACAGAGTAAATGATTACCAATATCATGACGTGATGGTATTATTTCTCTTTACTGAACTGTGTTACAATTGTTATACTCACATGTTCTTGAAATTTGTGGATACTTGTACTTTTCGCGTTCTTCCGGAACTCAGGGAGTACTAATGTCAAATGCGCTCGTCTGATTTGCATGAATTCTGCAGTTTAAATGCTCGGGAAACACTGTGGATTGTCTGAAGCTTGTGTGCTATAGCGAAAGCTACGGCGTGAAATTGATTAACAAGGATGGCAATAATCTGGATACATATAGGAAAACTAACCCCTCAATGTGTTTTACATAGTAGCTTTGTTGTGTCACGAAATTCAAAGTTAAAAAACGGAGGTTATTGAAGTAAAGTTATCTCAATTTCTGAGAATAAACTTTTAGGTTAGAAAAACAGGATCTTTTATCTGTAAAATGCATCAGCGTTGAGTGCAATTATCGATTGATAATCATGCACTCTATCATGTAGCCTACACTGATAATCATTTAGCCTATACTATTTTGGCGATTGGTGTAAATTATTCTGCGAATCGTTAGTTTTATTGCTAATTACGGGAACAGGTTGAAACCAATGAAATCATTGAACTCATTTAGCCTACACTGATAATCATTGAGCCTAAATGAAATCATTGAACTCATTTAGCCTACACTGATAATCATTGAGCCTACACTGATAATCATTTAGCCTACACTGTTTAGGCGATTGGTGTAAATTATTCTGCGAATCGTTAGTTTTATTGCTAATTAACGGGAACAGGTTGAAATCAATGAGATTTAAAGGGGAGGTCACGGGGCGCCATGGTATACATGTATAGATGCAGACATACAATACATGATAGCTATGTGTGTATAAGGACGTCAAATGTAAAGAAAACAAAATATAGACATAGCCTATATCGTATGTATAGCCTACATGGTGTGTGTATACATATAGCTTAGGCCTCTATATATATAGGCTATATATATGGACACACGATATGTGATGTGTGTATGTGTTTTTATGAGGATGTCAGATGGAAAGAAAAAACACAGAGACACATATTTTAAAGGAGAAAAATATATTTTATTTCCACTCTCTCCTCCCCTCGGCTGCCGTCTGGAGTATGTCCTCGAACACTTGTTCGATAAGCACAGCCACCAGCTCCTTGACTGAGTCGGCGACATTGTCCGGCAACCCGGGCAAGCGCCGATCAATCTGACAGCCCGGACTGATGTTCCGTGAGGGGGACTGAACGATCTCTTCCGGTGGGGTTGATATCCTCATCACCGAAGACTCAAGCACTGGAGGATCACAAGAGGTAGAGGAGGGACTCGAGAGGGTGGTTTCCTCAGGGCAAGGCGATACCTTAGCCCTGCAGAACCACTTTTTAGCCTTCCTTGCCAATATGGTAAGGAGGCCGCCGGCCCTCTTTTTCTCCTTCTTCTCCTTCTTCACACTGACCACCTGACCCATAATCGCACTCCGTCCAAAGAATGAACTGAGCAATGCGAGACAAGCGAGGAGTCGCCTCTTTTATAGGCGCCACAGCAGTGACGTCATCGAGGCTGTCGTGACGTCACCTCATGATATCGTGACGTCATCGCGCCGATGTGTGGCGTCATGTGCATTGAACCAAGGGTTGCTGGGGAAAGGCTTACGGGAACCCTCTTCTAATTGCCCGCTATGGACACACGATAAACAAACTGATAACCTGCCTCCTATGAGAGCAATGCCATCGGTAAAAGCAGCAAATGGAAAATCAGTGTAACTCAGTCTTTAACAAGCGGACGCGTTTTCGAACAACTAGCATACTAATCCACTGCTTTAAAACAGTCTAAACCGTTTAAAACTGCACGCATGTTGGGAACACAACGGTGGCATAAACGCGGTCACGGATTCCACTATGTGTAGAAGGGAAGCAGTTGTTTTAAAGATGGACAGAGACATTTATGAATTTAGAGACATCGTTCCGTCATCTGGCTCGCACTTTTAACATCCCACCTGGCTGACCAAGAGACACCTAAGATTATGTCACACGTATCAACAAATCTATGAACTGTCCAGACATATTTCTTGGGGAAACGAAGCAGTGTCAATGTAACGCCATAAGCGTGGTCTAGCCTATCCATGAAAACCGTGCATTATCGTCTGTTCAGGTAGAGCTTTCAAGGATCTAATAGTCTTGAAAACTCTGGTGTTGGACTTAATAAGGTTAGAAATAATATTGGGATGAATGTAAAACTGTTTAAGATTAAATGATGTTCATTTTTATCAACTCTGTGCAAACTTTCGAAGTACTTTCTCATGTTCATATCGTACTGTAACAATCATCGCAGCGCACCGATTAAAAAAACAACAAAAAAAAAAAACACTGGCTGCCTAGCGACAGTGAGTGACGCCACGTTGAAGAAAAAAAGGGGGGGAAAAACCAGCAAAACACGGCGTTGCCCTCTAGCGACTTTTAAGTAGGGGATTTACCCTACGCGGTAACGGCCCTTTTGTTTGCTAAGCAGACATATGGAAAATAATGGAGTACACCGCCTATGCTATTGCTACTTATCATAGATTTTTAAAAATGGAGTTTAGTCTGTATATATTTGGCTAATTCATAATTGTAATACTAAAACAATCGACATTGTCATTAAAGCTGTGTAATCGATCACCCAGTTGAAGCATAAGCGCACCGCATGAGTGCGGCAAACCGGCTGTAGATATTTTCTCTCATTGAGAAGTGAGAAGAATCGGGTTATCTGCTTCAAGTCGAATAATGTCATTCTTAATGTGCAAAAGGAGAAACCGTGTGACATATAGAATATTTACTCCATGCGATTTGGTATCAGGTTCTTAAAAAAAACATTCCATTCACAAATGCCGAGAATTTTTTTTTAAAAATCTACTACTGCTCATGCATGCTACCGTGAACCAAACCTTAAAGTACAAAACCCCTAATTGGGTACTACTGAGCCGTGGTCGTGTCTCCTTTTTTCTGTGCTCTGTCGCCTTGGTGTGTATGTGTGCGACCCTTCAGGTGTGATGTGTGAATGATTACCTGTCGACATGTAAATGCATGTCTATCAAATGTTTAGAAGTCAACTATAGAGTAGGTGCATCTGTAGTTGTGTAAATGTGTCAATGTTCCGTTAAAAGATTATTTGAAACTATGTTGCTACAGACTGATTATATGGGTTTTTGGCGAGTTTTTTCTTGCCCGCTATGAGAATGAAGTCAGGTGGTGCCATCCTTTTTTGTTTCTTGTGGGGCATGTAAAGCCCTTTGAGACTTTAAACAGTGATATTGGGCTCTAAATAAACTTGAAACTATACACCCACTATTTACTTTATCATTTCCTCAGCTTTGGAAATATCTAATATAAAATAATCTGATGTTTCAACGCATATTTGCTGGCTTACTGGCCTGCACTACCAAGCCACTTCAACTGGTTCAGAACGCCGCTGCACGCCTGGTGTTCAACCTCCCAAAACACTCTCATGTCACTCCGCTACTTACTACACTCCACTGGCTTCTGGTAGCAGCCCACATCCAGTTCAAGACACTGGTGCTGGCTTACCAGGCCACAAGAGGCTCCGCCCCATCCTACCTTCAGTCTCTGGTAACTCCTTACACCCTAGCCAGAGCTCTCTGCTCAACCATCTCTGCTCAACCATCTCTTGTCAGTTGGTGGTCCCCTCACTTCGGGAACCTGGCAGCTGTTGGTGTAACATTTGCTGTATGAGTTTTAGTCAGAAAAGCAGTGCATTGTTTTCACATGAACAACAGAAATATTTGTCCTCTTCCTAACACTCTCAGCAGAAAGACAAGAAACTGTCAAAAACACATTGTTTATTCAAGAATTCACAGAACAGCACTCGGAAGGAATTGGGAATGTGACTCACTGTAGAAGTGGGAGTCCGCTGAATTCCAAAAAAGTAGGGGAAAAAATGAACGAATTCTCTCGTTTCAGTTAAAAAAAAAAAAAAAAAAAAGAGTCAAAAACCCCTCTTTGTGTTCCTAAGTTTTATTCTGTAAGTAATTTCAACCATAATTTTAACCCTGTAAAATCAGTTGTTCTAATGAATTTGTGATGACAGTTTGGTGGTAAGTTTTTTTCCGTTTCTAAATGAAGAGGTGAAGTAGGTGACTTTTTGACACCTTTAATATGCAGAGATCATTTCAAAAGTCACATCTTTTACAAAAACCTGTATTCTTCAAATACAATAATGACTAATCAAATCAAACAAACTCGATGGATCATTCAAAGAAACAAACAAACGAATGAACAAAGAGAGAATCTACAGTAACAATGACAAAATGAAATCTTCTTAGAGCCCAGCTGCCGAGCTGATGGTTCTCCTGGATTAACTACAGAAAACAAGAGAAAAGCACAATGTTAGGATTATGTACAGACACACACAGCATGACGCCACTGACTGTTACTCTGTGTGTGTGTGTGTGTGTTACCTGCTCTGTGTTTTGGTCCACTTTAGGGCGTGTCTGGGTGGAACACTTGCTGCTGGGTGGTAAAAGGAGCAACCAGGGCGTTTACACTGAGCTGCAAACCTGCATGGCTGTAAAACAATCAAACAAACAACTCCATCACACTGCCAACATATGCTTAGATTAACCATCATTAGTGAGTCATCAACCATAACTGGGAGAGTGATTAGATGAGAATATCTGAATTGCTTTAGAAAGTGTTGCTATATGGTCTGGCAAATGAAAGCCTGTTTGTAATAATGTAAAACCTGGAGAGAGCATTAGCTACAGAGGCTCTGTGTGTGTCTATGTATATGTGTGTGTGTATGTATGTATGCATTTGTGTATGTATATGTATGTATGTATGTGTGTGTATGAATATGTATATGTGTGTATGTGTGTGTGTGTGTGTGTGTGTGTGTATGAATATGTATATGTGTATGTGTGTGTGTGTGTGAGGGGGAGCACACTCACTTTGGGGTGGTAGAAAGGACAGTCCATCTTCTTACAGTCAGGGAAGAAACGGCAGACGCTGTTAGATTGAGCGGGCACTGCAGGGGAAAGACACACACACACACACACACACACAGAGTTTATAATTATCTGAAAGCTAAGCTGAGTGTCTGAAATGTGTCTAACATAATTAAGATCTTTGTATGTATTTGTGTGTCTACGTGAGTGAGAGAGAGACTGTAATACAAATGTGTCTGTATGCAGAATGAGGATGAGAGTGTGTGTGTTTACATGTGTGCATGCGTGTGTGAGGCAAACCTGGTCTGTGTGTGTGTGTGTGTGTGTGTGTGTGTGTGTATGAAAGAGACACATCTGGTCTGTGTGTGTGTATGTGTGCGTGTGTATGAGAGAGACACATCTGGTCTGTGTGTGTATGTGTGTGAGAGAGAGAGAAACGTACCTGGTTTGTGTGTGTGTGTGTGTGTGAGAGACATACCTGGTTTGTGTGTGTGTGTGTGAGAGAGAGACATACCTGGCTTGTGTGTGTATGTGTGTGTGTGAGAGAGAGAGAGACATACCTGGTCTGTGTGTGTGTATGTGTGTGTATGTGAGAGAGACATACCTGGTTTGTGTGTGTGTGTGAGAAAGACATACCTGGCTGGTGTGTGTGTATGTGTGTGTGAGAGAGAGAGATGTACCTGGTTTGCGTGTGTGTATGTGTGTGTGTGAGAGAGAGAGATGTACCTGGTTTGTGTGTGTGTGTGAGAGAGACATACCTGGCTTGTGTGTGTGTATGTGTGTGTGTGTGAGAGAGAGAGACATACCTGGTTTGTGTGTGTGTGTGTGTGAGAGAGACATACCTGGTTTGTGTGTGTGTATGTGTCTGTGTGAAAGAGACATACCTGGTTTGTGTGTGTGTGTGTGTGTGTGAGAGAGAGAGAGACATACCTGGTTTGTGTGTGTGTATGTGTGTGTGTGAAAGAGACATACCTGGCTTGTGTGTGTGTATGTGTGTGTGTGAGAGAGACATACCTGGTTTGTGTGTGTGTATGTGTGTGTGTGAGAGAGAGAGACATACCTGGTTTGTGTGTGTGTGTGTGTGTGAGAGAGACATATCTGGCTTGTGTGTGTATGTGTGTGTGTGTGAGAGAGAGAGACGTACCTGGTCTGTGTGTGTATGTGTGTGTGTGTGAGAGAGACATACCTGGTTTGTGTGTGTGTGTGTGAGAAAGACATACCTGGCTTGTGTGTGTGTGTGAGAGAGAGAGATGTACCTGGTTTGTGTGGGTGCGCTGTTGTCCTCTTGCTGACATGTGTGAAGGGGCAGTTGTCTTTGGAACACTTTGCGTCATATTTACAGTTAGGGTGGATGAACAAACACTTCTCTCCAAACTTACAGTTGGGGAACGTTCTAGAACCACAAAGCAGAGAGACAAAGAGAAAGAAGAAAGAGAGAGAGAAAAATAAAACAGAATAAAACCACAAATCACTGAGACAGAGACAAAAAAAATCACATCATTAATATGGCTAAGAGTTGGGCTTTACAGCCAATCACACTGACATGTGTCAGACTGTCTAACACAGGATAAGTCCTAAAGATGTGTTAAGAAGGGATGGGGAAAAAGAAGAGGAGTAAGAAGAAGAGAAGAGCTTCCTCCACGGAGAAGTAACTTTTACTCTAGTTATGAGTTAAGCTCATTGCATATGCTAGATCATGAGTTGAAGAAACTGGAGATGAAACGCATAAAAAAAACAAAATTCACATATTAACTACACTGCTTGTTTGAGAAAGATGTATGTATATTCTGTTTGTGTTGTTAGAGTCACATTGGATAGTGTGATGAGTTTGTGTGTCTGTATGTGTGTAGGTGTGTGATGAGTTTGTGTGTGTGTATGTGTGAGAGTGTATATGTGTCTGTGTAACTGTGAGTGTGTGTGATGGTGTTGTGAGTGTGTGTGTGATGAGTTTGTGTGTGCACGAGTGTGTTTACGTGTGTTATCTGCTCTGTGTTTTGGTCCATTTTAAGACATGGCTGGGCAGAACATTTTGTGTGTGAGTGTGTGTGTGAGTATGTGTGTATATGCTTGTTATTGTGTGCGTGTGCATGTGTGTGTGTTCTCACTTGCACTGGGTGGTAGGGTGGTGGTACATGCATTCATCTCCACTCTTACACGCCGGCCAGAATTTACAACGTTCCAGAAGTTTCTGTCGTTTGGCCTGGATGTCACTATCCACCTCCATGTCCTCCTCCACATCCATCTCTTCTACAGAGAGAGAAAAACACCCAATCAACTCATTCGTCTCTCTCTAGACAACACCAGCCTACTCCTCTCCACACACACTGTTTAAAACCCAGAGCACAGTGTTGGTCGCTCACTCAGCGATCTTCTGACTCATGGCCACACTGTGTGTGTGTTCACAGGCCCAAGCTCTGGATTCAAACCTCATTCAGAACCTGGGAATTTGCCATAGCTCCCTACAGATAACCAAATCAGATCATTTATATTATTAAATACAACGTTACAGTCACCCATCATTCTCAGTAACAGACCTGTCGACTGCTCTGAGATCAGTGGACTCACTGTGGTATCTCTCTGCCTATCACAGCTGGGAAGCCATCAGCCCAGCCTGTGTACATACACTGACTTTCACTTTTCACTTGCTTTCCTGCAGATTTCCTCTCATTTGTTCATTATTCTGAATGTTAAGCACACTCAGCGATGTTCACTGTGTTGAGTGACAGATACAGAGCTGTGTTTAGCGTTTGGGCCATTCTTCCTGTTCTCATTAGACTGCGAGCTGGAGAATTCCCAGAACGGCGTAGCAGGACTCACCGTCTGCATCTGCGCAGCGTGTGAGCGTATGTGTGAGGAGGCCTTGGTGTGTGTGGAGGGCTTTCAGCTCCGCCTCTTCCCCCCTGACCGCTCCATCGTCTGTGTCCAGATCCATCTCACTGCGACTGGCCAGTGGGCTGGGCACACCCTCCAGAGTCACAATGAACTTAGGACTGATCTCTTCTCGCTCCCTACAGAGAGAGAGACAGAGAGAGAGTGTAGTCAGCATTTCTGTATTCAGTTCACCAGTGTACAATTTATCATTAGTGTGTGTGAGTGACAGGTGGGAGGCATACCTCGCCTGAACCATGCGAGGTGCAGAGGGTGGGACTTCCTCCTGACCGCCTGTTCCCAGTCTGCTTCGGACGGGTGCCACTGGTTCCACCTCAGGCTTTCTTAAGATGAACGAGCGAGTGTCTGCAGCTTTCAGCCGTGCATCTTCAAACAACTGAAACTCTACAGAGACACACACACACACATCTTTAAAAAGTACTGACCAAAGGGCTGAGGATTTGTGTCTTCTATACCATGACAAACTGAAACAATACAAACAAACAATAAAGACTGAAAAACAGCACCTCCTTAAGCTAAGCAACTCAATACTAACAATAAACAATCTTTAATGGGATGATGCGATTCAAAACGCCATGAGGATCCAGATATCTCTTAAAAAGCCTGAACAGGTAACAGTGCAGTTTTTTATATATAATATAGAGGACTCAGCAGACTGTGATTTTACAGGATATATATACACACGCACACACATAAACTGTATTTGTTGTCATGTTTCAAAGTTACACAGTACTATTTTTTACAAGTTAAAGATAAAGCCTTGGATTGGTGCTAAAGTGGGTAAACACACCATAGTCAGTCTGCTGCCCCCTGGTGTCTGTATCTGGCAAATCCAGCTGGAGCCTGGATGCCAGAGACCTGGATTGGGCTGTGAGAAAGAGAGAGAGAGAGAGAGAGAGAAAGAGAATACGTTCGTAAGCCCATAAAGCAGTCTTTATATAAGTGTATGTAAGTCTTTGTGCAATTGTGTATATATGAGTGAGTGAGTGTGTGTGTGAGGTATAGTGTATGTTATACATACCAGGCTCTGTGTTTGTGTGTGCGTGTGTGTGTGTATGTGTGTTAGGTATAGAGTATGTCATATGTACCAGGCTGTGAGAGTGTGTGTGTGTGTTAGGTATAGAGTATGTAATGTGTACCAGGCTGTGAGTGTGTGTGTGTGTGTGTGTATGACACATGTCAAAATCTGGTCCTGGGGGGCCAGCGTCCTGCCACTTCTTTTCACCTCTTAGTTACCTGTTGATTTTCACCTTGAAAACAGGTGTGCATGCTCTTCAGCCAATCAGAGATTGTATTTAGTTGGTTGACAAGAAAAACAGCAGGACCATGGCCTTCAGGACTGCATTTTGACACCCTTGGTGTAGGAAGTATAGTGTATGCAATACATACCAGGCTGTGCTACTGTGTGTGTGTGTACATGTGTGTGTGTGTGTGTATGCGTGTGTCAAAGGTAAAGTGTATGCTATGAAAAGCAGGCTGTTAATGTGCATGTGAGGTATAGTGTATGTAATACATTCCAGGCTGCGTGAGGGTGTGTGTGTGCGATATAGTGTATGTCAGCTCTTCTCAAACTATGAGGCACCGGACTGCAACAGGAAACTGCCAGTCTGCAAAACCACACCCGTTGCTCCAGTCAAATTATGCTCGCCGCTTCTGTCACTCGCCAGGTGAAAACAGTAACATTTTAAGCAAGTTCTCGCAGGCGGGGACGCCTAACATTCTACAACATTCTCCTGAATAAAATATTACTGTTTTCACCTGGCGAGTGACAGAAGTACCCAGCATAATTTGACCGGTGCAGCGGCAGGGCTCTGCGGACTGGCAGTTACTATTGGTACTATTTTCAAAGCAAGAACTTCAGTCGAGGGGGCGGGGACCTGGCAGTCCCCACCCCCCCCGGTGCTGGTCCGCGGCCCAGAGTTTGAGAAACGATGGTGTATGTAATGCATAGCAGGCTGTGTGTGTGAGGTACAGTGTGTGTAATACATACCAGGCTGTGCGAGTGTGTGTGTGTTCAGGTGTTCCTGTACGAGGCGTGAATCACTGTTTGTCTCATCACTGCCTGAACGAGTCCGCGGAGCAACAGGCACAGTCTGTCTCTGAGGCACTGTAACACACACGTACGTACACACACACACACACACACACACACACACACACACACGCGCACACACACACACACACACACACGTACGTACACACACACACACACACACACACACACACACACACGTACGTACACACACACACACACACACACACACACACACACACACACACACACACGCGCACACACACACGCACACACACACACACGCGCACACACACACACACAAGCATACACACACGCGCACACACACACGCGCACACACACACGCGCACACACACACGCGCACACACACACACACACGTACGTACACACACACACACACACACACACACGTACGTACACACACACACACACACACACACGTACATACACACACACACACACACACACACACACACACACACACGTGCACACACACACACGCACACACACACACAGAAACATCAAAATAAGAATACTTCTGTAACATAAATATATTACTGATCTAATATCACCATGAAGTAAAATCATCATTATGGATGAAGACAGCATTTTATTTACGGTGAGAGACATGTGTGTCTGTTCATACATATGTCTGGTGGGTGTGTGACAGTGAGAGTCTCCGTCTATGTGCGTGCGTGTGTGCGCGCGCATGACAGTGACAGTCTCTGTGTGTGTGTGTGTGTGTGTGTGTGTGCGTGCTGTAACCTGTCGTGTAGGCGGTGGTTTTGGTGATAGACTCCTGTGCCTCTGAGATGGCTTTGAGGATCAGGTTCTTATTGGCCTGTTTGGCTGGAGGTAAAGACGGCCTGGGTGGACAAAACCAACAGTCACACTTACCCACTGTACATGTCCACAATCAGCACTAATGTATTTATTTCCTTCAGTCTGTTCAGTATACATGGCATATTACCGCACTGTTTATTCACTTCATTCATTTGTTGGTTCTTTATTCAGTTTGTAATAAGCTGACTACACACTTGCGCTCAGGTTTAGATGGAAGGGACACTCTGCTGGGTATGCTGTAGTCTTCATCGTCATCTTCATCCTCCTCCTCCACGTCTTCGCTGTCCTGCCCTCTGTCTGAGGCTCTGTGAACTCGGACCACAGAGCTGGCCACGGGAGCTTTACGTTTCCTTGACAACTCCTCCTTAAAGGACAAAAAGATTTGATTTTTAAAAAAAAAAAACAAAAAAACTTTCAGTCCAGAGGCAGTAACAGGTTAACATTATAGCCACTCTGTACTCTGTATTTGAATCCATGTGTGGCTTTGCTTAGTGTTGGTGATTTAGCTGAACTACAGGTCTAACAGTATAATCTACAGTTAATGTCAACCCTGGCAACAAGTGCAAGCCTCTCTTCTCTGAAAAACCCAAAATGTTGCTGCCAAATGTTATACAGTATATATAAAATAAACAAAAGCCAAACTAGTCAACCCTAGAAGACTAGAGACTGTTTACTCCTTCATGTTCCTACATGCTCAAGGTTTCAGATCTTTTCAAAACAAAGCAGTCTTTAACAGCGTCCCTCCCTGTCCAATATTCTCACTGCCTCTGACTCACCTTCGTCACAGAGCACCTGACCCACCACTTAAAGAGACAAGGTTTTTTGGTCTTTTTGTTCTGTTGACCTCTTGCACTGTGCAATGTTTAGACTTTCTCCATATGCCCACTGACAGGGAATGCCCTCACTGTCCGCTCTGCAGTGTGAGCACACCATGAGAGACGGACTGAAAAAAAGCCCCACGGCAACAGGACCCCTTTGCTCACCCTGCTGTTTCCATCACCAGAGCTCCTGTAGCTGTGGCCATAAGAGGTCCTCGACCTTTCCTGACCTCGGGTAACCTCTGCCGACCTGTGACTGTCTGCAGTGTGACCTGAGCTGCGCATGGATGACCCAGAGACTAGACGCGACCTCCTGACCTCTACTATGGGACGACCCGACGGTCCCCGTGAGGTCACGCCCTGCTCTGTGGGGTCATCACCGATGAGGTCATCATCCACCTCGGGTTTGATATCGATGACGGCCTCTGTCGACCCCGCCTCCATCAGTGGCCTCACAGCAGATGTCAAACGAGACAGCACCTTGTCTGAGGAGTTCCTCCTGGAAGAGAGAGTGAGAGAGAGAGAGAGGGAGGGAGAGAGAGAGAGAGAGAGAGACGGAGAGAGGGAGGGAGAGAATGCTCACTTTGGTTACAAAGTCAATCCTATTTTCCACTCTGTGACGTTTCAGAGGAAAAGACAGAAGTTTGACCAGCAGTGACAGACCTGCCACGATCCTCGCGAGCGGAGCTAGAGACCCGTCCCTCTATCCTATCAGAGCGCGAGACCCGCCCCTCTATCCTATCAGAGCGCGAGCTGGACACGGCCAAGGCTCTCAGCTCCTCCCCTCTCCTCTCGTCCGGCAGTGAGGCACTGGGGTCTGTATAGACGTGCTGAGGCCTGAGGGAGGCCGGCTCTGCAAACACAGAGGAAAAACATCATGTTTCTGAACTGCACCCTGGGAAAGGGCTGATATCAGGGGATTAGATGACTGGTTAACAGATAACTGGATAAACACCCAGCTAGTCATACAGGGCTAAAGCCATCCAGATAGAACCAGTAAGATCCAGAACTTCACATAAAAAAGAAAGCAGAACATAAACTTATTCAGATCCTGTCTTCAGGGCTTCATCTTAGACCAGTTACTGCTACATGTCACACAGACTAAGGGAACCTTCCAACAGATTAATATGAGATTCAACAAGACTATCAACACCCTCTATGGCTGTGCACTCACTACACTGCATCACAGTAGTTATTAATATCCACAAAATATGAACAGCACTTCGGTAACTGTATGAACACATATACACTGCAGCTCAATGTGCACAAAGCTACTGCTCTTGTGTTTTTTCACTCTTTGCACTGACTCTATTAATGTAATACTGTTGTGAGGATAGTGTCATTTTAAAGTGATGTGACTGGTTCTTTCTCTGTGTACAGATGTCTGTTCTGCCAGACAGGCATGAAAAAGACTGGGCACTGAAAGACTGACATTCAGATTTGAAGAGTAAGTTTGTCTATAATCTCTATTTAAACCTGTTTATGGTGCTTGATCCCATTTTTCTGTGTGCTGTCTTAGAGATTCACTGGACAGAATATTTTCAATGTGGCTGTGTGCTAACACTCATTGTGCATTTGAGTGCTGAAGTACGGGATGGAAAAAAATACAGAGGCTAAAACCAAGATCACATATCCACAAGAGAATTTTAATTCTGGTCTCCTTACCGACTGCAACAGATCTGAGTTTCTCCAACACACCATGTAACCTATGAAACAGCAAGAGGCATAACATACAGCGTTAAAAACACACAACAGCCAAAGTTTGTCTGGTCTGTTAGATCAGTTTTACACTATTAAAAAGTTTTAAAAAATGTGTTTAGAAGTATTTTTTTTATATATAACCATAGGGAACAACTGTGTTTGCTCCCTATGGTTATGCACAGACGTACCACACAGTGAACTTGATGGTGTTGTTGCCTAGAAACAGGGACAGGTCATCAGCCATCTGCTGGGTACTCTTCTTATTGGCCACCATCACCATAATGTAATCTGGCAACTCCTCATCTAACACAGGAACACACACACACACACGTTACAACACACATGTTACAACCATATATCACAATTCCTCATCTCGCACAGAACCATTCACACACATATATATGTTACAACGCACACACACGTTACAACTCACTGCATACCAAAACATGCAGACACACGTTACAACTGCATACTAAAACACAGATTCATGTTACGACTGTATAACACAACTCCTCATCTTACACAGAAACACACACACCCTCTTTACAAATGTACATCAAACCACACACACACACACACATTACAACTGTATAACACAACTCCTTATCCAACACAGAAAAACATGCACTCTCTTTACAAATGCATATCAAAATTCCCACACGTTACAACAAATCCCCTTTTAAAACTACACATCAAAATTCACTTAAAAACTGTTATACCCTAACAACTTACCAAAAACAAACACATATTTTTATATATCCACCTTAAAGCTGGATAACAAAACTAACTGCCAGGACATTGACTCTGGACGCCAAACTTACCCACATATGCACCGAGCTCCTGCAGCTTTCCTTTGATAGCAGCCTGAAACAAAAAGAGAAACATCAGCCTATTCTGCACATAGAGCAGGGTTTGTTCAGTGACACAGGGAATTTGGTCAGCTGGTTCTAGTGACAGAATTAGTGAACGGGATGTAGGTCAGAGACGAATGATATCAAACAGCCATCCACCTGATCATAAACACACAATGGCCAGTTTATTAGGTATCGAAACCCTAGTCATGAACGTGGTTCGCTCCTATGGACAACGAGTCACATGATCAGAGTTTGCTATTTAAAGCAGGCGGTCAGGCATAGAGGGATCCATTTAGCGTTTGACTGGAGGTCTGAATGGGGAAAACGAGTGACCTAAGTCACACTGAGTGCCGTGCAATTGTCAGTGTCCAGTCAATGACAGTTCCAGCATCTGAGAAACAGCCAGTGTCTTGAGTCCTAAACAGATGACAGTATTTACTGTTTACAAAAAATGGTAAACGACAAAGAAAAACACATCCTAAGAGACAGTCTTGTAGGTGTGGAAAGCTAGCCAGTGAGTGAGGCTGAAGAACATTGGCAGGACTTGTGCAAACTAGCACACCAGCCACATTCAGGGAAATAACAGCACAGTGTATCAGTGGTGTGCAGATAAGCTCCACAAACTTGGCATATAGCACAGCACATCCACAGCAGGTACCAGCAAATCACCAACACTGGACAACTACGGAGTGGACAGCAATGACCAGGTCCCTGCTGGTGTTCTGTTAAACTGATGGCAGGATTTGGTGCAGACAGTCTGAGTCCACGGCCCTATCCCCGTTGGTGTTGACAGCACAGTTTGGAAGTGTGTGATATATTAATTCGGATAGTATTTTCTTGCCACGTACTACTTTCCGTAGCACCAACCATGGAATATATGAATGCCACAGCACAGCTGAAGACTGGCACTGCTCAGATGCAGCCATTCGCAGCTAGTTTACCCTTCGTCACATGGGCACGTCCATCAAGACAAACAGCCATGCCATGAAGCACATAGCGTCTGAGACTGGTCCCAGAAACAGGAAAGCGAGTTCACTTTACCAGAGTGGCCTATGCAATCAACAGACCCAAAAGAACTTGTTCCGGATAAGATGGACCGGGCTGTGAACGCCCCGTTAACGTACCGCCGCCGTCCAATCTACCGCAACTTCGCGATACCGTAACGTCAACATGGACCAGCATCCCGGTGGAACCTTTTTGACGCCTTGTTGGAGCAACACTTCGAAGAGTACAGATTATTCTGGAAGCGAACGTAAATTTGACGCGGGAACAGATACACTAAAATGGCCACTGACTATAAAGTACAATGAAACGACTAGCAGAGAGTGAGTAAATTAGCTACCCGCCAAGAAAACCTTGAATCGGTCGTTACTAACCATTTCTGATTTGTTTAAAAACCGCTGGTGTGTTCTGAATCGTACCAAGGCAGAAACTATGAAAGAAAGCACAAAGCTATAAATTAAGCTATGTTTAACGATAGACTAAATGAGCAAATTCAAATTTGCAGATGTGTTCTGTTTTTAAGTTACTCATTTGCAGTGAAAATCAACTAGTAAGCAAACATCTGATATGTAACCTTAGCCTTTCAGCTAGGCTAGTTGGCTAACGCTAGCCAGTTCATAGCGAATGGAAAGTATACGTTCAGTAGCTTTTATTTTCAAGAGGTTTTACCCGTATTTTCTTGCTGATCTCCGCCCCGATCTCCATCGTTATTGCAGTTGTATTTGGTAAACGTGAAGCTGTATTGTTTAACTGAATGGGCAGTTTGTGTCTAACGTTAGCTCTGTGAGGCCCGATGGGTCATAATATGTGAACCCATCACATATGTTACGCTCCACAGTACGCATGCGCACGGTCATTTGCAGAGAGTCACTGTATGGCAACAAACCATAGTCCGTTTGTTGTCATGACAGAAGTTTTTGTGCAATGGGAAATGGGTGAAAAGTCACTTAATTGCAAAAGAAGCAACAAAAATGTTAAATTCTTAATTTTTTTTAATGAAATGGATTAAACAAACTTCGTTTTGTGACCAAATTTCAGGCTGCTTGCTGAGAATAAATTTGAATAAAAACGTCGTCAGGTTGAAATTGTGGTCGGTGTCATTCGTCCAAAAATCCATTGCAAACAAAAGAAGTTAGGCTATTTGTATATTATTTAATTGTTTAATTAAAGAAAATCACTAGACTGACTGAAGAATGTGAAGTTTGAACAAAGCTGCATGAACAGAAGTTACATTTTCTCTCTACACAAAACGGCTTCAAGAATTAATGCTAAATATATTTTATTGTTATACATGCGAGTAAAGGACATAAAGCAAAATACAAAGAAAGGAAACAAACACAAGGCATCGGGGGGGAAAAAAATAAAAGTAATAAACTAAAAAATTATTTTAAGAAAAATAAAACCTGCTGTTTTGGCGCATGTCAATATTTCTACGCAGTGTAAGCTTGTGTAACCCTTCTTGATGATCACAGAGGAGCGTGTAGTAGGACTGCGGTTCTTTGTGGTGCAGTTCTCCCTTTGGCCGTTCTCTGCTCATCATTCCTGGTGTTACTCTCCCCTCCTGTCTCAGCCTGTCTTTGTGACTGTGATTAGCTCTGCTCTGGTGCCTTTGCATACAGCTCGCTCTCTCTCACACTGACTGATTTTACATTCACTCACAGACTTACTGTTAGCCTCTCTCTCTCCTCTTCATGCTCCTCTCTCTCTCTTCACCTGTGTGACCCTCACTTCATTCTGTTCCTTTACCCTCTCTTTGCTCTCCTCTTCCACCATCTCCTCCTTTCGTTCCCTCCTCCACTTCTCCTCAGCCACTTTCAAATTCCCCTCTGTCACCTCTGTAGCCCACCTCCATTCCAACGTACTCCTCCTCCAAAAACATTCCCCTCCTCTGTTTTCTCTCCTCTGTTTTCTCTGCTCTGTATCTTTTTTCTTGGCGATGATTTGCTTTATTCCCTTCTTCTCCAGTCCTCAGCTACTCCATCCTATTTTTCAATTTCACTTCTTTTTTTGTTTAGAAAGATTGTTTTTCCAGTAAAATTATTCCTTCTCGTGAAATGTCCTCTTCTTTGACTTAGACTAGCACTGTGCAGGACAGAGGTCCTTTATGGTACTGGACAACCCTTTTTGACTCCTCTCCTCCACCATGTCTGTTGTCTCTCCTTTTTTCTCTTGGTCTCTCCTTTCCCCCGTCTCCTCACGTTCCCTGCTCTGATGGTGATGTGTCCATCTTACATCTCTCCTTCTCACTGCCGCTCTTTTAAACTCTTTTACCCTCTCCTACTTCACCTGCACTTTGTTTTCCCTGTCTACCTCTTGGATTACATAAATTGATAAGTTCTCTCTTAGCTCTGAGCCTGTCTGTTTCCTGGACTTTCTCATGGAGTTTCACCTCTCCATGTATCTGTAATGACCAGCAGTCTTTCTTTGCCATCCACTGCTGTGCACATTTGACCATCCATAGAGTTCCTCTGTGTAGGTCTCTTCTACATATTCCCAGTTGCAGAGATGATGTCTCCATCTTGCATCCCTCGCTCTGATTCTCCGTCCTCTATGGTTCTCTTCTCTCACCAACACTGCTCTCTCTGTTCCTCTCACCATGCCGGGCGCCGCTGATAGGGAGAATTACTCCTACCTCATTCACCTGCTCTGTTTTTGTATGATCTCCCACTGTTATCTCCCCAGCTTTCTCCGTGTTTTCTCTCCACTTCGCTTCCTTCTTTTTCTCTTTCTCTCCTTCGAGATATTTCTGCTCTCATCAGCTCTCATATCATTTCCACTTTCTCCCCCACTCCCTCTCAATCTTCTCCTTCTCCCCCAGGGTCTCCATCTGTACGCGAGACACCTCCTTCTCAGATATTTCAGCTTTCTTTTCACCTTGCTCAGTCTTTTCCTCTCCTTCTTTCACCTCCCCTTCCACTTCCTTTTCTCCCTCCTCAACCTCATCCTCTGTCTCTTTAATTCCTTCCTGCATCCACTTTTTAACCTGTCATTGTGCTGCACATCACTGACATCTAGTGGTTCATTTTGGTACTAGACTTCTCAAATCCATTTGTTTTGTTTATGGTTAACGTGTCCCCATTGGCCTTGAGACGATCAGCTGTGTGCATCAGACCCAGTTTGTGTCTGTCACTCTAAACCACTGAATAGATATATCCATGAGTGGCAATATGTGTTCCAGAGAAATGTAATTAACTGTAAAATGACACTTACTGTAAATAAATGATCACACTGCATATTATGAAGTCATTTATTGTTGTTAATATGTTACGGAGCAATTCCATGATGTGTCATTAATGTTATAAGTTACTAGCCTGAGCCTGATCTTTACATGTTAGTTTATCTGTTCCTCAAATATACCATTACCTAACAGATATGTTAATATAAACTAATACAAAACACAATGGCCTCATTGTGTTAGACAAGCTGAGCAGAGAGTAACTACTTCAGAGAGAAGGGCCTCCAATCACTTTACAAAACTGTTATATATGTTTTTTTATATATATTTTGTTTGTTTTTTTTTCTCATCTCACTGATGACTGAGTCAGCTGGTCATGTGGTGTAACAGTTTCACTTGATGAGCTTGAATAAAAATCCACCAGTCTCTTAATAAAATTGATCACACTCATTAAGGAAAATAAAGTAATAACATTTTAATATGAACGAGTAATCATATCCTGATATAAAACTAAGGAAAAGATTATTGTGACGACCAACCCAAATGGCCGTTCAAACTCACAACCCTAACAATCTTATGCACTTTATACTACAGCCGCACCACATAAATTCTCCCCGATGGTCATATTGAAATGAAGGTCATGAAATAAAGGTCATGAAATGAAAAAACTTACACTAGTGCAGGGATATATGTTGAAACTGCAGGACGACAAAGTTTGACATAAGAATGAAAAGCACGAAAGGTTTCAAAACACAAAGGTTAATTCAGAAGCATAAATCAAGTACTGAATGACCAGTACACGTGGCTTTATTTCCCCAGTTCATCATCTCACATCATCTGCCACTCTGTTTCAGTTTAATGTGTCTCAGTGGAGATGTTCTGTTCCATAAGGTCCCCAGTTCTCATAGTCCGGATCCTGAGCAGTTTTCTGAAATGACACAAACAAGAAATAACCCCACAAACAAAAACAAAACACAAAAAACCTCACCCAGTGACATTACAAAGGAGTTGCAGGTTTAAAGAAAGCACACACACACACACACACTGCAAACCAAAGCACACATGTCATTGTATATAACACACTCACCTGTGTATCATCTTCATTGTTCCTGGAGGGTGTAGCTGAGGTGGAGAATTTCTTTCTGTCATAAGAATGCACATAGTTTATTGATTTATGGGACAGACTGTATGCGTGGAGAGTCCAAACTCTAGAGGAAGTAAAACATTATTTTTCAGTCACTTACCTCATTGTCAGAATGACTAGGATAAGAATGAGAATCCAGAAGGCACTCACACCAACAACACAGACTACAACTACAGCAATGTTGTGGCCTGCCACTGAGAAAGATCATACAGTGATTGGTATGAAACACAACCAATACCAGTGAACAAAAGTTCCTATAGGGTTTGTGTGAAAGCATCTTACATTTACTCAGGAAACAACTGATATTTCCCCATATATCCAGCAGAATTTGAACATGTAACAACATCAACATAATATGAAACCAGATGCATATGTGTCATAAGTGAAGTATTCCTTTAAGAGGTAGAATATAAAACTGATGATCATATGAAATAAAGGAGTAATGTGAGGGAGTTTAAGGATGTTTAGGATTCAGCTTCAGTCACTGCTGTAGATCAGTTTATACATCTTCTTTTTCCTCCTCATTGCCCTCTTTCTATTTAACTTCTACAGCTCAGTGTTTTAGAAATGAAATGACATCTTACCTTTTGGAAGAAGTGAAATCACAGACGAGTTCTGAGATCCCATATGATTCTGTGCCTCACAGTAATACTGTCCACTGCTCTCACTGGTCAAAGTGAAGGTTATAATCTCTCCTTTTGCCAGAGCAACTTCAGTTTCATTCTTCTTATACCAGGTGTATGTGTGAACTGCTGGGTTGGCATCACTGCTGCAGGTCAGAGTCACTGAACTGCCCTCCACTATTTCACAACAGGGACTGATGGAGACTCTGGTGTTCTTTGGGGAATCTAACAGCCAATAAAAACATTCAGAGAATATTTTCTATACTTAATAACTGTTTTTTAAACCTATTTTCTGACTTTTATTTGTCGTATTGTTGTTACATGTTTTGGATTTTAGGAACCGTGTGTTGAGGACATTGTTATACTCACACGCCACATTCAGGTGTATGTCAGTAGATTGTCCCTCTCCAATCTCATTCTCAGCTCTACAGTAGTACAGTCCACTGAACTCAGACCTGACGTTGGTGATGACGTAATTCTGTGATGTACTTAGCGGTGAGATATTTTCTTTTTTAAACCAGGAGAATTTATGGGCTTTTGGGTTGGCATCACTGCTGCAGGTCAGAGTCACTGAACTGCCCTCCACTATTTCACCAGAGGGACTGAGGAGGGCAGTAGAGGCACTGATTGACACTGTGAGTTTTGGAAAATCTGGAGAAAGAATGATCACTTCTGAAGTACACTTTTGGATCACAAGTCATGTTTTGCTCTTATATTAACCCCATACTCTAGGTGAACAGAGTAAATAACCTCACTCAGATCTCTGTTTTTGCACCTTACCATTTACATCTCACATTAAAATCTCACATTGACACTTACATTTTATGTTGAGAGTTTGTGCTGTTGAGGGCAGATTCTCATTTCCTCTTACAGCACAGGAGTAGCTGCCCGCATCCTCTATGCTGGCTGAGTCCACATACAGGATGTTGGTGTGTTTGTTGGGTAGAATCACTCTGTTCTTGTACCAGATGTATGTTGGGTTGTTAGTCAGAGTGCAGGTGGTGAAACAAGTCAGAGTTACTCTCTGTCCTTCCGTCACTGAGTCTGACTCCATCTTCACCTGCAGGTCTGGTAAAAACTCCAAGTTACTCACAATACAGCAAACTTTGTAAACTGATTTGAAGGGAGGAGAATCTCTAGTAAACACAGAACGTGTATTACCTGTGACTGTCAGGACAACTGGAGGATAGCCAGTCCACCTCTCCACGTCTTTATTTGTTATAACTCTAAAGTGATATTGTCTGGCGTCACTCACACCAACATTATTTATCCTCAGGGTGTGACCATTCTCTGTGCTGTTGAGATATTCCACTCTACCCTGATACTCTGGCTTCAGTGCCAGATCAGAGGGTTCCTCTGATCCCACTTTCTTTTCATTATGCCAGAATGTTTTGATGACAGTGAGCTCACTGGGATGTGTGTAAGAGCAGGATATGTCCACTGATGAGCCCTTTAAGGCACAGATACTCTGATGGGTGTAAGTTACACTCTGACTTAGAACATCTGCAAAACCCAGAAGACAAAGTATTACACATAAAATGAAATACTGAATTTTAACAGACTTTTCTTTTCTTGCTCACTGACTGGCCAAAACAGAATTCTCAAAGCGATTATCTTTTTATTCTCTCTCACCTTGTAATAAATAGAAGAGGAAGAGGGAGTACTTTATTTGTCACACTCACACTGGGCAGTGAGCAGTGAAATGCAGACTCTGCATTTAACCCGTTCTAACACCAGTGAGCGCGCGCACACACACACACACACTATGAGCAAGGAGCAGTGGGAAGCTGCCTGTGCCGACGCCCGGGGACCAACTCCAGGTCTTTTTGCCAGTGCCTTGGTCAAGGTCACTTACAGGAGTACTAATCCTAGCATGCATGTCTTTGTGGTAGGAGAAAACCGAAACACCCGGAAGAAACCCACGCAACCACGGGGAGAACATGCAAACTCCACACAGAAAGGACCTGGGACGGCCAGGGTTCGAACCCTGGGCCTTCTTGCTGCAAAGCAACAGTACTAACCAGTGAGCCACCATGAGTATCATTACATCTGTAAACAGCAAAGACTGGGCAGCTAGGGGTGAGGGAAATCAGAGGCTACAGGATACAATGAAAATGAATGCAGCCAAGCTAAGGGTTTTCAGGCATTCCATGGCCTTCAGATATGATTGTTTTCATAATATATCACAACTTCTCGCCCTTTAGTGCTTTATTTTAAAACAACCAAGTCAGCTGGACCTAAAACTGACCTAAATTCATTTTTTATAGGACACAAAATAAATGTGGTCCCTTGTAATAGCTTGAATCCCCTACATGCAAGAGTACCAAAATTAATAAACATTATATAAATTGGAGAAGAAGTCTCCAAGTGTATGGAGTTTACAAAGAATGGTAAAGCAAACAAACAACTTCCGGTCAGTGTCAGAGTGTTTGAAAACATGGTCTGATGCCAACATTTCAGAATGGTGCAAGATCACTGCTGAATGTTCCTGCACATTCCTGTCAGAAACTCCTGTCCTGGAGGAAAAAAAGGGTCCATCCTCAGCACTAGATGAGTCCATACAAGATACAAGATACAACCTGGTACTGAATGGCATATTTTTATAACTGGACTACATAAGCTAGGAATGTATCTAAATAAAACACAACTTTAAACAACAAATAATTAAGGCAGCCTTACCTGGAACAGACATCAGCATTGCCACATATGCTATTGCTGCAGCTTTGATGTGCATCGTAACTATAAACCTGCAAACAAGCACAGTATAACATCGCCATGGCTAAACTAAAATAAACCACAGTGGGTAATGTGGTTATGAAGAGACTGTTACTGTGAAAAAGCCCAGACAAACAATTAGGATTAGTTGGTTAGTACTCGTCTTAGTGAAAGTGAACAAGAGAGAAACATTTAATGACTCACAAACATCTTTACAAATCAGGATTTTGGAGAGACACAATCCTACACACAAGGGTTAAAACATTAAAACCTGTCAATAAACACAAACATTACGGGACTTGAAAGACCCCAGCCCAACATTACAGAAAATTTTGCCGCGTGAAATTGGAGTTAACACTGAATGTAGTTAACACTGAATGTGCTCTCAAATGAGTGAAAGAAAAACAATGAGACAACGAGAGAGAGAATGAAAAAGGGCATTTTTAAAGGAAACCACAGAATGATATGCATGGAAAATAATAAAATTCTGTGTATCTTGTCTGCCAAGGAGATTATAAAATGTTACGTCTAAAATCAATCGGTTTGTTATTGCATTATCCTAAGCTCTCACTGAAAGTAAAGACGCATCACCACATTAATCACATAAACATGAACAATGAATTTATTTGTTCATTCATTTAGTGTATGAAGCAAGGCTAAATGTTACCGAGCACTCAGCTTTTAACAACAAGGAATATTAAAGACTGGTATTGAGCACCAATTGCTAGGTCTTGAAGCACACATTTTTTAAATGTTTTTTTCTCTGATGCTTACAAGAATCATAGATGTCTTGAAGTTGGTAGACATCTTTGGGATTTTGCTCTAGTTTAATATGTAGCATAGTACATGATGTGCAGAAGCAGCCAAGGCACTCAAGTCATCATTTCATGGCGCTGTCAAAGAACTTTACCTGACTTCAAGAGGATAGCTTGAGCTTCCTACCAGCTGGCTTGAGCCAGAGCGTGTCACATTAGAAGAGAGTTGAAGATCTCTAATAGAAATAATCAGAAATGGAGGGAACTCTGAGATCTCAAATGGAAACATCTTGCTTTGACTGTTGTGGAAAATATTTTGAAGCATTTAGATTGTTCGAACTATTCTGCTCTGTTTGACATAGTTTCTAAGCTGAAATACAAAGTGTTATTTTAGGCTGAACAGTGGAAAAGCCCAAAAGAGGATATCACACTAGAACTAGTTCTTGCACTAGAAGCATCTGCTGTTGAATGTGCAGAGGGCACTGCCTGAGCTAGAGTTGAACCCTGGGCATCCGACCCCCGGGCAACGACTCCTCTGCTGAACCACCCTGGTGGTAGAGGAACCCCAGTTCCTCTCAACCTCTTCCCCAAAGCCATGCACTGGGGGTCGAAGGTGAAAGGGGACTGGGCGAGAAACTCCTCAAAGGTGGCCTAGCTGAAACATTCCATGAAACATGGCATGGAGACCATCAAGCGTTCCAATCAAACTCCAGACAATGCCAGAGAAAAGAAACAGGGGAGACCAAGGAATACTTTAATCAAACTAAACAAGGAAACTAATTAAAGGTTGGTGGCTGATATTTTAGGCAGAAGTAACAAAAATTATGTACTGTAAGTGATAAATGGAAGTAACAAAAATGTATCACTCTATTTTTCGGCTCACATTTTTACCCTTCTATTTTTCAATGCACATGCATTTTCATCACCTTCATTTTTATTGGTTAATTTTTGTTACTGCCACCCCGATACACGAGTACTTCACCACTCACAAACATCTTTACAACGGAGAGGGACCGTGCTCCACGTAAGGGTTAAAACATTATATAGGAGTTAAAATATTAAAACCCGTTAATAAACACAAGCATTATGGGACTCATCAGACCCCAGCCCAACTTACCAGGAAATTTCAACACTGTTATTTCCTGTACTTGTCATTCAACTAAATTTGAACATGTGGTTAACACTAATAGTCTTGTAAAACTGAGTGAATATATGCTTGGTGTGGGGGGGGGGTAGAGAAAGAGAGGAAAGGGAGGGGAGGAGATAGAGAAAGAGAGAATAGAGAGAGTTGGGAGGTAATTTGGGCATCTTGCCTAGCCAAGGAGTTTACGAAATGTTATGACTTAAATCAAAGGGTTTGATATCCCACTGAGTAGTGTTATATTAAGTTGAAAGCCAACATGCATTAACACATTTATCTCACAAACATGCATTAACACATTTATCTTACAAACTGATTTAACTGATTTACACATTCATTTAGAATATTAAAGCAAAGCCACATGTTACTGAGTGGAGTTAACTCGTTGTTAACAACATGGAATTTTAAAGAGTGTATCATACTTACGATATCAGGAGTAGAGTACTGAGATGTTGACCGGGCTGTCTCTAGAGAGGAAATGTGTGAGTGTGGACGAGTGCCAAACCTAAGCCGGAAGAGTCAGCTACCCTTTCAGTGTTCAACCACCAAATTAACATCGACAATATCAACATTAATAGAGACCAGTGAATATATGAACAACTGTAATGTAAACACTAAAACTGTAGAACTGTATGTAGCACCGCCACATAAGGGTTTTAGGATTCCTTTTTTAAAATTCAAGGATAACCGGATGACGGTTGACCACCAATAAAGGGAATCCCTATAAGATAACATTCCATCCCCAAGATGTATTATGGTTGTTTTATTTTTTTTACCAGTCTGTTTTGTTTTCGTTTGCTGTGTTTGGGAAAATCAGCTGAAACCGACCAGCTGACCCACCTGACAGCTGACTCGCCAACCCGGGAACTTTGGGAATACTTTTAAAAGGAGACACGGATGTGGCAAGAGGAGAGCGAAAAAGAAAGTCAGGGAGTCTGCGGGGGACCTGAACATTTAAGGTGCACTGAAAATAAATTAAACTGAAAAAGGAACTAGTACCCCTTTTCCACTGCCGCGGTGCCGATGCCGGTACCCGATCGAGCACCGGGGCGTGGACGTTTCCTTATAAGCTTACAAACACCGCAATTCAGGGCTGAGCGCGGGTAATCTCTTCAGATCCCTGTCCTGCCGAGCGGTGAGATTGTTCTTTTTTTTCTTTTCCTTTTTTGCTGGTTACACGATGGATTATCTTTTTTTGCTGTTCGTTGATTTTTTGGGGGACTCTTTTTTTTCGTATTGCGTTGGTTTACTGTTTTTCTTTTGCTGAATGACTTTCTACATTGATTGCGCGACGAGCACGGAGACGAAGGAACTTTAAGACTGGCATTTGGTTTGTGGGTGTGAATGAGAGGTGTTGGGTGTATGTTTGTGTTGAATAGTTCGATCAAGCTAATACATTTAAATTACGGCCTCTTCTGCGTTGCCTATTTATTTTATTTAACAAATCGAAATTGTCGCAATTAACAAAAAAGGACACGTCAGTCTCATCTTAAAACTGAATCAATTTTAACCCGTGTGTTTTTTGGTAATGATCGCTGTTTGATAACTGATCGTTACATATGGTGGCCCGTACGGGGATTGATTTACACTGATTTTGTTTCTATAAAATTAATTGTATCGGATTGTGTAAAATGGCAACAGATAAACTGATAGACCTTGCTGAGGCAACCACTTCTATGGCTGAACAAGGCTCCTGGCCTGCTTTTGGTGATCCTGATTTCACTGCTAAGCCTTTTGTAACAAGGAGAAATCCAGCTGAAGAAATAACCTCTTTGCTGAGTTCTTTATACCTAGATGACAATGTTGATGACGAAGATAATGATAATGCTGATGGTTAAAATAATAATGATGATGGTGGCCGTGTTAATGTACATAATGAACATGATGATGATGATGATGGTGATGAGGGTGTGGGTGGTCAACCAATTCCTGAAATTAACAGAGGAGAACGAGAGAATGCTGCACAAACTGAGTATGAAGAGTTAAAAAACAATGTAATTTCTCTAAAAGAACAGGTAAGCAAACTTGAAACTGATTTTAGAGATTCTGTTTCCAGTGCTTTTAATAGAGAGTCAAACTTAAGGGATTATGTCAATTCTAGCTTAGCCAGACTAGAAGATTTTCTAATGGCCAACATAAGAAAGCTGGAGAGGGGCATAGTTAACTGTCTCCTACGCAGAGAGGAGCGATGGAAGAAACAGCTTAACAGACTAAGACCAACAAGCACTCCCATACCACAGCGAACCATAGCAGTCTCCACTGATGTCAGTCCCATAGCACCCATAGCTCCCACAACACCATTTAGTCTGCCCGGCGCTTCTCCATACTACTCCAAGCCCCCTGTCCGTCTGGAATTTCCAACATTTGGCTCCACTAGTGAAACTTCTGATGTCCTTAACTTTATAGAGCAGTGTGAAACTTCCTCGATCTAAGACTCGATCTAAGACCACTTTCCAACCATGAGCTTTTAGGTGCACTGTCCACAGTTTTAAAGGGGCCAGCCCTCAGTTGGTGGAAGGCTGAAAAAGGCCATGTTCATGATTGGGTCTCATTCAAAAATGCTTTTATGTCTGCTTTCCTCCCCACTGACTATATGAGTGAAGTGGAGGAGAAACTGAGGGCCATGGTGCAGAAACCTGAGCAGAGTCTTAGAGACTTTGCCTATGATTATCGGCGCTGTGTCTCAAATGGAAGCGAGACATGCCAGAGGAGGAGATAGTGAGGCGCATTCTGAACAACATCAACCCAAAGGTAGCTGGATGCCTGTGTGGAACGGTGACAACAGTGACACAGCTAGTGAAGGTGGGTTCCATGGTCGAGAAGGATTGCTCTGGAGCTAAGGAGTACTGGCAGAAGGTACAGGCAAGTACAGGTAAACCAGGCAAGAAACCATCTCAGAGGGTAACAGCAGAGGTCACTGTAGTGCAACCCCAGGGCAACAGAAATAAAGAACCTAATCTCCTATTAGTTCCCATTACCATCAGAGGAATCCAAGGCGAAGCGGTGGTAGACACAGGTGTCATCCTCAGTCTTGCCAAGAACAGCTATGGGGTGAAAACTGATAAAGGATACACCCATTATTCATTTTTGCAACAAACTGTCAATACCAACTTGTGGAACAAAACTCCCAACCTCACCTCTCAGATAGGCGTTCACCTCTACTATGCCCTACCTCCAGGGGAACCTCTACCTTGCTGGGTCTCCACCACAAACACAGAGTCCTTGCCGTCCTATGATACGGACTGTCCTGAGGAGCTTAAACAGCTCATGAGAGATTGGCCCTCCGTCACCTCCAATATCCTGGGGAAGACAGCTGTGGAAAAGCACACCATCTTCTTACAGGATGAAATGCCTGTGACATCCAAGGCATATCGCGTGTCCCCTCTGAAGAAGAGAGTCATAGAAGAGCATGTTGAGAAAATGCTTCAAGATAACATCATTGAACCTTCTCAGTCAGCCTGGTCCTCTCCTGTGGTCCTAGTTAACAAACCTGATGGATCCTACAGATTCTGTGTCAACTACAGGCGAGTAAATGCGAAGACCTTACCAGACGCCTATCCAATGCCAATCATCCATGACATCCTTGAATCACTGGAAGGCGCCTCCTGGTTCAGTTCATTGGATTTGCAGTCTGGTTACTGGCAGGTGGCTATGACAGAAGAGAGCAAGCTGAAAACAGCCTTTATAATATCTCTTGGCCTCTTCCAGTTTAAATGTATGCCATTTGGACTACGGAATGCAGCTGCGACGTTCCAACGGTTAATGGAGAAGGTCTTGGGAGAGTTAAGGGGAAAAATATGTTTTGTCTACATAGACGACATTATTGCGTATTCTCACTCCCAAGAGCAGCATCTTCATGACCTGGCATCTGTCTTTCAGAGGCTACAGGCAGCCAACCTCAGTCTCAACATGAAAAAATGCCACTTTTTTAAGAGGGAGTTGAAATTTCTGAGCCACATTATCTCCAACAGAGGTGTGGAGGTTGATCCATCCAAGACACAGGCTGTGTTAGACTGCCACTCTAAACCATCTCAAGAGGAAGGGAGTGGAGTGGAATTGGACCAGTGAGTGTCAAGCCAGCATGGACTCCTTGAAGCAGGCTTTGATGAACCCTCCAGTGCTTGCACAGCCTAATCCATCCCTGCCCTTCCAGGTATTCACTGATGCCAGTGAAGTGGGTCTCGGAGCAATCCTCTCCCAAAACACACCAGAGGGTGAGCGGGTGATAGCTTACGCCTCCTGGGGACTCCGAAGCCCAGAGCGGAATTATTCCACCTCTGAAAAAGAGTGCCTGGCAGTGGTCTGGGCTGTGGAAAAGTGGAGACACTATCTGGAAGGGGTGGAGTTCAATGTCTTCACTGACCACGCTGCACTGTCCTGGGCTTTCAACTGCCCAAAGACCACCTCTCGTCTAACGAGGTGGACACTTCGACTGCAGCAATTCAATTTCAAAGTCCACTACCAGAAAGGATGCCTCAACTCTGCTCCTGACGCACTGTCCAGAGCCTTTGAACCTCTCTCCATTCATCCATCACCATGTCTGGCCATCTCCACTAAAGTCCACTCCGAGCTTCCTACCGCCTTAGCAGAAATTGTCCAGGAACAGGATAAGGATCAACAGGTGTGTGACCTAAGAAAGAATAGTTTGCAGTCATCAGCTCCTCCCAACTGCATTGGCTTCGTCATCCACCAGGGGGTGCTGTACCAAAGAGTCCCATTACGAGACCGAGGAGAAAAGTGCCAGTTGGTTGTTCCCAAGTCTCTGGTCCCTGAGTTCCTTTGGTACTTTCATGACAATCCCTTGGGCGGTCATCTTGGTCGGCTGAAGACTTTGTTGCGGGTTCTGGAGGTTGCCTGGTGGCCAAGTATCCGCAAAGATGTGTGGGAACACACCAAGGCTTGCATAGCCTGTCAGCGGTACAAGGCAGACAACACCAAGCCATCAGGTCTGCTGCAAAGCACCATAGTCACAGCACCAGGGGAGATGCTCGGAATTGACCTTATGGGTCCATTCTCAAGGAGCAAAAAGGCCAACTCTTACCTCCTTGTGGTGGTCGACTATTTCTCCAAGTGGGTGGAAATGTTCCCTTTGAGAGACAGCAAAACACCTCGTCTCATCAAGATCCTCAGGGAGGAAATCTTCACCCGCTGGGGGGTGCCACAGTACCTGGTGTCAGACAGAGGTCCGCAGTTTACTGCTACCCTCTTAACTGATCTCTGCAAGACATGGGGGGTAGTTCAGAAACTTACCACCAGTTACCACCCTCAAACAAACCTGACCGAACGCATCAACCGGACATTAAAAACCATGATTGCATCATTTGTCAGCCAGTACCACAACACCTGGGACCAGTGGATACCGGAGTTCCGCTTTGCCCTCAATACTGCCCAACAGGAGACCACTGTCAGGGCTCCTGCTGAGCTTGCCCTGGGCAGGAAACTTCAAGGCCCACTGGAGAGGCTGATACACAAACCACCGTCTCCCGATCAGTACGCTGCATATCACCTGGTGGAAAGACAGCAGAAGATGGCAGAGGAGGTTAAAAGGAGAGTGGGGGAGCACCAGGCCCGACAAGCTAGGTATTATAATTCCCGCAGGAAAGATGCGCACTTTCAGCAGGGTGACTTAGTCTGGGTCAGGTCTCACCCTTTCTCCAAGTCCAATGAAAAATTCTCCGCCAAGCTAGCGCCTAGGTGGGAAGGGCCAGCTACAATTGTTAAAAAATTAGGACCATTAAATTACAGGATAGGATGGAATAACCCACCTAATAAACAAGACACCGTAAATGTGGTTAATCTTAAAAGATTTTATGGGGTCTGACCTTAGAAGCCTCTGGCTGGAGGGGGGGTCTATGTAGCACCGCCACATATGGGTTTTAGGATTCCTTTTTTAAATTCAAGATTAACAGGATGACGGTTGACCACCAATAAAGGGAATCCCTATAAGGTAACATTCCATCCCCAAGATGTATTATGGTTGTTTTAATTTTTTACCAGTCTGTTGTTTTGTTTTCGTTTGCTGTGTTCGGGGAAATCAGCTGGCCATCAAACCGACCAGCTGACCCACCTGTCAGCTGACTCGCCAACCCGGGAACTTTCGAAATACTTTTAAAAGGAGACACGGATGTGGTAGGAGAGGAGGCGAAAAGAAAGTCAGGGAGTCTGCGGGGGACCTGAACATTTAAAGTGCACTGAAAATAAATTAAACTGAAAAAGGAACTGCGTGGACGTTTCCTTATAAACTTACAAACACCGCAATTCAGGGCTGAGCGCGGGTAATCTCTTCAGATCCCTGTCCTGCCGGAGCGGTGAGATTGTTCTTTTTTTTCTTTTCCTTTTTTGCTGGTTACACGATGGATTATCTTTTTTTGCTGTTCGTTGATTTTTTGGGGGACTCTTTTTTTTCGTATTGCGTTGGATTACTGTTTTTCTTTTGTTGAATGACTTTCTACATTGATTGCGCGACGAGCACGGAGACGAAGGAACTTTAAGACTGGCATTTGGTTTGTGGGTGTGAATGAGAGGTGTTGGGTGTATGTTTGTGTTGAATAGTTCGATCAAGCTAATACATTTAAATTACGGCCTCTTCTGCGTTGCCTATTTATTTTATTTAACAAATCGAAATTGTCGCAATTAACAAAAAAGGAAACGTCAGTCTCATCTTAAAAGAGAATCAATTTTAACCCGTGTGTTTTTTGGTAATGATCGCTGTTTGATAACTGATCGTTACATGTAGAATTTTCTTCCAGTTTAATTTTACCTCAGTCCCAAGTTTTTCAAATTTTTAATTAATTTAATTTAATATTAAAAATGGAAAATAGACTAGACTAGACTCTATCAACATTCCTAATTGCATCATCTCTAACCATATGTCTGGAAGTACATTTGTTTCAAATGAGTTTTTCACTGATATTTTTTCAGGGATGCCTTAACGTTGACAGGCAGCTTTGGCATTCCTCTTGTGGCGTATGTTTTGGTAGTCCATCACATCTGATGATGATGTCAGTTTGGGTCTTTAAACGGTCAGTTCTTTGATGGCTGATGAGTCCAATTCTGGAACTTCAAATTTCACTGCAGGTGGTGCATGTGTTAGTGGTAGGGTCCCTAATAGTCAACTATTCAATAATTCCATATAAGGAGCAAATCCCACCTGTGAATGCAAAATGTGGTTATGACATAGGGATCATTCCATTACGGCTATATATGAGGGTGCTGAATGTCTGATAAAATAAATTCTTATGCCACGCGCTACTAGAATAAGAGGCAGGCTGTACCAGAGAATTTCTGAATAAGAGAGAACTTCCACTCTCAGAACGTCCTGTTTCATAGGGGGCGCTCGCAAGAGAGTCCAGAATGACTGGGGGCCTATGGAGCTGTACCCGCCAAAATGTAACTTTCATGGGGTAAAAATTGTTTTCCCAGAAATTTTCATTATGTTTTCGATATAAGGCATCAGGACAATAGATATAGTCCCATTTTTGGATTTTTTGTGGTTTTCAATTGTAGTAACATACCTTTCTGTAAGTATTTGTGACGTCACCCGCCATGAGCTGCTTTACGGCATTATGGCTTTACGGCATTTACGGCCATATGTGGGATGCAGAACAACAACAAAATATACCTTAAACTCAGCTTTATTTTAATCCCATTTCCCAATTCGTGTATTGTGCAGATATGCAAAGAACGCAGCACTCAAACCGCGGCACTCAAACCATTTTAATGACTGCATGGAGTGGTCATTAGTACACCATGACTATCTAGAATACTATTACATTCGCAATCAGTCATAAATCCTCAAGCGACCAATCAGCATACATTAGCATACATAATGCTAGAATTTATGGGCAAAATCACCTTCCCTGTAAAAAAAATGAAAGAACATTAGTATTTTTCATTTCAATTCTGACATATAATCGATACTTTGGATATAATCGAAAAAACTAAAATTAAATTTTGGCCTTTTGGTCTAGAAGCAGTAACCAGTGATTATTTTACCCGTTTAGCTCCATTCACCCCCATTCACTGAGGACTCTCTTGCAAGTACCCCTATGTAAAGTGCAGCCAATTCTGGTACAACGGCATTAATAGGAATTGGACAGCCTCTATGTAGATGGGCTCTGGTTGTTCTGTCTTGGAACTGTGAGAGCTAGAAACATTTACAATGACAAAAGGTTGCTATGTTACAAGAAACAATCCGACTGGCCGCCAGCCGGTGAATGTTATGCCCCCTTCCCAGAAACCTCTTCGGTCGTGTGTAGTCTGACTGGTGTAATCAAAAATGTTTGCTGTGATGTAGCGCGAAATTCGGTTGTGCATTTCTCAGGCAAGCGATCAAACCAGTGCGAGGAAAGCGAAGCGAAACTTCGCTTCTCATTCTTTTAAAATGCAGCTTAAGTGAAAAACCCACCGCATGCCACTGGTGTGCATAAAGGCCACTTTATACTTCTGAGTAGAACCTACGCCGTGGGTACGGTGTACGCACCGTGTAGCTGTGGACCTGCGTACCTTAAGGCCATAGCCTACGCCGTAGCCTGACGCGCACCTCCCCAGAAATGTAACTACATGTCACGATGTCGCAGACCGCAACAACTGTGATTGGTCCGCTTGGGTAGCATCGCATTAACGGTGTGTAATTTTCAGTGCTTGATAACTTTGCACCTTTTGGGTTTTTTATATAACACACTTTGCACCTTGTCTAGTATTGGGCACATTACTGCAAATAAATAACAATAACTTGATATTTTATAACAGGTCTTTATTTAAATTGTTACACATCATTTATAGGTCCATTTATTTTACATCTGTACAATTTACTGATCGAGTTAGCCACGACGCACGTTTTCTCTCTTTCCTGTGTTGCAGTGATTTCAGTAAAAGTAACCGCTGTTCAACATTTATTAGCTCCAACTCCAACATGATCTGCTCAGTTTCAGTTGCCATTGCAGCGCAGACACAGTGCAAAGTATAAATGCTCACAGCAGCGTAGGCCACTTGCGCAGGCTACAGTGTAGACTCTGCATAGAATCTACTCAGAGGTATTAACTGCCCTTAAGTCAGACAGGGAGAGAGAGTATATGTATGCGTCTGTGTGTGTATAAGATGGAGAGTGAGAGTGTGTCTGAGTCTGTGTGTGAGACAAAGAGAAAGAGAGTAAGAAACAGACAGTGAGTGTGTTTCTGTGTAAAAGAGAGGCAGAAAGAGATGAAAGAAAGTTGAGAGAGCATTTGTATATGTTTGTGTGTGTGCGTGTGTGTGTGTGTGTGTGTGTGTGTGTAAGAGAGAGAGGGGAACAGAGAGACAGATAAAAACTGTGTGTGTGTGTGTGTGTGTGTGTGCGCGCGTGCGAATAGGTCAGAGAGGGATAGAGTGTGTGTATGTGTGTCTGTACAAGAATGGGAGACAGAGTATGGGCATCTGTATGTGTATAAAAAAGAAAGAGAAAGAGTGTGTGTGTGCACACATAAGAAATAGACAGAGGGAGTGTTTGTTTGGGTGTGTGTGTGTGAGAGAGAGAGAGAGAGAGAGAGAGTATAAGTGAATGTGTGTGTGGACAAAGAGTGAGAGTGTGTGTGTGAGAGAGAGAGAGAGAGAGAGTGAGAGTGTGTGTTTACCTGTGTGTGTACATAGAGAATAAAAAAAGTGTGTACGTGTGTGTATGTATGGAAGCTGGAGAGAAAGAAAAAAACAAGAAAGACAGATTGTGTTTGTAAGACTGAGAGAGAGTGAGTGAGTGAGAGAGAGAGAGTATAAGTGATTGTGTGTAAACCAGGGAGAAAGTGTGTGTGTATGTGTGCCGAGAGAGAGAGAGAGAGAGAGAGAGAGAGAGAGAGAGAGAGAGAGAGAGAGAGAGAGAGAGAGAGAGAATTTGTGTGTGAGAGTGTGTTTGTATGTAAGACATTGTGAATGACTTTATTATTATTATTATTATTTCTGACACAAATAAAACTCTGGATCTTACACACATTCATCCTTCTGTGTCTGTGTGTGTGTGTGTGTCTGTGTGTGTTTGTGTGCGTGCATGTGCGTGTGTGTGTGTGTCTTTGTGTGCTACATCTGACACAGAGACGCTGACGAGTCATAATCCCAAAATCTAAATCCTGCATAGAGAGGTTCAGTAAATGTGCAGTGGAATGTGTGTATGTGTGTGAGTGTGTGTGTGTCAGAGGAGATGTCATAGAAGGACACAGTTCCAGATGACCAGTCCAGATACACTCCTATTCTGTGTGTGTACGGGGAGGGGGCAGATATGAAAGTTTTCTGTTTGTTGTGTTGGGCAGAGTATCTGTTACTAAAGCAGCTCAGTCTCCACGACTTTTCACTGAGTCCAAATCCATAGTCATCGGGTCGTCCTTTCCTCACGATTCCTTTATATGTCACTGCTATACCAGCATAATCTCCACTCCTCTCAGTCTCCCAGTAAGGGGTGTGAGGGGTTTGAACTCAAGAGTTGAAGCCAGAAAAGAACAGCCTTCCTCTGTCACTAAACAGCCGGACAACCTAAAGAGAGAGAGAGAGAAAGAAAAAGAATGAATATATAAATTCCTCATCTGGTTTAGGGAAGTATTAGAACAGCAAAAAGAGCAGTTTGTCTCTTTAATCATGCCCCCTCTTCAGCAAGGAGAATAAGATGTGATTCATTGTAAAGGTACCACTCTGTTTTACCATAAATGTTGACTTTGCTAAACTATCACATACACTGAACTCAAAGACCAGTTACTAACATTAGCTATAAAGATATTGGAGAAATTCATCTACTTTTATGATCTTTATACCTGGGATTCTTCAGTCCCATACAGAGCAACTTCACTCCTGAATCCTGAAGGTCATTGTTACTCAGGTCCTGTTCTCTCAGGGGACAGTTTACTGACTGTAGAACTGAGGCTACAGATGAACAGGACTGCGCAGTGAGTTTACAGAGAGCTAGTCTACAGAGAGAGAGAGAGAGAAATTTGCCATTTTTGATGATGTCACTCTGTGTAAAAGAGGCTGGATGCAAGTGCAGGTAAATGTTCTTTTTATTTACAGTAAACATAGCAAGAGAGTTTCAAGAGCTTACAAATTGCAGGTTCAGGGATTAAAGCAGGCAGAGAAAGCACCATAATGCAGGGTAAATACAAACAAGTCCAGACAAAGAAAGAAGGGAAAAGAAGGAGTTTTTATACTTGACTATGAAAGGTAGAACTAACTGAAGACAGGAGCGATCAATGAACTGAGGCGAAACAAGGCTTAATTAGGAAACCAGGAAGTAAACAGACAAAACTCACCCCACTTTCAAAGCCACTTATCTTAATTAGGGTTACAGGGGATGCTGGAGCCTATCCCAGTGTTCACTGGGCGAAAGGTGGGGAAACACCCTGGACAGATCGGAAGTCCATTGCAGGGCAGACACACAGACAGATACACTCACACACACATTCACACCTATGGGCAATTTAGCAGAAAGAACCCTGGCCGCCTGGCCAGAGGTCAAACCGGGGACCTTTTTGCTATGAGGAAACAGCGCTACCCACTGGACAGTACATATAAAGGAGTACACTCGTTACACTGGACTCATGACTGGATGAATGTGAAGTCATTGCTCTCTATGGTCATGGTCAAATCAAAATCAAACACAGAATGAATAGCTGAAAAATAACGTGATTTCACTGGCTGCAGCCTCGCTCCCATTAGACTGTCTGCCTCTCATCTCCTCATTTTTCCACCACAAAAGGAAAGAACGGAAACAAACAGAATTCGAAAACAGGGACAAACGTCCCTTCACTGTGAACATGTTCTTACACTCCCAGAATTCAATCAGAGAGAGAGAGAACAGATAATATTCACACACTGATACAAATGTCTCTGTGACCTGACTAAACTCATCAGTTTTGTCTGCACTCATCAACATCACAGAGGTTCTGAAAATCAGGGAAATCTGTCACTTCAGCAGCTTGTCCACTTTTATTCATGGAAAGATTTTCATTATATCATATTAATATGCTCAATCATAAGAATGTATTGATTTGTTTTATAGACCCTGCAAAGAAAATTATTGCATGAACAGAACAATTGGAAAAGTTATCAACCAGTTTCTCCATCCAGAATTATTGACATTGTGTCACAACCTGCACCGCCATTTTGGACTTTTAGTTGGATATGTCTTTGTGCTCCCGTTCTGTGTCTGTCTCCGCCCCTCACCTGTACCTGTTTGTCTCATTATTAACCTTGTTTAGTTTCAACCAATCCTGTGTTGCCCTGTTCAGTTCTCCTTCTATTTAAGTCCTAGTGTTTGCCTTGTACTTTGTCTATCGTTGTTTGTGTTTTAGTGCACACTGTTACGTTGCACCTTTTTGTTACCAGTTTTTGTTCCTGTTCTGCACATTTATTTTGATCTTCGGTTCCAGTAAAGTCCTCTGTTTTTTCACCTACATCATCGTGTCTTTGCACTTGGGTCCTGCACCACACCACCAGCGTGACACATTGCCAGTTTACAGTTCGGATTCTTTAGTGCAGCACAGAGCATCGTCGCTCCTGAATCCTGAAGATCAGTGTTGCTAAGGTGCAGTTCTCTCAGGGGGCAGTATTCTGACTTCAGAGCTGAGGTGATGTGTTCACAGGACTGCTGAGTGAGATTCTAAATCTCTGAGTCTGCACAGGGAGAGCAAAAACAAGATACTGACTTTTTAAAAGAGTACGGTATTGTAAATCATATCTATGGCTGGACTTTGGTGACATTTTTATTATGACATTATTAAAGAGGTTCAGCCGGACAAATCATTGTTTTATTGATATTCTGATCTTGTAACCACCCACCACATTAAAATATTGCAATATTAAATTTGTGGGTGTTCTATAAACATATCATTTCTCAGGAGGCAACTATAAAGTAGTCAGTACTATATCATTCACTCAGTGTTTAAAGAAAAAAGAACTGATTTTATGAGTCTTCTCTGCTGGTGAATACATCAAAAACAATGTGCTATGTTTCTTTAAGAATGTGTGATATTCCATTCAAATCACCTTTAACAGGACTGTCATCAAAGCATCACTGTGCATTGGTCTTTCAGTGTATAGAGTTTCTTTTTGAAAGAAATCCATGTATATATGTATTCCACAAAGACATGCAAAAGTATGACCAGTTGCCTTCCAAATAAAGCTACTAAAGAGTGGGTATTAGGGATGTCCCAATCAAGTTTTTCTTGCTCCTGCTCCCTATCCAAGTCATTTAATATTGAGTATCTGCCGATACAGAGTCCTGATCCGATACTCATTTTCCTAGATAATACAGTTGCAAAGTGCACACTTAAAAGTACATTAAAGTTATTAAAAGCAATCCAATGAATACATTATTTCATTACAACCAAGAGGTTAGATTCCAAAATAAAGAGATTCTAAAAACCAATAAAAGTAAGACAATCATAAGTCATACAATCATCTCATTACAAAGAGTTTAGATTCTAAGAAAAGATAGAAGCAGAATGAGACTTGCAACAGTGCCCTCATCTAAAAGACTGTCCTCATCTATTGCCTCATCTGAAAACACAGAAAACAAAAGTCGTATGTTGTAGCTCTCATAATGGCACAAATCATTCAGCTAACACACTACCAACTCAGCCCTTATACACAGACACACATTACACATTATAAGTATTATGATAAGTATAAGTATTGTTAATAAGGACTGTAACATTCCATTGCCGAAAGTCAACAATAAAATGCTTACCTGCAAAACTAACTATGAGCTCTGAAACTTGCCGTTACGTCAGTTTGTCTTTGACAAAGCTGTCCATGTTTGTACATACAAAGGCTGCGGGAAAAACACAAATCTATCAAATACAAAATCAATCAATATATCTGTCTCAAGGAAGAAAAGTAAGCTTGTATGGAGTGGCGGCTGGTGAGCTGGAAACAGAGGAGGAAGAAACCTCCCCTATAAATCTCACTGATTTCAACCTGTTCCCGTTAATTAGCAATAAAACTAACGATTCGCAGGATAATTTATACCAATCGCCTAAATAGAGCAATGAAACTAAATAACGATTCGCAGGATAATAACGCCAATCGCCTGTACAGAGTAGGCTAAATGATTATCAGCGTAGGCTAAACGATAGAGTAAATGATTATCAATCGATAATTGCACTCAACGCCGATGCATTATACGGATAAAAGATCCTCCTGCATTATACAGATAAAAGATCCAGGTTTTCTAACCTAAAAGTTTATTCTCAGAAATTGAGATAGCTTTACTTCGATAACCTCCGTTTTTTAACTTTGAATTTCGTAACACAACAAAGCTACAATGTAAAACACATTGAGGGGTTAGTTTTTCCTATATGTATTTAGATAATTACCATCCTAATCTATTTCACGTCGTAGCTGTCGATATAGCACAACCTTCAGACAATCCACAGTGTTCCGCGAGCATTTAAACTGCAAAATTCTTGCAAATCAGACGAGCGCATTTGACGTTAATACTCCCCGAGTTCCGGCAGAGCGCGAAAAGTACAAATATCCACAAATTTCAAGAACATGTGGGTAATTGGCAGAGGTGGACAAAGTAAACAACTCCATTACTTGAGTCAAGTTGTTCAGTTCAATTTTTACTTGAGTTAAAGTACTGGAGTACTTGCTTTCAAAAATACTTAAGTATTCAAAAGTACATTGTCTTTTTAATGTCATCGCATTGTTGTATTGTTGCAACAATGCATTGACAGAGTCTAATGACCCTGAAACAACCTACTGAATGCACTGACTTGCTTGTAGAACCTGTAGAATAAAAAGCTTGTGGAATATGCTACAAAGCCTATAGAAACACAGTTGAACCAAATGCTTCCTCTGTAAGACAGTGTATAGCTTCAGTTAAACAGGCACAAGGTTAACTCAGATTGGCCTTAAAAGGATAAACATGTCATAATGTTGTAGGCTAGGTTAATTTTACTTCTACTACATAGCACTGTCTGAAATGTGAAACAGCTGGATAACCATCGTCACCGCTTGATTCCCGCCCCTCTCGTCTTATTGGGACCGGGTCCTACGTGAATCCGCTGACCTTACAAATATTACTGTGTTTACCTGACAAGATTAAAACATATATTTCTGACAGGTTTTTTGTCAGTAACGTTAACTCGGCATTTTCGCTAGCTAACTATTAGTATGCGTCAGCAGTGGATTCACACAGGACCCGGTGTTATGCCCCAAATGGTTTTCAAGCCAACTGGTTTCCGTAAGTGTTCACACACTGTGTTAACAGTAGAAGTTGTGGTCTGCGTCTGTCACCAGATTCGTCACACATTCACAAACATATAAATCGCAATTTTCAAGTCACATTTCATATGTACTGTGGCAAATGATTGAAAGTGTTGGGTGAACACAGCGCGCGAACGCATACGGGAAGCAATTAGCTTGGAAACCAGTTGATTTAAAAAATCTCAGACATGGACTTAAGATATGGCCATGGGTGCTCTGGTGAGGAACCTTTATCTTTATCATCTTTATCTTCCATTGTAGTCGCCATCAGTAAAACCGCCAAGTTCAGTTGTTAAAAAAAATGCAGCACGCACTTGACTGACAGCATTGTTGCAGTTTACTGTGATTGGTTTTTCCCCTGTGATGAACACAATATGGCCTATCGCATTTTAGAAAAGAAAATTCGCCCGCTGACTTCAGAGCTATGCGTTAAAGTAATGAGTAACGAGAACCTTCATAGAAATGTAGTGGAGTGAAAAGTACAAAATTTGTATTTCAAATGTAGTGGAGTAAAAGTCATAAGTTTCCAAAAAAAAAAATAACACTCAAGTACAGATACTCGAAAAATGTACTTAAGTACAGTACTCAAGTAAATGTACTTCGTTACTGTCCACCCCTGGTAATTGGTAATCATTTACTCTGTGATGAGTTTTCAATTCTGTTCTCCATATCAATAAAGGATCACGGATAAGATATCTTTGAATGCAGTCGATTTTATTCTCTCTCTTTCTCCCTACTTACATGCAGCACTGAACAATTATCAGTAGCCGTTCCACTTTTATAGTCAACGTCACAAATACAACGTATTACACATAATACATGAGTATAATAAAAATGCATGGTCGCAAACCATTTAATACCATTTCATTTGAACAAATTATACCTTACAACCTAACAGACAATATACCAAATATTGAACTGATGAAAGCACTTAACTTGACACTCTGTTTACACGATTGGTGTCGATTAATTCTCTGAATCGTTAGTTTAATTTTAAAAGGCGGATCAGCAGGCAGGTTGAAAGTAATAATACACTCTAAAAAAATATTGGGTTAAAAACAACCCAACCCAGTTTTTAACCCAGGTGCTGGTTAAATATTGGACAGAACACACGTTTGGGTTAAAGTAACCCAGCAAGCTGGGTTGCTTAACCAAACCAAATACTGGTTCATTCTGACAAGGATGTTGGGTTAAAAATGACCCAGAAAATTGGTCTTACCTATCAATCCAATACTGGTTTATATTGACCTCTTTGTTGGGTTTATTTGACTTACACATTATGTTATTATCTTCAGGTTTTCACACAGGTATTTTTAAAAATTACATTATAGCCTATATACTTTATGAGTAAATCACAGTGAAACAGGGCTAGATGGTATCAGCCAAAATACATTTAAACCATTTAAAGAGGGAAATAACTTTAGAAAACACATAATATTTTGAAGCTTTTTTATTTTATAACAATTCATAAGAAGTAGGCTTCATTCAGTAATAGTAAGTAATAGACTGATCAAATCACTGACCTGAAGTGAAGCTATCGTTGCCCTGGTTCTTTACAATACTTGAAAGTCAGCGTTCTTTTGACCACTCTAACATTATTTATTTCTGTGTATGACAGGCTTAGAAATTTTATATAGCCTTCGACTACATCGCACAGGTCGGCGCTGGGTAATTTCTTCGCAGTTGCAATGAATTCCGATTGTACGTTTGTGACATGTAAACGCGCACAAACTATCCGATCGGTTTCATGTAAACAGTAATTCGGAATCATCCATCGGAATAATTTAATTCCGAATGATAAAAAACTGCGCATGTAACCGTAGCTAGTGTTAAAAGGGCAGCGTGTACCGTAGCGCCAAAAGACAGCGAAAACCGGAGGTGCTGCCAAACGAAGGCAGACGTTCGCGAACATTTTCAAACAGTTTTTCCTTTGCTTTGAGTTCTAGAGGATTAATGGGGATTATTGTCGTCGGAATATCCTAACCTAAAAAATTAAAAAAAAAAAATTCAAATTTAAAAGTTCAGAGAAAATCCTTTCGCCTGGAACATTCTACTCTGTTTGCCGAATTTGAACGCACCTTTGTATTCTCTACCACAGCGATGTGCTGGTCACCTAACGCGATGAATTCAATTAGGACTACCCTCTCTGTAATCTTTTTTGCCTTGTCGCTGTCTCGAGGAAATTTCTTTCGCTTTTTAAAAGTATCCTCCAGTGTGTGTCGCTTCGGTGCAGCCTTTGCCTGAGAGACCTGTGTGAATTCACTGTATTTCGTTGAGTGTTTAATTTTTTAGGTGCTGTATCAAATTGGTAGTATTGAGTGCAGCCCCGTTACTGCCGCCTTGCGAAAGGCTTGCATTGCAGAAATTACAATTGGCTGTTGGAATGCTTTCGTTTCCAAATTTAAAATATTTCCACAGGGCAGACATTTTAGCCGCGTCCTTCCACAAACTGTGCTCTCCGTTTTCGACCACTGCGTGACAGCTGACGTAAAACAAAGGATCGGGCTTAGGTTGGTGCTCAGTGAAGCCGATCCCGATCACTAAAAAATATTTTGCCCGATACGATCTTTGAGATCGGAACAACCCAAAGTGGGCATCTTTATATATATTTGAAACTGAAAACTCACAGAGCTTTTCTGCAGCACCTCACAGCTGATAGAAGTCTCCTACAACCCTCATCTGATGTATTGTATTTCATCAGGTCACACTCATCCAGCATCTCCTCTGACATTAGAAACATGTAGGCCAGTGCTGTGCAGTGTGCAAGTGAGAGTTCAGTTGGGTAAGTATCAGACTTGAGAAAAGCTTGAATTTCTTCATGGACAGAGCGATCATTCATTTCAGTTAACCAGTGTAGTAGACTGATTCGTCTCTCAGGTGGGATACCATCTTTATTCAAATCTTTTATGTAATATCTTATTTCCCAGAGGCTCTGTGTGTGTATCAGCAGGCCTTGTAGGAGTTTCTGGTTGGACTCCAGTGAGATGCCATGAAGGAAGCAGACAAACAGATTGAGATGTCCATCCTTACTCTCCAAGGATTTACCCACAGCTCCCCTAAGCAACTTATCCAAGGGCTCAGATTCTCTCATCCCCTGCACAAAATACGCCAGTGTCTCCATGTTCTTGTTTACATAGCAGTAAAACACATAGAGACCAGCAAAGAACTCTTGGACATTCAGATGCACAAAGCATTTGACCTTCTTCTGATGAAGCACTTCTGATGAAGACTTCCTTTGATGAGGTTTGATATCAGTTTGTTCACTGAAGATTTTTTAATCACATCATACATGGTCTGAGTAAAATCCAACTGAAGTCAACTCTCATCTAAACAATAAAAAAGATGAACAACATTTTACAATCACTGCATTTCTTTGGAGCCATGTCTTTCAGCTCTGGGTGAAACTCTAGCAGGAGTCCATGAAGACTGAACTGATCATCTTTGACCAAGTTCAGCGCTCGAAAAGGAAGAACCAACATGAAATCAACGTCCTGACTGGTTCTTCCCTCTGCCAAGTCCAGAATGAACTTCTGCACAGACAGTTTTTCCAATGCCAGCGATGCCCTTGGTGAGCAAAGTTCTGATTTCTGGATTTTGTCCCTCTTCTCCAGGTTCCTCACTAGAAATGGCTTCTTTGTCCTCTTTAGTTCTGTTGGTTGACAAGGATTTGAAGATGTCACTGCAGCCAATTAGTTTGTCATGAGAAATGCATGTCCTGGATGCTGTTTCAATCTGTAAAACCTCATGTTTGTCATTCACTCCTTCACTCTCTCCCTCTGTAATGTAGAGCTCTGTGTAAATGCTGGTGAGGAGGGTTTGGTTTTCTTTCAGTGCGACACCTTCAAATAGGTGCTCATACTTATTTTTCAGGTTGGTTTTATGACCCTCACTGATTCTCTGCAGGACATCATCTGATTCAGACATGGGCATGTTGTGTTGGACATTTTGGAAACACCCAGGCTGATCCTCAGTTAGATCTGTCTCCACACTGCACACACAGAGAGAGAGAAAGAGAGAGAGAGGGGTGGTTAAAAAAAAAAGAATTTCTAAGAACCCGCTGACATGGGTCACAACTGGACTGATCCTGGATCAGCAACTTTCCGCATTTGACAGATACTTTCTTTGGGAGACAAATGTCTCCATCAAGGCTGGCAGGCTGAACCCTTTTCATCAGACTTGTAGTTGAGTTTAGGGCTCATATACAGTTGGGATGATAATGATGGAGTGTAACAATAATGACTGACAGCTGGTGAAGAATTCCCGCTACACAGTGTTTAATCATTCAGAGAGTGGAGCTGACTGAACAGAGGGGAACTGGAGAGTTTCACTAAAGGAAATCAAACAGGACACACAAACTGTATGTACACATCTCTGTTTTCATCTCTAACTGATATCAGACACTATTACATTTATAAAGGAAACTAACTAGACCACTAATAATGGGTATATATGAACAGTTATGAATAGTTGGGCTGATCAGATAGGACTCCCTCCCTTTGACTTTCTTTAAACAGGACTAATGTACGGTCACTTTACACGGTATCTCTGTCTGTTTTTAAACTGATACATTTAAACTAAACTGTGTTATATTTAGTTCTCTATTGGACACTTTAGCCTGTTCATAACTGATACATTAAAACTAAACTGTGTTGTGTTTCGTGTTCTATTGGACACTTTAGCCTGTTCATAACTGATACATTAAAACTAAACTGTGTTGTGTTTCGTGTTCTATTGGACACTTTAGCCTGTTCATAACTGATACATTAAAACTAAACTGTGTTGTGTTTCGTGTTCTATTGGACACTTTAGCCTGTTCATAACTGATACATTAAAACTAAACTGTGTTGTGTTTAGTTTTCTATTGGACACTTTAGCCTGTTCATAACTGATACATTAAAACTAAACTGTGTTGTGTTTCGTGTTCTATTGGACACTTTAGCCTGTTCATAACTGATACATTAAAACTAAACTGTGTTGTGTTTCGTGTTCTATTGGACACTTTAGCCTGTTCATAACTGATACATTAAAACTAAACTGTGTTGTGTTTAGTTTTCTATTGGACACTTTAGCCTGTTCATAACTGATACATTAAAACTAAACTGTGTTGTGTTTGATGACTGATGATGAGGCTGTTTTGTTGACACACAGTTCCAGATAGAGAATGAATCTTTGATTTGTCTAAATCTCAGTTAAAACCATTAAATCATCCACATACATGTGTACGGAGTATATAGAGACATTGTAATATATGATGATTATATAAATGTGTGTATGGAGTATATAGAGAGAGTGTAACACCTTTATAATAAATAACTATTATCACACACACACACACACACACATTCAACGGTTATTATGCCACATATGCTACTTTACTACTGATTTGTGCACTGCTCACCTTTTCTCTTCTTAAATTTATTGACAAGGGAGTCTACCTGCAGGAGTCCACCAAGGAAGGACAACGAGGAAGCCGAGACAACTATTACCTGTCTGCCGTACCCTAAGTGATTTATTTTCATTTTGATTTATTTTCATTTTGATTTATTTTCATTTGCTTATCTGTGTAATTGTGCTTCTACCCTACTTTTATAAAATACCTTTGCCCCCCTCCTTCTGTTTATCTATGTAATTGGGCAACTACACTTATTACTGCAGATTCCTTGTCCTGATACTGCCACACTTTCCCAATTATCTTTGTCCCTCTCACACTAATCATGTGTCATCTCCCTATTCCTGTTCGAGTTTCCTCTCACAATTTTTGCAGGTGGTGGCCGATGCATCCTCATGGACGCAACCTGTCTAACCTCACCCATCCGCCGCTCTCTGCTGACACTACTGTTGTCATTTCAGGTGGCCTCTAGAACTGCCAATTAGCAGTACAGAAGGCCGATTTCATCTCTGCTCAAGCCTCCATGCTGTCCTGGCACTTTCTGGCCCTCACTGAGACATGGATCATGCCGGAGAACGCGACCACTCCCGCTGCCCTCTCCACTGCCTTTTCCTTCTCCCACACCCCCAGATCCTCGGGGAGGGGCGGGGGAACTGGCTTCCTGATCTCCCCCTCATGGAGCTTCCGAGCAACCTCTCTCCCTTCTATCTCCCCAACATCTTTTGAATTTCACGCTGTTTCTGTTTCTTCCCTTTATAAACTACACATGACTGTTCTCTACCGCCCTCCAGGCCCTCTGCAGTCATTCCTAGACAAACTGGACATCCTCCTCAGCTCCTTCCCTGCGGACGGCACTCCCATCCTGCTGCTAGGAGACTTCAACCTTCCGAATTCTACTCAGTCTGATGGCCTACTCTCCCTCCTTCAGTCCTTTGACTTCACCCTTGCGGAGTCCCCTGCAACGCACTAGGGTGGCAATCAACTGGACCTTGTCTTCACAAGAGGCTGCCATGTTCCTGATCTCACGGTCACACCACTCCACACCTCAGATCACTTCTTCATGTCTTTCTCTTTCTCTCTATTGATCTCACTCTCCCTGAAATCCTCTGCTCCCACGCTGCCAGTCTCAGCTAGGCGTGACCTTCGCACCCTCTCCTCTAGTGCCTCTTCTCTTCTATGGTCTGCTCCTCTCTCCCATCTGTGGAAGCCTTCTCACTTCTCCCCGTGGACGAGAAATCCTCTATGGTCCTCTTTGCACTGGCCTCCTCCCTGGACACCCTCTACCCCCCTGTCACCAAACCGGCTCGCCTCTCCTCTCCCAGTCCCTGGCTGACTGATAGCATTCGTGCTGACAGAGCCAAACTTCGCGTGGCTGAACGGAGATGGCGGAAATCAAGATCTCCCAATGACCTATCCCACTACCACTCTCTTCTTTCTTCTTTCTCCTCTACCCTGTCCTCTGCCAAATCTGCCTTCTTCCACTCCAGGATCAACTCTGCCTCTTCTAACACCTGCAAACTCTTCTCCACCTTCTCCTCCCTCCTCTCTCCTCCTCCTCCTCCCTCATCCCTATCTGCTGATGACTTTGTCTCCTTCTTTGAGAAGCAGATCAAAGGCATCTGCGACTCCTTCCACCCATCCCCTCCCACCTCGGATCCTGCACCCTCCGCCCCCCACTATCTTTTCCTCCTTCTCCCCTCTATCTGACTCTGAAGCTCTCCTACTTATAAAATACCATCGTCCTACTACCTGTCCTCCAGATCCTATCCCCTCCCCTCTCTTTCAGGCCATCTCGGACGACATTCTGCCCTTCATCTTGTCCTTGATCAACAGCTCCCTGTCTACTGGCACGGTTCATTCTGCCCTGGAGAGGGCACGGGTCAAGCCACTGCTCAAGAAGCCCACTCTAGACCCAGCTGATGTCAGTAGCTACCATCCAGTCTCTCTCCTACTGTTTCTCTCCAAAACCCTGGAACGTGCAGTATATAACCAACTCTCTCCATATCTTCTGCAGAACAATCTCCTGGAGGAGCTCCACTTGGCCAGAGTGAAGTCTCTCAGCTCTGTCGTCATACTCCAAGACCTCTCCGCAGCATTTGACACGGTCAACCACCAGATTCTCCTCTCATCCCTTGCTGGGCTGGGCTTCGCAGGATCTGCACTCGCATGGTTCAAGTCCTATCTGTCTGACCGTTCCTACCAGGTCTCTTGAAGGGAATCGGTCTCCTCCCCCTGCCTTTTCCACACTGGAGTCCCACAAGGTTCTGTACCTGTCCCCCACTGCCTAACCTCCCTCTCCTTATAAAAAAAAAAACCTTGTCTTGTATCTGTGTTTGTCAAAGTATTCCAGGGGCGCAATACGAAGGGGTAAATTGATGCTCAGTCTTATTGTGATCTCTGCTCATGAGGTATTAGAAATCCGACTGATGCACTGATTGTAAGTCGCTTTGGCTAAAAGCGTCTGCCAAATAACAAAATTGTCAATTGTATTGCAGCTCACCTGAGTCTCTGTCCCCTCATGGCTGTTGTTTGCTCTGGTGATGAAAAAGCAGGCATACAAACATGGTTACTTTAATCTGCACTCTTACACACACACAGCTATGCACTAACCCTGCTTATACCATGATGGCACAGTTTATCCACTGCAGTATGAGTATGGCTCAACCCTGGATCTGTCTTTTCTCCTTTTCTCTCCCTACTTGGATGTTCTCTTTCTTCTGGGTGGCATTGCTCTCTCCCTCTCTCCCCTCTCCTTGCCCTTTGTCTTCATCTCCCATCCTGTGGTCTTTGTGTATTTGCTTGTGCTGCTGTCTGTCACCCCTCTTTACTCTTTTACTGTTGTCTTACATGCCTTAAAGGACAAACAGGACGATAGTGACAACTGGCAAAATGACCTTGCTGACTGATCTGCAATGTAAAAATTAAGGTAGGACATGACACACACAAAATCTCAATGTTGATGTGATAGTATCTGAGACACTTAAATTATAGTCAACACTCATATAATGTCCAAGGAGACTGAGGCATGTAGCCATTGACTATTAACTATCACTAGTGCAGTTTATCATGAGATTATCTTTTAATGAAAATGTGTCATGTCTCACTTATCTCGACTTTAGGACCACGAAGACACAAATTCTGAGCTACACTGTTATATTACAATATTCAAAATCCCAGATGATATCGCATTTCACAAGATCTATATGATCATATGAATATCTCTCTCAAGTTTCTCTCTCTCTCTCTCTTTCTCCCACATACACAAACACACATAAATACCATTTTCTCCAATGGATTTTGTTGACCTGGGCAAACAGCTGAAGTTCCCAGCCCAGATAACATCAACACAGCTTTGTCCAGACATGATCATTGTTTCAGAGTCCAAGCAACTAATCATGCTGGGACTCACAGTGCCCTGGGAATAGCGCAGGGACGAAGCCACTGAGAGGAAGCACACAAAGTACCAGGAGCTTGTGGAAGAGTGCAGACGGCAGGGCTGGCGAACTCGCTGTGAGCCTTTGGAGGTGGGCTGCCAAGGATTTGCTGGGCGTTCACTCTGCAAAGCGTTTACGCTACTGGGCATCACCAGGGAGGCAAAGAAGAAGGCCATCAGACCCGCTACTGAGGCTGCGGAGAAAGCCACAAGGTGGCTTAGGATTCAGAGGGCAGATGTGTGGGCGAATGTTGCTGGAATGTAAACTGGGATCTGATCAACCTTGGCTGGGTCGCCTGGGTGAGGGTGTCTGATGTTGAAAGACCTGAAACACCAAATGACCCTAGGTTACATCACCGATGGTGCATCCCAGCACATCTGGAAGATGTATCTTCTATCTGGCTCTGCTGGCTGAGACAAGACAGCTTTTTAAAACGGTAGCTTTTCATCTAGGTGCGCTCGTCTTCCAGCTTCGTGTGCACTGTGCAGCACTTGGTTACTCTCCACTCCCTGGGACGTTGCAAGTGCGCTGTTACACAGTATTTCTGTTGCTTTGCTATAAACACCATCTTTTTCAGGGCGAAACTACACGGGGCTAGGCTTAAAATATTCGGGGCTGAATGATCAGACCTAACGACATTTTTACACATTACACATTTTTATCACTTATTCACTCTTTTGCTTCACATCACATCCAGCCCAATAGATGGCAGTACAACGTTTGTTAAAATTCCAAAACATCAAAAAACAGACAATAGGCGGTGCCAAATTGTACAGTAATAACAGAGTTGAAGTGGGGACATCGACCTCATGACATGTGTTTGTAAGTGAAAGTAAATGAGATCAGAAGAATGACAGGTGCTGAAGACTGGTTCTCTGTTTTACCAGGATAAGGTTTCTGGCATCCTTCGTAACAGCAGAAAACCGGACTATTTGTTTCTGAGTTTTATGGTAGGGTGGTGTTGTTAGCTGGGCTCAGCTTTCCAGCGATGAAGGATGCTTACCACTCCATCTTTCTCAATCGGGGAAATGTGAGGATAGCATTTTACAGCTGGGAGGACAAATGAAATGAAGTACAGTTTCGATATTTTATTTGATTTTTTTTCTAAAGTCACAGCTGTCAGACAACGCATTTAAACAAATTCAGTAATCGCTGACGTGTTAAGAGCTCGCTATCTAATTTATGCGTTAATTTAAATAACGTCTCGCTTGGCTTCGTTAGCTGAGTTGCTAAGACTGGTAGCTACCTATCTACGCACAATAGCTTTAAGATACACAAAGTGATTCTTTCAAGACAGTCAGCTCTTGGAGACAACATGAACCCAGTTGGGAGGAATGGTATGATTGTTATTGGCGTTGGAGCCACAGTCGGTGCAGGTTTGATAGCGTTTCTGATATACCGAGAGCTGAACAGGAGAAGACGGCTAGTCTGGACTGGCTCCGGAGCACCTGTCGTCAGCAGTGGTACAGTTACCGGTTCAGCACTGAACACACCAGTTACTCGAACACTCAATCAGCAAGGTCAGTTGGCGAACAGTCGTGAAATTATGATGTGACCAATGTATCCTGTCCAGGTTTATGTACTGTTGTTACTGTAATGTATCCATGTTGCCAAAGCTTATAAGACTTGAAGAGTTTAGATACACTGGAGACGGTTTTTTGTACGCGAACTATGTCACCAACCGTATGTTGGCTTATAATTAGTTAATGATGCTGCTAGTCGCCAACACAGCTGTCTGAAGTACCTTTTACATTAACTTTACATTAACACAAACGCTGCTGGTTTAATAAGTGGTCTGAGTGTGGAATTTGTACCTGCTTTTTACTTAACGTTTTGATTTATTTGTATTGATTTGATATTAGCTATAAACACTGTCCAAACGCCATTAGTCAGAGTGTTTAAGAATTTTTGTTTGAGCAGGAGACAGGAGTGCCCTGCAGATGAGTATCCAGGTCTTATAGAAGAACATCTTTTGAGGCGTTATAATTAAATTAACATGTATTTATATTTATTCATGTGGCAGGCACGTTTATCCTAAATGCAAAATTAATACACACAGTACGTGTGCAGCGAAGCAGCCGTGAGAAATGAAGCGTATAAAACCGCTCTGTTTCATGTGTGCAGCTTTACTCTAAGCTTTCACTGAGCTGACGTCATTTTTTGATTTTCACGCAGTGCATTTGATGACTTTTCTGTCGTCACTGTGAAGATATCATTACCAAATATTATAGAATTATTCTGATTCATGGTGTGTGTGTGTTTGTGTGTGTGGGGGGGTATAGAGGCTGCAGTGCTGTTAGGTGCCGGCGTTGAATGCCTGTCCTCTGAGCAGCATGCGGAGTTGCGTAACGGGCTGGATGAAGTTTTACAGTGTGTGTCAGGCCTTCGTACCGAGGTGGCTGAGCTCCACGGCATTCTCAGAGACATCGGCACAACAATCATCGAGGACGTAAAGTGAGTTTACGAAATTTACAATCAGCTGTCGTTCGTTAGTGGAAAGACAGATATTAAAAGATACTAGGTGACTAATAGAAGCAGGTTGCAGTGTCATTGTGTTAGAAACATCAGTGAATGTTCTGGAATTCATCACAGATCAGTATACTGGGACCATTAACTTTTAAGTTAAGTTTTAATATCAGTGTCAGTAAGCACCTCTGTGTCCCACCTCTGTCTCTCTCCCTCTCCGACTGTCTCTCTCGTTCTTTGATTCTCTCTGTCTTTCTCTCTTCTGACTCTCTCTCTCTCTTAGGAAGTGTGTTGAGGAGAGTCAGAGGTCACGCCGTCGGCGTAATGTGTACCCACGGGAGCGGACAGACTCCATGAGCTCCAGTTCCATCTATTTCAGTGCCAGTGCAGGTCCAGCCAGTCTGTACGGAGAGGAGAGTGAGGCTGGGTAGGCCACACATTCATCAGCCAATCACATGCAACCACACTCCCAGAGAACCAATCAGAGCACAACATCACACTGCTAAAGACACCCAACCAATTACAACACACCACCATGCCCAGCCAGCCAATCACAAAGTCCTGCCATAACCACACATTAGTACAAAATACACTGCATCACTGATACACATCTGTTAACCACTGACCACACAGTGAAATGATTTGAGTCAGTGGCATTGCATTGTCCCAAATGTGTGTTACCATGGCAACTATTCACAAGAGTTACTGAAGATTTACAGTGTCAGGGTGGTCTCTGAGCTGAACCATCAGAGGATCATTCTGTGTGTGTGTGTGTGTGTGTGTTTGTGTGTGTGTGTGTGGTTGTGTGTGCGCTTCACGTTTCCAGATACTCCACAGCCAATGCTGACTCTGACTACACCGACCGAGAGACAGATCGAGAGGAGGAGCGGCAGGAGAGTAAGGATGAGGACGATGAAGATGAAGATGAAGATCGGAGCTGTGCAACGGTGCTGACTCTGAGACAGGAGGACTCTCAGGCTGAGGAGGAGGAAGAGGAGGAAGAGGAAGATGAAATTGATGGTCAGGGGACAGAGGTCATCACTGAGGTGCCCAGTGCAGAGCTGATGTCACTGCTCAGACAGAGTGACACACTGCATGAAGGGGATTATGGGAAAAAAGCAGAAGGATTCCAGCTTCTCCACTCCAACAAACCACTGGTATACAACACAACCCAGTACAGCACTCCACACACTGTGTAGAACATGCATGCACTTAGCAGCACTGTGTATGTAATATGCAACTCGCGTACATGTTAGCAGAATTCGGTAATGAAGATATTCTTGTTCTGTGCATGCATGTGTGTGTTTTTGTTTGTTTGTGTTTGTGTGTGTGTGTGTGTTTGTGTGTGTGTGTCTGTATGTATGTGTGCGTTTGTGTGTGTTTGAGTCAGTATGGCAATAGTGCAGAGTTTCTATGGCGACTGGCACGAGCTTACAGTGATATGTATGAAAGCACAGAGAATAAGGAGGAGAAGAGAGCCTATGCTGAGCAAGGTAAACACACACAGACACATACTCTGTATGCACACACACATATACACACACACACACGTACACACACATATACAAATGTAACAGACACCTGTATAAAGATGCAGGCAACACACTTATACAGTTAGATGATTTTACATGTACACCTGCAGAAGTCCCTGGCCATGGAACACAAGTATTTTAAAGGGGAAGAGTTCTTAACCTATCAGAAAACTGTCAAAAATGATCAGCCATAGGATTGTCCTATAGGAGAAGATTAATAAATAGACACAAGTAGACATAATAAACATTTGCTGATCTGACCTTTGACTTTTTGATGTTCAGGGCGGATTGAAGCAGAGTCAGCTCTCCAGAAGAATGGTCTGAGCGCAGAGTGTCACAAATGGTACACACTCATTCTCACACACACACACACACACACACACACACACACACACACACACACACAGAGAAACATCAGTACTCTCCCACACACACCTGTACATACATCACCTTCTTCATCCTTCTGTTTTGTCCTTCTGTCTTTGTTTCCTGTAATGTTCCTGGAATGTCTGACAATGTCTGTGAAAAATAAAACTCTTATGGTGATATTTTTTAGTTATGTGTTAATGGTTTGGTAATGATTTGTAAATGACATGTTGTCTCTGTGTGTCAGGTTTGCTGTGCTAACCGGTCTCAATTCTCAGTATGAGAGTCTCCATGGAAAACTGAAGAGTAGCCACACTATGAAGGTTAGACACTCACTCACTCACTCACCCACTCACACACACACACGCACAAACACACTAATACATCTCAAGGCCTGACTTTTGCCCTGTCCCACATACAGAAAAAAAGATCAATTTTAAGATTTATTTTTAAAAAAATAATTATTCTCTCTCTCCCTCTCTCTCTCTCTCTCTCTTTCTTTCTCTCTCCCTCTCTCCCCCTCTCTCTCTCCCTCTGTCAGGAGCATTTGGACCGGGCCATAGCTCTGAGAGATGATGATCCACTGTGTTTTTACCTGACGGGACGCTGGTGCTATGAGGTGAGCTAGAGAGAGAGAAAATCAGAGCAAGACTGAGTGAAGGAGAGAAAAAGTGAGTGAGGATAAGGAAAGAGTGTGAAAGAGAGAGATGATTAGAAAGAAAGTGGAGAGGAATCTGGACACTGTAAGATGGAGATTTCCAAAAGCATAATTGTCCCTCGATACTCTCTCTCTCTGTCTCTCTCTCTCTCTCTGTCCCTCTCTTTCTTTCTGTCTCTCTCTCTCTGTCCCTCTCTTTCTTTCTGTCTCTCTCTGTCTCTCTGTAGGTGAGCACCCTGGGTTGGTTGGAGAAGAAAGCTGCTGCAGCATTGTTTGAGACCCCACCCACCTCCTCACTGCACGAGGCTTTGGAGAACTTTCTCAAGGTACCAACCCACTCCCTCTGTCTCCCTGTTAACCAAAGCCAAACCCGTCACTAATGCTGTTTATCCACTCAAGCTCTGTGCCATGGCTGTGTAATGTTGGTTAAATCTCTATGACATCTAAGTGCCATACCACTGTACGTGTAATCCCTGTGCTATGGATGTAATTTCTGTATGCTCTCTGTGCTGTGGCTGTGTGCCGTGTTTGTAATCTCTGCAGTGTGTGACTGGGAGCGTTTAATCTCTGACCGGGCGGTGTGTGTAATCTCTGTGACTGGGCGCTGTGTGTGTGTAATCTCTGTGTAATCTCTGTGCAGGCAGAGGAGCTGAACCCAGGTTTCTCTAAAACAGTGAGACTGTACATTGCCAAGGTAAAGATCTGTCTACAGTGCATGTGAATGTGCGTGTGTGAGTGTTTCCTGTCATTTATCATTTTTTTTGTTATCTTTTATGGTCTTAGATTTCTTGTTTTGATGCAGTGGTTTCTTTGCCTTAATGATGGAGTAATGTATGTGTAAGTGAATGTGTGGTTTTACAGTATGCTCTTGTGTGTCTGGGCAGGAGACTGGATGTGTTGCTCAGTAGTGTGTCTTCAAACGAAACGTGTTTCTCCTCTCATTGTGGTCTTGTTGTATATTCCTAGTGTCATAAGGATCTTGGAAATATCTCAGAGGCCACAAACTGGGCCCAGCTTGCTTTGAGAATGCCCAGTGCTCCCAGTGAGGTAAAGAAAGCTGTGTGTGTTTGTGTGTCTGAGCATGTGTGATTACAGTCCATTTAAAACTATTATGATTATTGTAAACAAATTAGTCAACCTCAGTGGAGGCCTCTCTCTGTTTCTGCTTATTCATCTGAGATTTTTGTTGTATGTCTTTTGTTTTGGACAGAGTGTGTGTGTGTATTGTAAGACAGTGAACAAGCAAGTGTGTTTGTGTGCGTATATAAGAGACTGAGTGTGTGAATGTGTGTATGTGATAGAATGAGTGAGTGTATGAATGTGTATATGTGAGAGAGTGAATGTGTGTATGTGAGAGAGTGAGTGAGTGTGTGAACGTGTGTATGTGAGAGTGAGTGAGTGTGTGAATGTGTGTATATGAAAGGGTGTGAGTGAGTGTGTGTATGTGTGAATGTGTGTATATGAGAGAGTGAGTGAGAGTGTGAATGTGTGTATGTGAGAGAGTGAGTGAGTGTGAGAGAGCGAGTGAATGAGTGAATGTATGAAATTATTTTGTATGAGTGATTGTGTGATTATTTTCCCTCATAGGAAAATGACACCGTTGCACTCAAGGCGGAGCTACAGGCTTTGACTGACAGGTCATTAGACACATTTCTATCCAGTGGGGATCAATAGGGCAGCTTTGCACATGCCACCCTGAACAGGTCTGCTCCGATTGGTCCACCTGAGTGACTCCGCCCGCTATTTCTGACACTTTATGGAAATGTTCGGACCAGTGACTTTACCCAGTAAAAGTTGACCTCACTGTACACTCTTAAACAGAACTGTTAGCAACAGTTTAAAAACACAAATACCTGAGAGAAACTGACCAACTGAATCTGAATGGAGTTTGTTCAGTGACACTTTATTCCAGAGTTTTGAGTTTAATTACTCTTTTTTTTTAAATTTAATCAGATGTTTTGCGTTATTCTAACTTAAGAAATATTACAGCTCAGTGCAGAGAGTAGCACAAAAATATTTTTGGTGTTTAGTAAAACTAAGTTACTAAGTGGCCTGCTGCCTAAACTCATTGTCTTGTGGGTGGAGTGATGCTACAGTGCTGATGAACTGATTGGACGGTAATGTTGGGTAGGTTTTAATGATAGGGCAGGTAGGAATGACATGATCCCCCAGCATCAGGCTGTGAAAGTGTGTGATGTTTGTTATATAAATGGTGTGTGATGTGAGATGTAATTTAATGTGCTACAGATACTGGGTGTGAGAGTGTGTTAGTGTGAAGTCTTTTTAGTTCCACTGATCTGTGCTGACAACTGTTCACGAACCCAAATACTTGGAAATACTCCCCTGATGGAAAACATCCAACAGGAGAGAAGTAATGATAAAAATGCACTTAGAAATGCTAACAGCTGCCTAAACCCAGTCTAACTGAAAATGAGTATCTTTTCCAGTTTGCTCTCTGTCATACGTACTTTTCACACCGACTCCAGTCAGCATGGAGTTCTTTTCCTCTCTCTTTTTTTTTTAAGGAAAATGTGTTTGGGTTTTGTTTTTATTTTTTGCATTTTCATGTATTTAAGTATTTAAACAGAAGATGTATTTTTCCACTGAAGTAAACCTCTGATTTTGCAGTCTCAATGAGTCTTCATGTGATGCTGAAACTCTGTCTGTGATCTGAATTCCAGTGGCCAAGATGTCAAACAAACTTTTTACCATTCCGTAAAAAAGGGTAAAAGAAATTTATTGTCCCAATTGAAATACTGTGTGGAAAACAGAATTTCCTTTGATTTGTTTTCTAAAAAACTGTCAAAATTGAACAGGTTTCTGTGTTTTACCACACGTACATGAAATAAATTAAAACATAATATTAGTCTGTGTTTTTTACACAGTAAGATGCTCCGTTTGTGTGAGTGTGTGTGTGTGTTCCCCTTACATACTGTTATAAATTTGCAATAAAAGTAATCACTCAATGAACACCTTTATTTCACTGCACCTCAGGTCACAGTATCACACCACTGCTTTTAGCGGGCATTCGACTCGTTATCAGGTCAGTGAAAGGTCATGAAAAAAAGCCACAAGGGTGGAAAAGCAGTGAACACCATCGGTACAACAACAAAAGCTAGCACCAACGTACTGGACTTTTTTGCCAACTGCCAAAAGTAATGCTGTACACTAATCAGGTCACAGTTTTATTATTACCACAACACCGGCGAGACCTGTCGTATGAGATATAGTCGATTAACACTCCGCAGGGCAAGACTGGAGGCACTAGAATCAATATCAAATGTATTCCTATGCTCTTCTTGAAACAGCAGAGCCGAAACAGAAACCATTATCCTTTTTTCATAACACTTTTAATAAAGACAGTCATATGTACACAAAGTTACGGTTTAGTTCAGCCAAAAAAAGCAAACAAAAAGAAACCAGGACAAGGGCAAGCAGACACACACAAGGATAAACAGCATTTTGCCCATTTTAAACACCATTTCACTCAGGTTAAATTTACAGAAAAAAAGAAAAAGCGGAGACCTGTAAGTCCTTCCTTTTGTACTAGAGTCTGAGAAACGTAATAATGCAGAGAGACTACACAAACTCACTGAACCAAGCCTCTGGAGCAGACGGCATCTCCCGAAGAAAAATAAAGTGACTACATGTCTGTGTTTAAGAAAGATTCAGTTCAGCCTGCTTTGTCTGCTTTCCAACACACTGCTTTAGCAGTCTGTCCTGCTCAGTTGTGCCTTGGGTCAAACCCTGAATGCAGGAGCTTTGGGCTACCAGCAGGGGGCAGTGGTGTTCTGATCAGCTGAATAGATCAGACAGTGCTTGGTCTCGCGGAGCGTTTGTGTGGGAGATCTTAGTTTACGTTGCGGATTTTGTTCAGTCTTTGAGGGGGTGTGTGTGTGTTGATCTCTCAGTCTTTGGCGTCTCCTACTCCATCTGCATTAATGGCAAACATGGCCTCTGCTTCAGGTAAACAGGGAGAGTCATAAATCTTACAGATCCGGGTCTCTCCTCTGCCTTTCCTCAGGTACAGCCTGGACAGAGAGAGAAACACAAAGACAGTTCATCTAAAAGTGCAGCTTTATGCCTGAAGACATTGTATAATGCACAGGCACACACAGAAACACTCTCCCTCTCTCTGTCCACATTAGTCCACAAGATAAAATTTACAAGATAACCAAAACTTAAATGGGTCAGCCAGACAGCAAAGGTCATTTGAGACTTTATGACTTGTGCAGTATTTTACTGAAAAGAACATTTTGCATAAACATTTGAATAGGCTGATAACATCAATAACCAACAAACACGCCCAAGCACAAATAAATGAGCTAACGACTGGGTTTTTCATTTCACCACTCAGCTCTCACCTGGTGGTGGAAGCGTGTGCTAAGATGTTTCCACCAATCGGCTTCTTAGGATCTGCAGAAAACATGGCCGCCCCATCTACCTGTGCGACCACCTGATTGGTGATGACAACAGCTACTCCAAACTAGAGAGAGAGAGAGAGATGAGAAAAGTTGAGTGCAATTTTATTTTTCTAAGTATCACAGAGGATGTGGCCAGTGTGTTCAGCTTTCCCAGACATCAAAAACCGATCACATTAGAAAAGGTACTCAGTAGTCCTCTGGCAGGGTCGACCTGAAGAAATGCAGGCTGACCCTCATCTAAAGACAACCTCAACTTCAACTGCTCCATATTCAGACTGTTACAAAAGACACTGTCTTATAGCTCTTTTCCACCAGGATGGTGCTGGTGCTGGTGCCTGTGCCAATGCGGAGCCAGTGCTGCTTTGGTGCCTTTTGAGAACCGGTCCGCATTTCCACAGGTTTGGGAACTGAACGCTATGTAACGAAAGTTTGGGTAATTTCGCTGGGGAAAAAATAATGTCAGACAGAACGCATCTGCTTGCTTTTTATAAATTTACTTTTACACTGGGCTTCCACACAGCGAAACACCTCACGAATTTTGCCCTATAACTTTTCACTCTGGGGGCAAAATTCATGAGAATAGTAAGTCTGTCACCTAGCTCAAAAGTTTAAACGAGTGTTTAAATGAAGGTCTGCAGTGGTCTATTTGCACCAGCCAGAGCTGGGAGAGTGTTTTTTTTTTTCTACCACTCTGGGTCCGACAATCATGTAACATGTAAACAACAGCCCGTGTTGATGTAGACACAAACAGTTGCCCATACATCTTATAATCATATACATATTTTCATGTTACAAATAGCCTTTAGCCTACCGCTACCTTGGTCAGACTTTTTTTTTGTTACTCCTGCCTCTCTAGAGAATGTCACGTACCAAATACATCAAATGCTGAACTGATTGGTTCTCGCGTGGTTTTTATTTCCATAGCCTCTGACGTCGGCGGTTCCAAATTTTAGGACCAGCAATTCTGCGGTGCCGTGCCGGTGCCAGCTTTTTAGCACGGCCCCAGTGCTCGATTAGGCCCCGGCAACGGGGCAGTGGAAAAGGGGTAATAGTCAGAGAGACAGCGTCAAAGCCAGAGACAGTGTCATAGTCAGACATAGTGAGGCAGCATCATAGCCAGACACGGTGAGACAGCGTCTTGGCCAAAGACAGTGAGATGTCATAGACGGCTTCTCTGTTTCTATCGGCCGACAGCAGAGCACCCTGTCACATAGATTTACCTCGTCAGTGAGTCGTAACAGCATGTGTCACATAGATTTACCTCTTCAGTGAGTCGTAACAGCATGTGTCACATAGATTTACCTCGTCAGTGAGTCGTAACAGCATGTGTCACATAGATTTACCTCTTCAGTGAGATGTAACAGCATGTGTCACATAGATTTACCTCTTCAGTGAGATGTAACAGCATGTGTCACGTAGATTTACCTCGTCAGTGAGTCGTAACAGCATGTGTCACACAGATTTACCTCGTCAGTGAGTCGTAACAGCATGTGTCACACAGATTTACCTCTTCAGTGAGATGTAACAGCATGTGTCACATAGATTTACCTCTTCAGTGAGATGTAACAGCATGTGTCACGTAGATTTACCTCGTCAGTGAGTCGTAACAGCATGTGTCACACAGATTTACCTCGTCAGTGAGTCGTAACAGCATGTGTCACATAGATTTACCTCGTCAGTGAGTCGTAACAGCATGTGTCACATAGATTTACCTCGTCAGTGAGATGTAACAGCATGTGTCACAGTTCACCTCGTCAGTGAGAGGTAACAGCATGTGTCACATAGATTTACCTCGTCAGTGAGAGGTAACAGCATGTGTCACATAGATTTACCTCTTCAGTGAGACGTAACAGCATGTGTCACATAGATTTACCTCTTCAGTGAGACGTAACAGCATGTGTCTCACAGATTTACCTCGTCAGTGAGAGGTAACAGCATGTGTCACATAGATTTACCTCTTCAGTGAGACGTAACAGCATGTGTCACATAGATTTACCTCGTCAGTGAGATGTAACAGCATGTGTCTCACAGATTTACCTCGTCAGTGAGAGGTAACAGCATGTGTCACATAGATTTACCTCTTCAGTGAGACGTAACAGCATGTGTCACATAGATTTACCTCGTCAGTGAGATGTAACAGCATGTGTCTCACAGATTTACCTCTTCAGTGAGATGTAACAGCATGTGTCACATAGATTTACCTGGTCAGTGAGAGGTAACAGCATTTGTCACATAGATTTACCTCGTCAGCAAGACGTAACAGCATGCGAAGGAAGCGTCCCAGGTGACCCTGGCGAGCTGAGAGTTCTCCTCTGCCTGAGTAATCAGTCCTGTAGAGTGCAGTGGCACTGTCCACAATCAGCAGAGCATACCTACACACACACACACACACACACACACACACACACGCACACACACACACACGCACACACACACACACACGCACACACACACACACGCACACACACACACACGCACACACACACACACGCACACACACACAGGATTAAAAAAGCAATCATTAGGCACATGCATTCAACATTACTGCCCATTCACTGAAAGTTTATCAGTACTGGTATATGAAGCAGAGTGAAAACATGGCTTTAAACCCAACTGGTGAAGCAGATTCCACATGCTTACCGTGACTCGGCCATCATAGCTGAAGCCTGGTACAGCAGCTGGGTCTGGTGATCAGTGTTAAAGGCCCTGGCATAGGCCACGTTATCCAGCACGTCACTGCCCACCAAGCCATACCTTACACACACACATACACACACAGAACTGATGACCAATAGTCTACAGTTGGCCTACAGCTTATACAGACATTACTATTGATAATTAGTCTATAATTCTGACAGAGACGGTGTGTGAACACACACACCTGGACACCCTCCACCTCACGCCGCTCTGTAATTTCTGATACTAGTTAGAAGTAAATACGGGAAGTAAAGACTTTGTAATGTTATTTTCGTGTTTTGCGTATGACGCTTGTGTGTGTGGGAAATGATTTAGCATGTAATTTGACAGCACAGATTCACAGTTTTATTTGATACGACCTTCCACACATTCTACTGTTATGATGAACTCATAATTCATTTTGCTTAAATCAGTTTATTAATCAAAATTTTGGGGAATTTCACATTTTTCTTTGAAAAATAAAAAAAACCCACCCACATCTGTCTGTGGAAGCTGTAATGCTGATAGCGTTGGAGAAACTCACCTCTCAGCTACAGCCAAGAGCCTCTCAGGCCGGAAGGTCCCTTCTGTGTCAATATACATGGCCTTCCCCTCACCGCCGCCCTGGTCTATTGGCAACTGACCACACACACACACACGCGCACACACACACACAGAGTTTAGTGATGCACATAGCTGGCACTGCAAGAGGAAAAAAAAGTGTCTAGGTGCAGATGTTTCTGTGAAATACACTCTGTTGCGATGAAACAGACATTATTGTACATGTGTACTTGAGAGAGTGCAGGCAAACAGTTATATAATTTCTAATTGCGCCGTAGCATAAGAATTTTATAAAACCATCCAAGACAGACACGAAAAAGTACCTGTGTGCGTTAAAGTCAGAGATAGGGAGAGATGATAAGAAGCGGGGGGAGGGGCACAGATGAGTACCTGGCAGGTGACTGCGAGGGTGTGACATAACTGGGTCTTCCCTGTGCGAAACTCTCCGAACATCTCTGTGATGGAGCCAGTTTCAATCCCTCCTGTACAGAAACAACAACAAACACCAATCAAACAAACATCAAACAAACAGACAAACATCAATCATCAATATCAACCAAACTTCAATCCAGAAACAACAAAAAACAACAACAACAAAAACAGCAACAATGATCATTACCAACAAACATCAACCACACAGCTGATAAACAGCACATGGTTACCACACTCACCTGTTTCTTACCACATTTACCCAGAGAAGTGAGGTAAGTAGAGTAGAGTGGTTTGTAAACAGGGTCATAGTGTTTGGTAAACAGAGTGATGGTGTCTGGTAAACAGAGTGATGGTGTCTGGTAAACAGAGTGACCGTGGTTGGTAAACAGAGTCACAGTGGTTGGTAAAGAGAGTGATGGTGTCTGGTAGACAGAGTCACAGTGGTTGGTAAAGAGAGTGATGGTGTCTGGTTAACAGAGTGATGGTGTCTGGTAAAGAGAGTGATGGTGTCTGGTAAAGAGAGTGATGGTGTCTGGTAGACAGAGTCACGGTGTCTGGTAAAGAGAGTGATGGTGTCTGGTTAACAGAGTGATGGTGTCTGGTAAAGAGAGTGATGGTGTCTGGTAGACAGAGTCACGGTGTCTGGTAAAGAGAGTGACGGTGTCTGGTAGACAGAGTCACAGTGGTTGGTAAACAGAGTGATGGTGTCTGGTAAAGAGAGTGATGGTGTCTGGTAAAGAGAGTGATGGTGTCTGGTAGACAGAGTCACACTGGTTGGTAAAGAGAGTGACGGTGTCTGGTAGACAGAGTCACAGTGGTTGGTAAAGAGAGTGATGGTGTCTGGGAGACAGTCACAGTGGTTGGTAAAGAGAGTGATGGTGTCTGGTAGACAGAGTCACAGTGGTTGGTAAAGAGAGTGATGGTGTCTGGTAGACAGAGTCACAGTGGTTGGTAAAGAGAGTGATGGTGTCTGGTAGACAGAGTCACAGTGGTTGGTAAAGAGAATGATGGTGTCTGGTAGACAGAGTCACAGTGGTTGATAAACAGAATGACAGTGTTTCGTAGACAGAGTCACAGTGGTTGGTAAACAGGGTGAGAGAGATGTTTGTAAACTCACCCTGCAGCAGTTTGTCCAGCTCTTTTGAGCCAGTTGTGATCTGGATAATCTCAGATCTGCGCTGATGGAACTCTGTTGCCGTGGTGAAACCCATTGGAACCAGTTTAGCTGCTTCAGTCTGATAACAATTGCAGAGCACATCAGATTAACAATCTCCTAATCTCAGTGCTATCTCAGTGCTAGGAGTTCAGATTACACAGTTTTAAATGGCACACTGTACCTAGGTTAAAAGAGATCATGGGTAAGGAGCTGTGATTTGTTTCGTCCGCCGCTCATGGTTAGCATAATCTTTCATGTATCCAAACCAAATAAACATTTCTGATATCAGTGTCAATGAGCAGATCAGTGTACAAAACATTAGGGATGCTCTCCTAAGCCTGTCCTGCAGCTCCAATTTGTTACTCACCGCCCCCCTCTCAAACCCCCAACTGGCAGGAAAGGTGTTGTTTTTTGTTTACCAGAATTTTATCAGCTTTAGCCTCACTGATGCCTTTAATGTTGAGTAGCTCCTTCTTTGGGGCATAGGCTACAGCCTCAACGGTGTGAAACCCCGCCTCTTCCAGTTTCTTAACGTCACTCGCACTGATACCACACTGCTGCAGAGAGAGAGAGAGAGAGAGAGAGAGAGAGAGAGAGATGAAGTGAAATAATGAAGTTCAGTTAGGCTTCCACATGACACACAAGAGGGTTTCAAAGCAGTTAAAGGACAGCATGATATTACACCAGGTGAACTTAATTACCTATTGTCTCACAGTACAAACAAATAAAAAAATAATTGGTGTGACTTGGTGAAAGCGCTATGTGTTTGAGTTGAATAAGAGAAGAGAGATGAATGTAGAAGGTGTGTGTGCACAGTTAAGGTATCAAAAACTGTGTGTGTTGTACCTCCAGTCTACTGAGCTGCTGAGGCCCAAAGCTCTCCTCCTCCACCTCCGTCTCCTCTCTGGCTGCACTCTGCATGGCCATCGTCTCCTCAGCGCTAGACAAACACACACACACAGGCGAAGTCATGGTTTGTTTAAGGGTCAGTTTGTGTGTGTGTGAGCTTAGAGCTGGATGCTGAAACTCATGTGTGTATATGTACTGAGCTGGCTGTACAAAGTTTATGTGTGAGTGCAGAATTGGACACGAAAAGCTCTGCACGATGACATGACATTAATAGAACACTGGTGTTACGGACAATCCTTATCCGCAGTCATACACACAGAACCATCCGTATGTGGGCTGACCCGAACCTAAACCAGAAGCTGGACTCTTAAAACAAAAAACTGCTGCGTGTTCAATGTCTTTTCGTGCGTTTGTGGAATGCAGATGTTTCAACCGTGTGCGAAACCGTTACACACTTAAAAACAAATCCAATACACATGCTTCTCGTGCTTAAATAACACTGAATTAAGGGGCTAACTCATAACTATGTGACCAAAATGATAGCTACCAACGACGGAGTCAACAACAACCCCTGCAAACGCATTAGCAACGATGTATTTGGCAGAAAGATTTCACGCCGTTCTGAGCTCAGTTTTCTATTTCTGCTGTAGTGGTTTAAGTGATCAGTTGTGGAGAGGAAGCTGTCGTTAGACCAGCTAGCGATTTCTTACATAGGCTGTCATCTTAGGTAACACATCACGATAGTCAAGGTAAAGTTATTACATATCATCGCAAGTCGAGTCGAGTTGTCTTGCTATCAGAATCGCTTTGTCATTTACCGTAATATAACTGACGAATTGTTTACTGAACGTCTCGCCGAAAGGGCAGGCCAACAGGCTAAATGTGTTGTGATATAAGCTGGTGTTAGCCTCAACAAGCTAGGTATCAAGTTATGCAAGGCCTACAACCCCCCGAAAATGTACACAAAAAAAAAAACATTCACTTGTACACACGACAAATGTAATTATTCTGTCTTACTTTAACATTAATGGGCTGCACTGGTTGGTTTTCTAATTGTCACTGAAAAGCTATTTCACTATATGCTTTTTCAGGCAGTTAAATTACAGATTGTAGCTAAACTGTATAACTGACACGCACGTTTATCACATTTAAATCACGGTGCCTATTTGGACTGTCAGTTAACGCAAATGTCAGTATAGTTATTTTCCAGCTGGAAAACTTACCCAAGTTGTCTTTGGACGAGAATGAAATTTTCCCGCTCGACGTCGTGAATAAACAGTGAGTCATTACGTCATGACGTACCACAAATATGTTTTAAAGGGCCACACACAGAATCATGCTAACTTTAGGGACAGCAACACTGCAAAATGGCCATAGAAAAACTTAGAAAAATAGAGTGTAAATGAATTTTCCTTTAATAATATGAATTTAGAAGTTTACAACTGTGAAATTAACATACCAAGATTTATGGAAAACAAACAAACAAAAAACAGCAGATTATTCTAATGTCACATATTTCCATACCCCAAGCTACAACTGATTACTCGTCTTACATAGTGCTACAGGAATAGAACTGGAACACGCGTTACACTACACACTCTACTAAAACGTCTACAAATATCAGTATATCATACTACAGTAAGAACTAAACATCCCGCAGATGAATATTGAGCATTGTAATCCATAATCACTGACTGTAATCATTTTTTAGCATCTGCTCTGTATTATATAAATCAGTTAACAGCAAGATAAAGATATTTTACTGTTGTCAGGAACAAATCTACAGATAGGGTGTTATGTGCTTTTAAAATAATATAGTGTATAGTTATAGTTTTCTACATAGAACATGAAGAGTTATAAAACATTACCCTTCAGTGCTTCTACCACTGTGAACTGTATTAGAGAACCTCTGTATATTTTTACTTATTAAATTACAAAAGTATTTATTTCTCAGTGACATAAAACTGTTTAAATCCACAAAATGAAAGTAGTTAGCTTCCTGCATCCAGGTTTTAGGTGGTTTGGAGTTGGGAGTCCGGATTTAAGGACAGTTTGGGGTTGCTGTATGGGTTTTCCATTTGGGTGTGTTCTGTGTCTGCAGAGCTGCTAACAGAGGAAGCCCCAGGTTCCCCGACAAGCTTGCTGGTGTTGTAGTAATATATGAACAACAGGAGACCTGTGAATACAAATGAATAGAGAGTATATTTTACATACATTCTGAATTCAATTCTCAATCATTTATATTATCAAGCCATAATCTACTAAACTGGTCATCAGTGCAGACTCCTGGGTGCATGAGGTGTGTTTGGTGTCAGTTGGTGAGGAAATCCTTGTCTTAAGGTGCCTACAGACTGTGAGGTTTCAGCAATCTTGTAAGTTTATTGCAAGCCACACTGTGCGACATGGATCAGATAAACTTGGGTACAACATCAAGTTTGATGTATGTAGACTGTACGATGATAACATCCACTGAACCGTAGGCTACGACGCAAGTCAGTATACAAGAATAAAACGTCATCAGCGTTAGTAGATGTAACGTTGGTAGTTAGCTGGTTAGTAAATGTAGGTTGTAGCAGCAGTCACATTGTAAGACGGTCATCCTAAATTTTTGACACTGTCAGAATTTTGTCCCAGGCTATCTTTGGTCATAAAACCGTTACAACAGCTATCTTTGAACCTCTTTCACAGTGCGACATTGGACCACCACTTTGGAGCCATGTTTTTTGTCATCTTTCGTCTGGGACAGCCCAAAATCGCACACTGTATGCCCACCTTTAGCTCTGAGAAGGCACTTGGACTCATACGGAGTTGGATGTGATCCAAAGTCACTTTACCCAATGCTAACTCAGAGGCATACACAATTTGAAGTAATGACTATCAGGGATTGGTGCAGAAGTAAACAAGTCTGAAATGGGAGTATTTTGACTGTTTTGTTTTGGGGGACCTCACTGGAGAGGGATGGCTTGATTATCTTGCACCTTTTCGGTATTCACCTCTCTCTCTCTCTCTCTCTCTCTCTGTCTGTCTCTTTCTCACCTTGGAAAGAGTTGAGAATGGTAAAGATGTAGTAAGATGGCAGGCGTAGTGGTCCATGGCTGAAGAAAGCAAAACTCCAGGTGATTCCCAGAATGCAACACAGGCCCATCACAGTGATGACATCTGAGACTCCGTTTTTATTGATCTGTCCTTTTTCATTCACACCTCCCTTGGTCCCCACTTTTTTCTGCCTGAGGAGGAGGAGCCAGTGAATCATGATGATGAAGGTGGTGAAGGTGAAGAGGAAGACCAGAGCATAATAGCCAATGTTGACCACATAGTGGACGTTTTTGTTCAGAATCCAGCACCTGGTGCAGAAGAGAGAGTACAATGGCTGAGTCTTAGATTCATTTGGACTAAATTCTTTTTTTCACAAAAGAATTTATACCTTTTTTTTTACAGTTAACAATGCTGTCTTGTGTTGCATTTTTTTGCTTGAATAGTTAACTTGTGAGTTTGTTTTAAAGGGAGATCTGATAAAGGTAAATCTGTGTTGAGACATATTTAACAGTGAGACAGATAATCAGATTCAAAACATTCATGTTAAACTCAAAGGAGGAGTTAAATTCAGGGAGCAACCTTAAGAAACCAGTTAATTTTTGTCATGACACCTTGGCCATTAAAAATCTTGGATCAGTCACAGAATGGCTGGAGAAATGGGGGTGTGTTTCTGCACTCACATTCTGGCAGTATTCTCGTTTTCAGTGTAGATGATCTGTTCACCATACGCCCCCATGAAGTAAATCACTATCACAACAATACCAGGGGGAACTGAGGAGGGCAAAGGTCAAAAATGTCTTTGATGACACTCTTCAAAAATTCAGAATGGAATTACTGTACTTTATCCAGCTGGTAGCTGTTTTATGACAGCAGCAAGTACTCTGAAGTATTCTGAAGTTTTTTTTGGTTTGTTTGTTTGTTCTTTTGTCATGTGTTCTGAAGTAATATTGATGCAATAACATACACAGACATTCTGAGTAACAGCTTACAGAGTAATGACTATGAGGGCATTTCTCTGTGCATTTCTCTATTGCGAGTTTGGACTTACCCCATCCCACCACACACACTTTGATGATGTAATGGCTGATTTTGTAGTTGCTGTATTTGGACAGTTGAAGGCAGAGGTGAAAAGCTTCAACAGCGAACCAGCTGAACGAGGCCAGCATGCAGTAGTGCATAAAGCCTGCCATGACCTTACAGCCAATGTCGCTCTTTAGGTCAGCGATGTACTCATTAGTGAGGAAGGTCAAATTCAGCAGGAACAATGCCACGAAAAGATTAATAAGTATCTGAGTGGCATGACTGGTCTTCCCTCTCCTGAGAACAGAGATGACAGGCAGGTGTGGTTAATAAATATTCATGTATTTATTAATATTCATGAGAAACAGGCCCATGTCAATGCCGCTGCTCTTATCATCTGTAGATTTTAAACAGGTTCCATGTTTAAAATGGAGTTTTCCTGTAGCTGTGTTCTTGGATGTTGGAGTTCAGTCAGGCGGTAAGAGGCTGTAACATACCTGAACACAAAGTGCATGAATAGGCCAACTCCCAGAAAGAACATAGAGAGGCCACAACCAATGTAGGTGATGTAGGTGAGAGACTGTAAGTCTGAGCTGGTGATGTTTATCTCTGGAGTGGTCTAAAGAAACAACAATGATGACGATGACAACGATGATGATGATGATGATGATGATGATGATGACGACGACGACGATGACAATGATGATGAGAACAGTAACAAAAACAACAATAATAATAACAATCAATAATACAGAGTACAGAAATAAGATTATATAGCAGAACAATAATATTACAACATATGACATAAAAAAACCAGTAAAATAACAACAAAAACAGCCGAAAAATGGCAAACATCCTTTTCATCTATCATCCACCAGACTAACTGTGAAGTACCTGCTATATGTTTAGCCCTAAGCCTTGCAGCAATGTTTGGAGCCTTGAGGAAGTGATGCTTATAAAACTCATTAACATGTTAACTGCTGTGCACACTAACCGATTACACTGGATCTGCATCATCATGTTCATGTTTCTGTGCATATAGATATTATACAGTATCTTAAATAAAGATTCACATTTTCAGTCTTGTACTGCGTGGAAAAACACTTACCATCAGCACGGCAAAGAATGTCAGATGGCTACATTCACACATCACACCATCATCACCTACAGTGGTATTACAACCCTCTGCTGTCCAGTTATCAAGATCTTTAATTGAGAGATAAAGAAAACTTCAACCAGAAAATCAAGTGCCTCCAACAATCAATCAGAAAACCAACAGTCTCCGATGGCCAATCAGAAAACCAACCAGCACAAATGGCTAATCACAAAAACAGCCAGCAATACGGCCAATCAGACAATAAACCACCACAAACAGACATTCAGAGCACATGACATATAGAAACTACAAGTCATGTACTAAATAAGTGTTAAACGTGACATAATTCTCCCTGTAAAAATTCATGTCTTTTTTTTTAAGGATGTTAGACAAATATCTTAATTGAAGAAGAGCCAGACTCTTAAGGGTTGTACAGAAATGTACATAGAGACATACAATACTAGCAAAAGACAACATTTCAGTCTTAATGGATCTTTAGCAGATGCAGTCCGCCAGTGCACTTGAACCCAAACATATGACCTCAGATGCAGACAGCATCATCACACACACACACACTCAGACTTAATATAAATATAAAATACCTGTGCCATTCCAGGACTGGCAGGAAAAAATAACTTCATCCTAGAAACAGAAATCACATTTAAAAGGGAAACACACAGAGCATTTGTATTGATATTAATAATAAGAGCATTAATATTCTGACATCAGCAACAAACGTAGTGGTGCGGATCTGAACATAAACACACATTTGGAAGGGCTGAAACAAAAGATTCACAAAGAGATGTGGCTTCTCAGACTGGAATAATCTACGTTTTCTGTGAGTTCACGTAAAGACTTCCCCAGGATGCTGTTTTTAAATATGTTGCATTGTCTGTGTGTTGGCGTTAAATGATGTGATAATTGAATATGTAGCTGGGCTTTCAGTACAAGTTTCAGTATTCTATTCTCTCATGTCTGGTCACGTGACTATGCCTTTTCATACGGAGTAAATCCAGGCTAGTTTGCCTCGAATACAGTCATGGCCTTACTCTGAGAGACTCTGTCACATGTGAGATTTCTTATTCTGTGTTTTAGTACAGATACAGCTTGGTTGATTCTTACTTTCTGAAACTCCTGAAACTTTCTGAAGATCTTGATATTGTCCTTAAGATTCTTAATTTCAGCTCCCATAGCGATGGAATAAACTTCATCCCTCAACACCATGCTGTCATTCACATCCTTAAGAACAAAGAGCATATATAATCTTATTACTGCTAATGCTTATGGAAAATTACTAACACAGAATTTTCCATGCACTGTGACTGATTTGTATTTCAGTGAACTATCACATAGGCTATGTTCATTTTTCAATATTGCTGAACAATAAACTATAACAATAAATATTATATCACATCATGTCTTTGTTCTTGTTACTGCTTACTGATAAACAAACAAACACCTTTCTTACCACGGACATATTTGGGAATCGTAAGATGGCAGCAAATGCTCGACTGTTGTTAGAGGTAGGATTAGACGCGTTGTATGCTCTCTCAAAAGCTTCTTTAGAAACACTAATGGACACCGGGTAGTCTTTCAGCACATCTTCATCCTCAACTATCTGTACAGAAAGTTCCACCAGTCCAGGTTAGGAGACAATACTCATCAGTGTGTTGTACTTATATATTGACAGTATCAGCATGGGGGTCATTACTGATTATTGATTCTAACACATCTTACAATGCCAACACGTTAGCATACACTCTCTCAAGCATGTTCACACTCTCCATAGTTCTCCACAATATGAATGAGGTCTTACACTCACCGCCATGTTGGTTTTGGCAGAGTAAATGAGGGAGACTTCTCTGAGGTCCTCCTTCTTTTTTGGGCTCACTAACATACCCTTCACTGGTCCCATGTCCACACTTGCTGTGCTTTCTTCACCCAACTGAGACACCAAAGAAGAGACTTCTTTCACAGCATTCCTGTGGACAGAACCAGCATACAGAGAACCGTTTCAAGGTTCTGACTGGATTTAAAATGGGGATTAAATGTGACAATTGGACTGACGATTAGATTAGCGATTCTTCTTAAAGGGTTGCAGTTCAGAGGTTCGTGAGGTAGATGTGACATAACATACACTGTTGTTAACAATCACTTTCCCTTTCCTTCTTACGTCCTCAAAATGTTATCAGTGCATGCCCTTTTCGCAGTCTATGGCATTTACTAAATTACCTTTTGATTTGTTTTTCGACTCTCATTACAGTGCTTCTGTATGAAAGCTAGTGCAGGATTAGCTTGTATTATTTACCTTAAATCAATACAGCTCCTCTTAGTAATTTTATACTTGTTATTGCTGAATTTTTTAATACAAGTCAGACCAAACTACGGCCCCAGTTTTGCTTTATACTCTTTTAGCTTTATAATCAGCTTCAGACAAATGCTGAAGTTGTATAACTGTATGATGTTCAGTTATTTTCAAATAAATACCAGTTCAGTTTCTTGAACAGCATCTTCTAAATTACTACACACACATTATGAGAAAACACTCCAGTGCTTTCAATGGCACCCATAATACCAGCTCTTTTTAAACAACATTGCCTCAATATGTTGTAACAGAAGAAAAAGAAAAGTTGTATCTTACGCGGCAACAGCAGGGGATATTTCCTGTTTGCCTGGGGCTCCGTCAGTTGGAAATGATTCCAGTTTAAATTGTTTTTTTGGTACTTGCAAACCGGTGCCACACTTAGTACAACTATTAGACGTTGTGTCGAATGTGGCATAATTAGTGTTTTTATCTGCAAATTATATGTAACAACAGACATAAATGCTGTTATCCGATCTTTACCATAACTCAAAGTTTTGAAAGAAAGCTCTTTTAGAGTAGCTGAGAGAACTGATACAAGATTTCAATGAAATCATCATTGATTCATAGCTACACCAGAAGTTCACAGGTGGAGGGTGCTTAAACGTTAAAAAACTAATTAAAACTATATTTTCTCAATTTAAATTGTTATATTAATCATATAATCATTAAAACTGTATACTGTTGTTTAAAATGTTGGCTAACACTAACATAAAAGCGATGACAAAGAGTTTTAGACTAATTCATCACCATGACAAAAGACTTTCCCATACAATTGAACTCATATCACTTGTTTTAATTGCCTTTGAACTGATCTGAAGCAGTTTTTTTCTTTGTCTATGTTGAAAATGTTGCACTGTCCACAGACTAGCTGTGCTTAACATTAGCTAGCAATCACGTAAACAAATATCTCATGCTGCCCTGGAAGGTGGAATGGTTTCAGATGTTTGGCTGACTTGCTGGCTGTGTCCTGGGTACAAATGTGGACTCCAGACCTTTTAATGTGTCCGCCCTGGGCTGGGAGGGCGTTTTCACCGACCCTGTGTCTGTCATCAGGGATATGATGTTTACTTCACTGCTGGACTTGTGTTGCATTGCTTTTTACACATCTTATCTGTTGCCTATTCAGCTGAATATTCATATACACAAATACGTGTATCATTCACGGCCTATGCTAATGTTATTCTTACCTGGACACACCTGTTCGTACTGTTCATACCTGTTTACATTGTTTATACCTGATTATATGGTACACTCTAAGAAATTGTCCTGTAAAATTACCGTGAAGTACTGGCAGCCATGGTTGCCAGTATTGTCCTGTGTTTTTACAGTGTCACTACTGTAATTTATTTCAACAGTAGTGACTATTTTAGTTATTACAGTACTGTACAGTAGAATTTGAGGTTTACAATAAAACACTGGTGGCTGTGGTTGCCAGTTTTTTACTGTAGAAATAAATTACGGTAGCAATACTGTAAAACTATATATAGTATCACTACCTTAATTTTTTTCTATAGTTGATTACTGCAAAAATTATTACAGTATTGTGCTGTATTGTGAGGTTTACAGTGAAATACTGGCAGCTGTGGTCGCCAGTACTTCACTGTGTTTTTACAGTGTCACTACCGTGATTTATTTGCATTCATTTTCTATGCCGCTTGTCCTAATTAGGTTTGTGTGGGGTGCTGGAGCCTGTCCCAGCGCTCATTGGGCGAAAGGGAGGGAAACACCCTGAACAGATCCCCAGTCCATTGCAGGGCAGACACACAGACAAACACATTCAGACCTAGGGACAATTTAGTATTTCCAATTTGCTTAGCTTACATATCTTTAGACCGTGGGAGGGAACTGGAGCTCCCAGAGGAATCAAACGCAGGACTGTCTTGCTGTTACACCACAGCGCTACCCACTGCACCACAACTAACTCCCAGAACTCTGCTCTAGTGGTGAGCAGTTCAATTCATTTAAGTGAACCGATTCCTTTAAACAGTTCGAGAAACTAAACCGGATTTTTGAAGTTTGATTCTTCTGCACTTCCGCACATTTCCTCATTTGTTTCTTCATCTTACAGCGTTCGCTGAAGGTTTACATTGAATGCAAAAGGCCACGTGCAAATCTAATATTAATAAAATAATTACTCAGACCTTGCATAATTTCAATAAAGCTATTTATCTCCTCTTTGCTAATGTTCCCTTTATATTTAAATCCATGTATATTTATAAATATTTATTCAACATGTCAGTTTAACGTACATGACCTTAAAACCTTTTTTATTTATTTCTTTCGAAAAAACACTGCTATCATTTAATAGTTGAAAAAAAAGTTTCTAATGTCTAATGTCAAACATGAGTTAGGTTTTTGGGTGTCTTTGGGTAGACATATGAACCATTGAGCGCGAGCTGAGCCAAGAGTTCGGGTCGACTCGTCCACTGCAAGAACCGTCAAACTCGAGCTTTCAAACTCAAGCTGTTCGAGTTTGAACTCGTGCTTTCGAACTTGGATAGCTCAAGTATGAAATCACCAGTTCCAACTTGGACAGCTCGAACGCGAGATTTAAAAGTCAGGTTTTCGAACTCGAGCAGACTGAGCTCGAACTTGTACTCTCGAAGCTTCCTGGAGCCACAGAAGACTGATGGTCGAGATACCAGAGCGGTTTAACTCAATTCAGATCCTTTTGTTTGTAATACAAATATTAAAAATAATAACCTCATTGGGGTAAATGTAAACACTTGTCAATTCAGTAAGATAATTAGTCTATTTTTTTAAGAGGCGGACGATACTGCAACCTATTTTTTTGGGGGGCACATTAGTCCACACTTCCTTGCTCTTTGCTGATTGTTATTAGCCCATTGCTGTGCGCACTGCATAGTGATACCAAAGGTTTCTGTCTGATTACAGGCAGTTGACTGGGAGCAGCTGAACTAGAAAAAAAGAATGACTCAGCTGTGCTGGTGAACTGGTACAAACAGCTAAAAGAACAACTTGTTTGTGAACTGCACACCACTATTCTGCTCAGAACATGTGTCAGCTGACGCTGCGAATCGGACACCACAAAATGGGAAACCAGATGGGAAACCAGATTCACAAATATAATATTAATTTCTATATAATGTTACGGACCTATTGGTTGATTTATAGAAAGGAGGATGAATGATGACTGAAAGTCGATTGTTGCATGTGGCTGTCACTACTACTATAAAAAAAGAAAATACTGCATTGTACCATCAAATTTTACAGTAACCTGCTGTTAGCAGTCAGTCTTGTTTTCGGCTCCAAGAAAGCATATAGTAAAGCATATAGCATATACTATCACTGGAAGAATTTGGCTGTATTTTTACAGCAATTTCTTAGAGTGTACATTTTTACTGGATACAGCTCATCCCTGTTTTTTTGTATAGCTTTGTGTTGTATATTTTAGACACGATAATACAGTAAATATGTAAACACCACTACAATACATCCTCTTTGCAGTATATTGGTGGTTATTTAAGCAGTAGCATTGCATTGTTACTACCCACCCTCTGATCCTAACACAACTTTGTATTTATTACCTTATATTTACCGTTTTGGTATCTTCTAGTGGTGTTACCTGGCCACTGTTTACCTGTGATTCATCTGGGCTGCTGTAACAGCATAGTTTCCCTCTGGAATCACTACAGTACTGATCTGAATATCTGTCTGTCTGTCTGTCTGTCTGTGTATCTATGTAATATTAAGATCAGTTTAGCACATACCTTTGATATATTTCTATCACACAAACAGCATGCGTCACTTTCAGTGTCTCCAGTCTCTTAATATAACTTTGGCAGCACGGCATATACTAACAACTGCTAGTTTCCACACTGAACAGGTACAAGTACTGACAAGGTGCACTGACAAGGAGTACTGACAAGGAGTACTGATGAGTATTACTGGAGGACACTTCCTAAGCCCCAAGAGAGTGCATGGAAGTGTCCTAAGAGTGTAAGAAAATGACTCAGGGTGACTCTCTTTGACTGTCTGACCACTGGTGCTAGACAGGGAATGGGGTGAGTTTCAGAGGTTGTGACCACTGGTGCTAGATGGGGAACACCATGAGTTTCAGGTTTGTGCTGTGTGGAAGAAAAGGTGGAAACTCCTGCTGTACACTACATGTTTTGAATCACCAAGCACTGCACACATGTATTGAGGGTTGGAGTTAATTATGTCACTGATGTGTGCATCTCGTAAGCCAGTAAAGATGTCTTGAACTTAGCCTCAGATCAAATGCTTACCCGAACACGGCACATAGGATGTTCCATTACAAGCAGTTCTTGTGTTCAGACAGTTAATATTACACTTTGAATATTGGCTAGGGCCCTCCCCTGTAAAGGTAAAAAAGAAAGTCTCAGATGGATACATTAATGTGATGTGGAGAACACAGCTTTGGATAGATCTTCAGTATGTGTCGTAAGCTGAAATGCTACCACTGAATACAAGGTTGTTGTTTTTGGTCAGGGAGAGTGTCCCACTGTAAACTGAGAAAGATTTGTTCCTATCTGCACACACGACCTTCATCAACGCATAATCTATTCATATTCATCAATGTGCATCAATATTAATATTTACCTTAACGTTAATGTTAATATTAATTACTGGTGGATAGAATAATTAGGGAATACTCGTGGTTCTTCTGTATTAGCCTGTGATTGGATGCCAACATTAAAACCAACAAAACAAACAGGCTCAATAATCAGAGCCACTGCATATCTCAAGAGAAGCAAGAAATAGTCAATGTGTTAATGCAGAATATGCTAGAATAGAGTAGACAAGAGATATTAATGTAGAATAACAAATGAGCAAGTAATATGCATGTGCACACACACACACACACACACACACACGCACACACACACACACACCACACACACACACACACACACCACACACACAGAGTCAGCTGTGCATTTCTGTGATTGCTCTTACATCTGTCATCCAGTGTCACATTGTGACATTGTCCCTCCATAAAGCAGATATGCTGAGGTGCCTTTTCTTTATCCGTACTGAACTTTATTTCATACTTGGATGCGTTTTTATAGAGCCACACAGAAAAGGCTTTAAAAGTTGGATCTGAAAAGAAATCAGATTAAGGCACTCAAAATCACTGGAAAAGGACAACTGGAGCAACATTTCTATTAATATACACCAAGAGGATGAATGTGTCTGTGTCCTTAACCATTAAATATTGTAACCGTTGAGTTTGAATAAATCAAATCCTTGCCACTGCTCTGCTGTAGTACTTGGAGAAAAAAAGGAATGAGACAGCTCACAAAAATCAGCTTTTCATCTCTGTCATCTATCAGCATCTTGCATGCCCGTTCAATTTTTTTTTTCAAAGTCAGTTGTGATTAAATGAACAACTGTGTATGACATAAGTTCCAACGTTAATTCTAATTAACATTATTTGATTAACAGCATTTAATTTTAATTTAACTTATATTATATTATATTATATTATAATAATTACAATATATTATATTCATATATTTTAATAATTATTATAGCACTTATTCATATGACACAGTAATATAATAATATGTTGAAAAATAAGAATGTCTTTGATCACTGTTCTTGTACAATAATTGTACAATTTTGTACAATTGTGCTTCCACTTGCACAAATTCCACAGTGGCTGTGGAGAGCAAAGATTATCACATGGTGTCTCCTCTGATACATGTGGAGTCATCAACTGCTTCACATTGGACACATCCTGTTTTACTCACCTGATAATGAAAGAGGCTGACTTGCACTGATGGACAGAATGCATTTGTTGACAAACCATGATGTGGGAGTGATTGCTGAAACAAGAATTTTGTGTTTTGAAACAAGTATTTTTGTTATTTGAGAATAAACTGCCCATCACTCTAATCAATCTAGCTGGACTTCTTCACTTTGACTTTTAATAATAAATAAAATAGGTCTGTTTCTACAAGTGTATAAATTACTTAATAATCCACAACTCATGTGATTGACCATCATTATATAAATTGCTATTACTTAAATTTGCACAAGGCGTTAGTGGTCCTGTGAAGTTGTCGTGTACCAGTGCCACTTTATCCTTGCAGACTTCATTGCTTTTTGACACACGTTCTATGAAGGAACAAACATACATGGTGAGTAATAGTGAGTAATGGTGATTAACAGTGAGACAAGGCAAGGAATGACATAGTGAGAGTGTCAAGCTGTTGTACATGTCGCATTAATTTTACTGTTACATAGTACATAGTCACATAGTAACTCTGGATGGCCTTTCTCTTTCATCATGTGCAGCAGTAAAAGACCTTGGTGTAATTATTGACTCCAGTCTTTCATTTGAAGCTCATGTAGATAACATTACCAGGATAGCCTTCTTTCATCTTAGAAATATTAACAGGAAAAGAAATGCATTGTCATTTCAAGATGCTGAAAAATTGGTTCATGCTTTCATTACCTCTAGGTTAGACTACTGTAATGCCTTGCTGTCTGGATGTTCTAATAGGTGTATAAATAAGCTACAGTTAGTTCAGAATGCAGCAGCCAGAGTTCTTACTAGAACCAAAAAATATGATCACATCACCCCTATCTTATCCACACTGCACTGGCTCCCAGTCAAATCTCGTATTGGTTATAAAATCATACTATTAACCTATAGAGCACTAAATGGTCTTGCGCCACAGTACCTGCACGAACTCCTGGTCTTTTATGATCCACCACGCCTACTTAGATCAAAAGGTGCAGGCTATTTGTTGGTACCTCGAGTTGTGATGGCTACAGCAGGGGGCAGAGCCTCCTCTTACAGAGCCCCACAGTTATGCCCCAATTACTGTTCGAGACTCAGACACAGTCTCTATGTTTAAGTCAAGGATGAAAACTTATCTGTTTAGTCAAGCCTTTTGCTAACAGCTCTTTACTGGGTAAAGGAGCAGATCTGGAGGGTTCTTGGGCATAGAATGTTTGGTGAACTGGGATGTCTAACATGTTCACTCAGGTTTGCTGACAGTGGAGTGGGTGGCCACCTTGTGTCCCAGAGTGTCCTCATGTCCGTATTACCTTCTAGCTCTCCCTTTTAGCTATGCTGTAATAGCTAGTCTTGCTGGAGTCCCTGCCTGCACGCGGCACTCAATGTACATTTTCCCTTAACCATTATGTGGAAATGAACATCTAACAATGTCTCTCTCTCTCTCTCTCTCTCTCTCTGTCGAGCCACATGTGCTACTTCTGAGATACCAGTGATACTGACTCCTTCTGCACTCTGGACCGATCCATCCTGGTGTTATCATCTTTCATCCCCCTGTCAGCCTCCTGTCAGCATCACCATCCCCTTTGTTCATGCTCTGAATTTACTTGCAATTGTAATTGCCCGCTGGGTCGGTATCTATTGCACACCTGTCTGGCCAAGAAGGGGTCTCCTCTCTCTGTGGTCCCTCTCAAGATTTCTCCCATTTTCCCATTTCCCTTTTGGGTTTTTGGGGAGTTTTTTTCTTGGCCGCCATGAGGATTAAGTCAGGGGGTGCCGTCCTGTTTTGATTTTGACTGTTGTGGCCTGTAAAGCCCTTTGAGACTGTAAACAGTGATATTGGGCTCTAAATAAACTTGAAACTTGAAACTGTTTCAATTTTACAATTACGACGGCCAACTAATGTGTTAGACAGAGCATTTTTTGCGAGTTCATTAGAGCATCTTTCACATTACTCGGTAAACGTTTCTTTCACTGTGTTTCATCACTTTACCTTTTCGACAAGCTCTTTCAAACACCCTCAGACTAATATGAGGCTTAAGTATCAGTGACACAGCCCATGAACCTACATGATCAAATATGATTTTAAAAAAACAAAAAAATATCGAGGAGCTCAGGACGCCGACATATAAGGATTAAATCAAAAACTCTCAAAGCCACTGGCAAATATCTGGGAACACAATATAGTCAACCTACATCCAAAATTAAAGCCAGCTGTCTGTTTGGTAGGAGTCAGGACACATCCTTTTTTAGCTATAAGAATAAGGAATTCATGCTAGACTGTAGTTGTGAACATAGTGAGGGTTGTACACTGATCCATTACAGCACGAACAGTCTGAGTCAGTACAAGTCTGACTTAAGTCTTGTAAATCTTTGAGCCATGTAAATATTTCCTTCTCCTTCAGTGCCACTATCATCAAACACTGTGTCATTGAGACTAAAGCCTCATATCATTCTCACTAAGTTTGAAATGTGACATGTTTGGTCCAAACTGCACGTTCTCCTGATCTCTCAAAATGATTCTACACAGACGCCTCTGCTCTCTGCTCTTGAGGCATCGCATGGCTTTATATGTGCAATACTGTCATGACCAGAAGAAAACTTAACCCCCGTTCTCAGACCTGCTCTATCAAACTGAACGATGTGAAACCCACACAGAGTAAATGTCCATTTGCTGTCACCACAGTGTTTAGGTGACACAGAGAGCTACACTGTTTGTCACAGGCACTCAGCTGGCTCTAGTGTTGGGTTTTGTATATTTTGCATGTGTGTTCTATATGAACTTAAGCTTTTATCATGATGTGTGTATTCATCACAAAATCTTGGCGAGTGTGTTATATTTATCAGAAAGTATGCTGTGTTTATTGCTGTACTTTGGGTGGAATTAGAAATGACTGTGTGATGGTTGTGTTGTCAATTTAAAGTGTGATGTTGTTTATACTGCCCTGAAGGAGCACTCACTCACTACTGCCAACCAGACTGCACCTCCAGTCTATTAACCCTGCCCCCCTGCTGAACAATGACTGTCCTCCACACTGTATATATGGAGTCTTATAGAACTTACTGGCAATCTGATCCAGGGTATGCTTCTTCTTGGAAATGCCCTGACTGCTCTGTGGACCTGGAGAGAGAAGAGATCATCACTCAGGACTCCCTACACATTTGGGACAGAGAAGTCCTCCGCCAACTCAACAAGGATTAAGTTTTCTGATGACTGAACAGCTTGAGCTGCTACTGCCTTACTGTTTGTCTCTCTTGATCGTAGCAGCTGGTGTGCAGAACAGGAGGTTTTGTTCCAAAAGAGAGAGAGCGTGTGTGTGTGTGAGAGAGAGAGAGAGAGAGAGAGAGAGAGAGAGAGAGAGAGAGAGGGACTAAAATCTCAATGTACGCAACAATCCGCATCAAGGGACTTGACTGTATGAAGGCACAAACTGCTCTCACAGCTGATGTGATGCGTCTGAAAAAACAAAGCAGAGGCAAGCTACCGCCTCAGGACTGCATACTGACCGACCACAGCCACTGTGTCGGCATTGATTATTGGATTTTTTAATTATTAGCCTACTCCCCCTCCCCCATTTAACCCTTTTAACCTGATGGTACAGTCCTTGTCAGCAGCACAACATTCAGTCAGTGCATGGAGTACCCGTGGCCGAGCAGTGTGGAGAAAAGATCATCCTATTATTCTGTCTTCCATTAATTAACGAAAAAAAGGAAAAGAAAAGAAAAAAGAAATCGGCTCTCAGACGGGAGCCGGCTCCCATCATTCACGCAAAGGAGCCGGCTCATAGAGCCGACCCGTTCGCGACCGAAACATCACTACTGGCTTTAAAAATAACCCTGTTACACCATTTCTCACATGTAGAACAAGTTTCCTGGGCTATTACAATATCCATCTTCCCATTATCTTTAATTTTGACTAGTAATCATGTACTGTGTTTCTATGTTTCTCGACCTCGAATACCAGCCGCTGCTCATACATTTTCAATGTTTTAACGCAAGGAATTTAATAACGTCTCGTGTCCTCGGAGCTTCTAACCTCAGTGGGCATGGTCTCTAAAAATAATTGAAGGTGTTAACGCCGCACAATCCAAACAAGGCTTTTTTTTAAAAAAAAATTACAGTCAGTGTTAACATTATTAAGACTACACTGTAATAACAGCAAAACGGGACATTTTATAATGTAATGTAACGTCCTCTTCTTCCATAAGAGCTAGCAGTAGAATGACCTTGTTTACTAGCAGTAATGGTCACAAAGCATAAAAGGGCATGGAATTGTGGAAAATGTTCAAGTATACGTTGAACAAATTGAAAAGCAACCCTTTACTATATGTACAGGAAATACTACTACGGCGTAAGCTGTCACTCAACGTCAGTTTGACGCCGCCAGTGTGTTCCACTGAAAAGGAAAGAGACGCAGTTCAGCAGCCTGAAACATGCTGTCCGTGGCTTTTGTGCTGCAGCAATTCAACTGTGAGAACAGAGTGTGAGGAATTCTGTTGGTAGCCAAAATCGGTTCTCCTAAGTAGGCCTACGAAAAAAAGCGCTGTAAGCCAAAGTAATAAAATGAAACTCACCGCAAAGCCCAGCAACGAATGACAGCCCAAGAATGATGAGCGTCCAGCTGCAGCTTCTAATCTTCATGCCTGACAAGGGGTCGTCTCGGGCTGTTTGTAAACAGAATGGCTTCCTGTAAGAACAAGCATTACAATGGTTTTTTTTCTTTAATGACAAGTATTTTTCTCTGAGAAAAACAGAATATGTCGTCATTCCCCCAATCCTATGCTCAGGGAAATCTCACAATTCTTGCAAAACAGTTGTTTCCCCTATACTCAGCAAAGAATGAACTAACTCCTTGAAATAATTTAAGTCAGAAAACCCTGGAGAGATTTTTTGGCTAGACTTGAAACTACGATGAGGGAATGTCATGGAGAGGGAAGGATTCGTTTTGCTTCGGGCTCCCAAAATGTTCTTTGGTAAGGCGAAGAACTGTGAGGCTTCATTTGTTCTTTATCACGTTCATTCTCATTGGCGCAACAGGACTGGGATATTTGATTACTGAAAAGGCAATCATTTGGGTATACACACCATGTTTGATAAACATTGTTTACGGTAATGTTGCATTGTTCTCTTGCTTTGACATTAGCAAGTTAATGTAAAGAAGGGGAGTCGCAGTAAAGCATGTCGCATAACTTAAGCATGAGTGAATTCACTTTCAGCTTGTCAGTTGGCTGAAATTACAACCTTTGGGTGCTGTAGTTATAGGCTATTAAACATGGGTGATATCACTGAATGCAGACACAGGTGAAGACCTACAGCCTCTGTTTTGCTAGTTTAACTATGAAAACACACAAAACTCCTCAGATTAATGAAATACATCCAGTCAAGTAGGAATAAATGTTTCATCATATGTATCTGTTTTTTTAATCATTTGTGTGTTAAAATGTGTTAAAATTGAAATTAAAGGGGGAGAAAAAAAATCTGAAATCAAGGAAACACATTTGATTCCCCAACCAAGATATCAAAACAAGGGGTGCTCACTTATACAGTAATTATTTTGAATTTCTTATGAAACCTTGACACTTTTGATTGGGTCTGATGGTGAGCTTGCAGTTTGTCTTTTGTCTTAAAAGCCCTTCCACCTTAACTAAAGAAAGAAAGAAACAAACAGTAATAGATGAGAGCTTTAGTAAAATATGCTTTCTTATAACTGGCACCCTTTTGCATTTGAAAGTCACATCAGTGCTGTTATGGACTGTACATGGTCAAACAGTGTCTAGAATGTGTCTCTGCTGTTTTGCATTTTGCTGTGAGATAAGGAAATGAGTACGGGCAGTGATGCACTGTCTCAGAAGTATTAGCCATGCTGTCTTTGTGTGTCTTTCAGTAAAACTCAGTCGTTAAATCAAACAGAGGGATGAACATTTTAGCATCTGCATGATCTTACTAGTAAGGCATGTCTTTGAGAACATAGGAAAATTGTCTTCATTATTTTCCAGAGACACTTTTTTCAGTTATACTATTAAAGAATACAAGTGCAGGGGCAGATCTATAATTATTTTCCCTTCATAGTTTTAGTGCTTATCACTCCTGTGCCGGATGCTGCCTTCAGAGCCCCTTTAGCTGTTCTCTACCCTACCAAAGACAGACCCAAAGCCCCTTTAGCTGTTCTCTATCCCTACCAAAGACAGACCCACAGCACTTTTAGCTGTTCTCTATGCCTACCAAAGACAGACCCAAAGCCCCTTTAACTATTCCCTACCCTACCAAAGACAGACCCAAAGCCCCTTTAACTATTCCCTACCCTACCAAAGACAGACCCAAAGCCCCTTTAACTGTTCCTTACCCTACCAAAGACAGACCCACAGCACTTTTAGCTGTTCTCTACCCTACCAAAGACAGACCCAAAGCCCCTTTAACTATTCCCTACCCTACCAAAGACAGACCCACAGCACTTTTAGCTGTTCTCTATCCCTACCAAAGACAGACCCAAAGCCCCTTTAGCTGTTCCTTACCCTACCAAAGACAGACCCACAGCACTTTTAGCTGTTCTCTATCCCTAACAGGGACAGACCCAAAGCCCCTTCAGCTGTTCTCTATCCCTACCAAAGACAGACCCAAAGCCCCTTCAGCTGTTCTCTGCCCTACCAAAGACAGACCCAAAGCCCCTTTAGCTGTTCTCTACCCTACCAAAGACAGACCCAAAGCCACATAAGACTGATCTAAAATTATACTTTATTATGTTCTGTAAATATTACTTTATTATGGTATATGCAATTCTTACATAACTCTTAATGCTCTAGTTTCAGCAGGTCTCTTTTTATTCTACAGGGGAAAGGGTAAACTCACCATGCCTCAAAATCTAAATCACTACCATCATTTGATCTTATCAGTATAAAATAACCTGACTGGGGAAAAAACAAATGAACAAACAAGCAAACATACAAACATACAAACAAAATGTCCTTTTCAAAAATATATTTACCATCATTATTTTTTTAAACCCAGTCTTGTTGTGTTTTAAGCAGAGGGAACAGATAAACCCAAAAAGACTTACTGTACTTTGGCTACTCGGAGTTCTCGGATCCGTACTGATGGACTAAAAGTGGTGTCTGTTAGGTAGGTTGTCAGGGTTTCTGAAAGAAATGACGGGACAGGACTTTGCATGTTGCGATTCTTATCCAGAAAAAGCAAATCAATCCATGTTCAGATGTCAAATATTGAGGACAGGGGAAGAAATGCAAAGCAGTGTTTCCGAAGGTACAGAACTTCCATTGTATCACTACACAACACGATGCTCTATGGCTTGACGCAAGCAAACATTCAGTGTTTGTTTTTCTATAGGCAGCGATTAAGCAAAACAGGTTGGCTAACGTTAGCAAGAAACAGTCCTTTAAGTCAATAACAACAACAGCAACAGCAACAACAACAACAAAAATTCCTTTAATTTGACCCAAAGGGTTTCATTATGCTTAGGGATTTTTTCTCTTAGGAAGTGTATGGTGGGTCTGACTTTATGTAAACTTAACATTATGGGAAAATGACAATGAAGAGCTATTTCACATGTGTACCCTTATCTACAGTCATCTCTGTGGAAGCTACTTTTACAAACAAATGCATCCATGAGAAGTCCATACAGCAGGAAACAAAGTACAGAACCTAGCAGAGACAACCCCCCCTGGCCCAGTGCCTCATTCAAAGACAGCACAAGAATCCTGCCCGGAGCACAGTATTACGGTAGCTTTCTTAATCTTGTGTTATCATACAAGAAAATAGCGTTTGCTCTTATTGTTACTTTTGTTTTTGTTGTTGTTAATGGTGATGATGATGATGATTTTGTTACACTGTCTCTGTAAGAGGGGTCTTCTAGAACTCTGCTGAAAAATTGGTGAAATAGCATTTTTAAAGTCTATCTATCTATCTTAGTTCTTTCTGAAAATGACATAGCAGAAGAGTTTTGGGGAAAACTGTTGACTAAGCTACACAGAAAAATAATGGACTGAATATTCAATAGCATCCATTGTTTGAAATTTATTTAGTGTGCAAAACTTTGAGAGAGGATTGTGTGGACACAGTAGTTGAAGCTCTTTAACAGTGCCATGGACAGATGCCCAAAACCTACAGTAAAACACAAAGACAGTAGGTCTACAGACTCAGAGTTAAAGATTTATGTAACATACTTCACAACAGGACAACACACTCAGGACCAAGAAGCATTCATCTCAGTCAACATTCTAGCACGTAACTCGTAAGTGGTGTCTGACTGTCTTGTTTCATCTCATACGTTAGCATCCCAGATTACCCGTGTTCTGGTTTTGAAACGACTTGTTGAAGTTAGATTGGTTTGTTGCAATTCGAACTTGCTGCCAGCTGAGGTCACCGTAAATACGTTCTTCCTGGCAACATGTTACTATCAGAGCGGCTCTGGTTACTATGCCATCGGCAAGGCTCCTCAGTGAACGGTCTGAGAAGGAACATAGACTATTTTTCATAGGTTCATGAACAGCATTAGTAGGTACATATTTTCCTGTGTTATGAGGCGTCTACTCAAACTGCACGAGAGGAAGTCCCAGGGAGACGAGAGAGATGAAAGCGAGATTTCAACAGCACAAACTGAGATAATGTTACAGCAATGATGTCATCTCAGTTTTTTTTTTTGTCGCCGGGTGAAAGAAAAGATTGTGACAAAAGCGAAGTGACGTGGCATGACGGACATTTTTTATTCTCTCTACTGTCGAAGAGCTCCGTCAAATCTGCATTCATTCAGGCTACATCAACGGTTTGCAGGCTGCTTAGAAAACTTGGCAGAGCTGTTGTAATACAGTCCTCCGACCCCTTCCAACGCAGTATATATTAGCCCACCCCGCTGTATTACACTCCAACACTTTCTGCAAAACGCAAAGCTAAATACACAAAGCATTGAACATAGACATATAGACATGTAACATATAAAGCCTTTTACGCTAACACTAATTTTCCGCGTAACGTTTTGCGAAGCGCGCAAGTGACGGACAAGTTTGAGTTTAATGACTAATTTTAGTCCCACTGTTGACCTTAGTTTCAACTTAGTCTCACTGCTGACCCAACTTTTGCTTTAGTAACTTTAGATATTTTTATCTTAGTTTTATGTGGTGACATCACTTTGACCACCTCCCTGAACCACACGCTCCTACCCTCCCAGCTACAAACATACACACACACACACACACACACACCACAGATACATGTACACATCTCTCTCCCTCTGTCTCTCTCTCTCTCTCTCTCTCTCTCTCTCTCTCTCTCACACACACACATATTCTAGGTTATGGGTTATGCTGCAGAGACTTCATCAACAATCGTGTTTTCACGTACTTTTGTGACTATTAGGTATTTATAGAGGGTGTGAATAATTTATTTCAGATGTATGTGAAATGTCTAACCTTCTGGGTATGGATTTTGTTGACTTCCTGTTCAGTTACCTTTAGCTAAACTGAACACTGACTAATTACACTGAATCATCATCCAGTACATCAAAACTTTTGAACAACACAAAAAGAAGGTTTATAAGCAGAAATTAGAGTTGCAGATAAACCAGAGCCTTTCCCTTCCAGACATGTGAAGACTCCATCTTCCCTTCCACATTTGGATGTCCTGCCTCACACGCCAGGAATGTGCTGCTGCTTTCTCTTTCCTCTTCTCTTCCTCTCTTTTCTTTCTTTTTTTTTTTAGGTGGTGATGTGGTCATCATCTCTCCTTTAATCCACCTCTTCACCAAACACACATGCATGCGCGCGCGTGCACACACACACACACACACACACACACATACACACACACATATACACACACAGAATTTATGACCTGCAGGTGGCTCCTGGAAAGAGGGCCATCTGTGGAATCCAAAAGGATGACATCATCTTATACGGCCCCCTTTGGTGTGTGTGTGTGTGTGTGTGTGTGAGTGTGGAGGACGGTTAGGGGATTCTTTTGATCCAGAGTCACCGCTGACAGAATTCTGGGTTTAAATTCCCCCGCTCTGCTGAGGTAAAGGCGCGGGTGAAAGTCTCACGGCTATTTATAGCACTGCTCTCATAGAACAACATCCAGTACACATTTAGCTGTAAGAGCTGAAACCTCGAAAAACACTGCAAATGAAAGTGTATAGCATACACCCTGAAAAGAGACCAAGTGTGGTTTCTTGTCATTTCTACTGCTGTCCACTGTTTATGATGAAAACGGGATGGACAGGAGGACCTGAGCCACACAGAGAGAAACTGTTCACTCTCTCTGTACAGTCATAACTCACCCTGTGTTTATCAGGAGTTTAATAACATCAGTACCTAAATAATTCTGTCAGGCTCTGAAGTGTATGACTGTGTGTAAGTGTGTGTGTGTGTGTACTTGTTTTTGCCAACTAATGCGGTTGCTTTACTAAAATCGCACTATTCTATTGGGACACCTAGTCAAACCGGGATCAAAATCATAGTCTTCATTAGAAAAGAAATTGAATAGGTGCTTCTTTATAAGGGATATTATGGGTATTGGTAAAACCAATGTATGGAAGCTGCTTTTGGTCATAGTCAGGGTTAGGTTGTTGTTTGTTACTTTTGAGATAACGGAAGTCAATGGAGGACCCCCAGAATCAGGTCAATACATACATACATACATACATACACACACACACACACACACACACACACACACACACACACACACACAAATATATATATATATATATATATATATATACACACTCACACACACACACATGCATATACTGTACACATTCTGGTGCGTCGATGGACCAAATCTATTTTGTGTTTTAGCCAAACTGTAGTCAAATGTAACAACACATAGATATGCCAGATGGAGATGACTGATTGGTTTAGTCTGATATGATGTAATGGACGCAATGATGTCTGAAAGTCCCTGAAACCACCTATGGTCGCCACACAGGAAGCCATCTGAGAGCTCCTGTCTTAACTGACTCAGTAATGGGTCCCAATATGACCCTAAGGTTCTGCCTGAGGGGCTGAATCAGGTGATGGCTCTAAAACCATTCGACCAGAGAGGAAGAAATAGGTCTCTTAACCTTTATTTGACTGAATGGGATGCTTTAAAAACCTAATTTTTACAGGTGTGATCGGGTAAAGACAGGGCTGAGAGGAGGGTGAATACACACCCATCAGAAAAAGATTACAGTGAACAGTGAGCTGACTGAACAGGAAAAATGTACCTTTTATTTTTTGTGGTGCAGGGTGATTTAAAGTGACACAGTACACAGTGAGAAACCAGAGCAGTAGAGAGAGACATCCAGCAGTTTCACTTTAAAACCCAGCAGCATCACGGTCGTATGAAACTATACTTTTCCATTCAGTGGGCTGTGTACACGCTTAACATTCCAGCCTGGCAGTTCCACGATTCTGACCTTAGTTTACATTTCAGAAGGATGACTTCAAAACAAAATATATGGGCAGCGTAACAATTGCACTCAGTGAGGTAGTGGGGCTGCTGGTTTTATGGAGCTGGACGGAGAGGTGAGGTCATGAGTTTTAGAGGTGTGAGGTCATTTCAGTAGTGTTTCCAGTGGGGATCCAAATGAATGAGAATCCCTCTTTTTAATGATGATGTAATTCAGTCTAAAAAAGCAAGCACTCATTTATTCAGATCACTGACTCATCAAAGAGGGTCTCTCTTTCTCTCTCTCTCCTGACCACAGCTTTCTCCTTACTACTCTTTAATCTCTTTGTCAGTGAGATTATTTATAAATCTCTTCTTTTGTGTTATAGTGTAGATGATTTCTAAATTTTAGATTTCCTGGTCACATTATAGCTTTGATTATTGGGATTTGTAAAGCTATGTCTTGCTCATTAAAGTTTAATTCTGTCTGTTTTTACAGGGACATGCATCATGTCTTTTAAAGACAAAAATAAGATACTGAGATGCCTTTCATAACCACACTCACTCATACTGAAAGTCACAGTCTAAACTGTCTTTCAGTATACACATGTATTTCATTGGTGAGGACATCCGGAGTCAAATAGGGTGATGTCATTTAAGAACAGCTCTCTGGGTAAACAGGGTTTTTTTTCCACTCCTGACCTCATATGGCACGGTTACATCAGCACTATACATTCACACACAGAGTCTCAATAAGAGATTATGATGATGATGATGGTGGTGATGCAGGCGTCAAATTGTGTTTAAGTGTGGCACCTATCACATTTCAGGGTAACATGTTTTAGTCCTCACATCGTTGTAGCACTGACTAAAAAAAGAGCAACAACAACAACAACAACAAAAAGCATTCTGAGAGTTGGCTTTTAAGTAATGAACTATTTGATTGACGTCAGCCCCCTTTTTTCTTCTGGCCTTTCTTATTCTCCAGCTTTTTTTTTCACTGACTGCCTAAAAAACTTGCATTTTAAGTAAGGTGTGTTTTTCAGCAAAATGAATCGGCTGCATCTGCAGTGTGTTTGGTGTGTTGCGTGTTGTTAGACCGAAAACTGGATTTTTAGGAGCAGGTCTGGAGTTTGGTGTGGGGAGGGCATTGACCTTGGGTATCAGGGTGGGGGTGAGGGGAAGTGTGTGTGTGTGTGTTGTTTGAGCGAGTCAGGGGAGGAAAAAGGAGAGGCAAAATGTATGAATGACCGAGAAATTGTAGCGATGAACCTATGATCAGAGAGCACTGAAATTATCCAATCAGAGGCAGGCTAAGTGTGAGTGGCTGTTACTAGGTCACTGTTACTGCCTGAGAAATGCATGTCATTGGTTCAGTGTGTCTTTATGCTCCACAGCTGATTAGCTAGGTGAGTGTATGCCGTTGCTAGGGAGCTCATCCAATCAGAGTGAAGAGGAAGTCAGCTTGTTGGTCTCTGGGCAGGATTCACGTGCTGAGGGTGTTTTGGCGGGAGAGTGAAGGGATAGCAGGGGAGGAGCAAGTAGCAGTGGGGTGAAGTGGAGCATGTGATATGATAGTGTGTGTGTGTGTGTGTTCAGCTCTCTGATTGGTTCTTTATGATGCAGTAAGACTGGTATGGAAGGTGTCTCTTGGGCCTTTGAGCAACTTTGTTTTGATTTTTTTTGTCCACACTGAAAACTGGAGCCAATTGCAGCACTGTTACCATGGAGCCGGCAAGATTTGTTTTGATTTTTCCTCTCATCCTCGATTCCTCTCCATCCTCAGTTACCGTAGAAACAGAGCAACTCTGACTATTTCAATCTATGTCTGTTTCTTCATTTATGCTGCCTCTCTCTGTTACGTTGTCCCATCAAAAGTGCCTTTCTGCTGAGGCCATGTAGGCGTCTGCTCATCGCAGAAGGATACAGAGAAAGCAAAAAAGCTACAGATCTCCAGATAAGGAAAATCTCTGTAAATCTCAAAGCAGTCTGAGGTTACACAAAAATGCAAAATTAATTTTCATTCCATCTGAAATATTCCCCTACCATCAAGTATATCTCCACAAAACTCCCCTTTAATGCTTTTGCAGCCCACTGTGGTTTGTCTATCTAGGTCTGATTATAACCAGAGTCACAGGCTGACTCATATTGTTTATAAGCATTAGATTATGTGTACAATAGATTGGATTATTAGTAGATTAGATGAGATTATTGGTAGAGTAGATCAGGCACATAGGACCTGGGACATGTGCACTGACTCACCTGCTGAGTGAAAGACTGTCAGGCAAAAACAGAAATGTGTTGCAATATAAATAGACAAGAAGAGACAGTGAGCAGATGAAATATCAAGGAGAAAAAGTGAAGTGTAAACAGTTTCCATGTGACTGTCAGTCAGCGGGGATTAGTGTGGGACCATATCTGTCCTGTGGTATTTTATGACAATGTGTTGGGGAAGACGTGTCCCAACTTCAGCAATTCCAAATTTATTCCTACTCTGTTTGGAATTTCATACTGACAGACTGTTTTTAAACACATTTTGGCCTCACTGATGAACAAATTCAAGTATGAAAGGTAAATATTTTTATTTGTTGTGATGCACATATGTACTCGTGGGGTTTCTGGGTTTATAAACTGAATCAAGACAGGAAGATTTGAAAAGAGCTGCGACAGAGCTCCCACGGATGATTGTAACTAGCTCATCTTCCTCTCCTACGGTGGTTTTTGCAAATAAAGCTCACGAGGCACAACTGCCTGTTCAACCTCACCCTCAAAAAAGCACCATCTACCTTAACATTTAACATCGCTAAAAAAAAAAAAAAACAACGTAACTTACGTATCCGCTGCTGAATACAATTAACATAGCCAGAACAACTTGTACAGCTCTACAGTTATGTGGCGCTGAAGCTAACGCCAAAAGCTGTGGTCCCTTTAAATAAATTACCATATTATGTGACGTAATCACAACAGGGGCGGGATATTATGGAGCAGTCGCGTGAGGGGGAAAAACACAACAGTGGTTCACAAACAAGTTTCTCGCAGTTGAGAGACCACGGAAGAAAAAGGGGAAGAGTTTTATTCTGCATGGGATTATTGATAAAACTGCGCAAAATACCACCAGTTACAAGGGGAGTTACAAGATCTGGCGGTGAGTGCTTTTACATCGAGTACTGACAATTTTTAAGAAACACACCGCTACAAACTTAACGTTGTTGTTCAGACAGCCTAATACCAGTAGCCCATAAAAAAACAAAAAAATCTGCTACCCCTTAAAGCTTCCGAACATGTTGGTACGGTAGCTGGCTTTGCGATGTGATTTGGCCTGAAAACTGAGTTAAAGAATTATGCGATGACGTGATGTCATTCCAGCTGCACGGTTTAGACGGTTCACACTGCGCGATAACTTTGATACAGATTTATTCTAATAGTACTCGTGCCGTTTATCGCTGATTAGCGTGATAACTTGTCTTCAAAGTTGTATACAAATTTAAAATAACAGATTCGAAACGTAGATTAATCTAGATTCTCTGTCTCTCGCGCTCTGAAACCTAGTTTGCCCAAAGTGGCAACTGAGTGCGAAGCAACTCGAAGAGTAAGGAATTAGCATTATTTGGGGACGCCTTCCCATACTGAGTAACGAAGTTACACATGAGCTCAACCCGCATTCACTACACTGTCTCTTTTAACACTGTAGCGTTGGCGTTGTTACTGAGTGTTCATTTGAAATAAGCGCAGCACACTGACGTTATGCACATCCTGTTCCGAAATCTCCGTCCGACCGAAGTCAGAGCCAGGATTTCCTTCGCCTGTACTGTTCATGACAGCATGACAAGCAGGGTTGAAGAGGCCGGTTTACTGTTCTTTTCAGTATTTCCGCTGTTACTCTTATAGTTCTTTGAAATATTTCCTCTTAATTACCAGAAACACCAGAACACATTAATTGCTGTTACTTTTCTGAACTGCGCTCCAAACCGTTTTCGCCTAGCGCAGCGTCTGGTAGTAAACAAACGGCTTGCTTTAATATAATGTCTAAGTAGTCAAACAGTCAAACACCCTCGGGGTTCCATCACCGGCATGCGATGATGTAACGTTGCTCATCATCTCTCAGTCTTAAATGGCTGCACTAACGCATGCTCTTAAGTAAGTCAACACAGTGTCGCTTTTTGCACACCGCATACACCATACACACACTCAGAATGCACAATACGTGCCCTACACGCTGCAGAGTACACAAACACAAAAAATCTCTCTCTCTCTCTCTCTCTCTCTCTCTCACACACTCACACACACACACACACACACATCCATAAGGCTTTTAATCTAAACTAGAATGGTGACCACTGCTCATCCCATTGGTGCTCAGTTTGAAGGAGTGCTATCATTTTGACAGTTATGAACGTTTACCTTAACCAACTCATAGGCTAAAGTTTCATCACAGACGGTTTTCCTTTGCCCTTTTTTGGCCCAGCTCTCGACTCTGAAAGAGATTCAAACATCTGCCTGAAATTTTAATTGTGATGATGGTTTGAATTAAAGTTTCCAGTTGAAGATGAAAACCTGACTGGAAGACCAGGGCAGCTGATGATTATTATTGCTGGTCTTGGCCAGACTGAGATATTTACTGTTGTCTTTGCTAGACTAGGACCAACGGCTTTCTGATGGGGTTCTCTAGCAAACTGCAAGAGAGTGCAGGTTCCTGTAAAATGTTCAAAGCTCCATCAATAAACACCAGTAAACATGCCTAGTCTTAGTGACTTTGTATTATAAAACCCCATTAAAAATGTTCCCCGCAGAGATGGCCTCAGACCAACAGACATTGACACAACTGTTAAACTGTGGGTCACTAAACATTTTATTAACTCAACATGCTTCTTTCTCTCTCACTCTCTCTCTCTCTCTCTGTGTTGAGTATCACTCAGTCATATCTTCAGTCAGATCTTTATTTGGTGCCCCACCCTCCGGCCTTGGAGACTTGAACCCCTCTGATTTTTTTTGTTGTTAGTGCGGGGATGTTTACAGTGGTCTGCACAGCACTTCCTGTCCCTAGAAATCAATCAGAGTCCTCTTCACAGGGTGTGTGTGTATGTGTGTGCGCGTGCGTTCCTCTGGGTTTCTGTGGATGACTGTGTATAAAGTGTGTATTTGTACAGCCTTATGTGGTGTACCAGAGATTTCTGCTGTAAGATCCAGACTCCATGTCTCTGTCTGAGGCAGTTAGACTCCAGGGCCTGTGAGGGCACCATCTAACTGAATGAAATAATCTCACAGTCAGAGACATGTGCTGAACAAAACATCAAAACTATGAGTATCCCTTCACTGTCATGCCCATCCTCATCCTCATCTTCATCTTCATCTTCTTCATCAGGGAAAATGAGTATACGGAACAGGTTTAGTGCAGCTGATGTGGTTACACTGGAAGTTGTGATGGTCCACATTAAAAGGCCTTGAACCAGTCTGGGATTCCAACAAAACTGGACATACAAAGGGTGGGGGGGTCAAGTGTTAAATGAGAGAGATCCATCATAAAAGCTGGCCATAAGAAAAGTCTTAAAAATAGTCATAAAAAAATCTGGAATCAGTGATGGAGATAAGAATGAATTTTGCTCAAACATATTTGTTACCAATGCAGGTATTATGGATATGTTCATGAATCAGATTCAACATGTTAGAAGTTTAAATTCACCTTCTGAAAGTCTGTTGTGTCTACATTTTTTTGTTCATAAAGTATCAATACAGTTAGATATCCATACATAAAAGTCTAATACATGCATGTTTAGTTAAGCCAATTGGGTGTGCCTTATTTGATCAGTGACACAAGCCATTAATACACGGGGTTTTTAGGACACACAGAATGCTTGTAAAGCTACGTAAGATGGGCAAACATTTAAATGGGACAGGTTTTTGTGTGTTTGGAAACCACGAGGGCGACTCAGTGTTTGAACAGAATAGGATCACGGTCAAACTTTGCCTCATTTGCGTGAGAAACGGCAGAAAGTGCGAGACTTGTGTGTCTAACCTCACACACACACACACACACACACACACACACTCTCACTCTCTCTCTCTCTCTCTCTCTCTCTCTCTCACACACACACTCAAACACACACACACACTCTCTCCCTGTCTCTCACACTCACGCACACGCACACACACACACACACACTCTCACACACGCACGCACACTCTCTCTCTCTCTCTCTCTCTCTCTCTCTCTCTCTCTCTCCTCTCTCTCTCTCTCTCTCACACACACACACACAGCGCTAATGGGCAGTTGTCTGTGTGCAGGGCCGTTGTGGGGGAGGTTTCCGATGGATGATGATGATGATGGTGTGGTTTGGCCGATGCCCAGCTGCTGGTCCATACCGTTTGGGGACATGAGGTTTGATCCCAGGGTGACACATGCTCCAGGTCCCTCCACAGTGCCGGGGCTAGAAAATCTACCGTCTACCTGCATGGCCCCCCAGAACCACCATCCTGCACTCTTCCAAGGTGGGAAGAAACAGATTTTTTTTTTTTCGCCTCATGTACTTTCACGTCCTCTCCCCTCCAGCTGTTGCTAACCCTACTGATCCAATCTGATCTAACTCTGCTCAGACACACAAGAGGTGTGAACTGTGAATTATCACAGCTGTGAACTCTCACAGAGACAGACTGGAGGAGCAGACAGGTTTTTACTGTCAGAAACGTTATTCTAGTAAAGCGTAACAGAGCAAGACAGACAAAGAGAGTTTTTGAATGAAAGCCCAGCACAGAGCTGCGAGACTGCATGGGAAGGGACACTCTGTGCTGTCTGAGTTTTATTCTGCTCTCTGGATAATGCTGGTTCATTGCTGCCATAGCTATAGTGTTTGTGTGTGTGCTGTGTGTGTGGTGTGTGTGGTGGGTGTGGTGTGGTGTGTGTGTGTGTGTGCGCATGTGTTTGTTTTACAATGGAGATTCAAGTTTATGTGAGTGATGTATATATTTTGTAAGTATTGTTGGTTAAGTGTTTGTGTGTGTGTGTGTGTGTTGCTGGTTTTGTTGTTAAATTTGCAGTAAGTACAGTAAATGTATGTGTGTATGTTGTGTAGGTAACAGTGGGTTTCACTCCAACCTCCCTGCATTGTTTGAGACTCTGCGGGGAGGAGAGGAGAGGCAGAGTGACGGAGAAAGAGCAGATGGACAGAACAAGAGAGAGGAAGAGGAGGAGGCGGCACCAGTTGAGAGACAGGAAGAGGCAGGCCCAGAGGTCAGCGTGGAGATTCTAATTGGACGAAAACTGCGTGAAATTGGAGATGAGTTCGAGCGAGAGCATCTGCAGCAGGTGAGCAGCAAGTAAACGTATTTACTGGTCTAACTGGGACTGGGAAGAAGTTTCCAGCTATGTCCAAGTCTCCACACGCTGACTTAACAGGAATTCAAAGGTTTTCAAGTTCGAGCAGAAAACTGGCTGAGTTGGAAGTGAGAAAGTCCAGTCTTACAAATGGACTATAGTCAGTTGTTCTGTAGTCTTCTGACACTTTTTCAGTTGTTTTAACAATTATGAATACAAACAGGGCACATTGTTTTGATTTTTAACACAATTAATGTGTTGTCCCAGTGTACTGTGACCTGTTCTGCTTATGTTTTAGACAAATTCATTTTTATTTAGCTGAGAATCTTTCAATAATCAGCAGAGATCTGGTGCTGAGAGACCTCTGATCTCAGGGAGAGGATTGGCTGATGCAACACTCTGAAATACTGCTGCTCTGTCTCAGCCAATGGGAGGAGCAGGGGGAGGGGCAGATTTACTCTCACCGTGGGAGGGGCTCTCAGCTTCCTTATGCTGTTCATCACATGATTACCTCTAAGACAGCGTGTGAGAGAGAGAGAGAGAGAGAGAGGGAGGGAGGGAGACAGAGAGAGTTAGAGTGCGTGTATGTTGTGTTTGGGTAAATCAGAATGTTTGCATTATACATGTTATAACATGCTTTTTCATTCAGGTTAAGACTCTTTATATCAGGGTTTTCTGTTTCCGTATTTTTTCGGCTGATGTAGCTGTAATTCAGACTGAGGTTTCTCCTTAAAATGTTGTGACCCAAACCCTTTTACGTAAAATTCTGGGTTTGGGCAACCCATCATTTCTGTACTGTTTCAGTTGTGGTCTGAACTGTGTGTGTGTATGCATGTGCATGTGTCTGTGTGTAGTTTGTTATAAATTGAGGACCCCATGAGACAACTGAGGTCTTTTCATTAGATTCCTTCAGTTTACAGTAGCTTTTCAGTGAGGATAGATTCTTCAGTTTGCAGTAGCTTTTCAGTGAAGATAGATTCTTTAGTTTACAGTAGCTTTTCAGTGAAGATAGATTCTTTAGTTTACAGTAGCTTTTCAGTGAAGATAGATTCTTCAGTTTACAGTAGCTTTTCAGTGAAGTGATGCTGGGACTGAAGATTCTCTGTCAGCACAATACTGTTCACTAGATTTGCCCCTAGATTTGTAGAAGATACTGATGTCCCTGTTTCTCCCCCCCCCCCCCCCTCTCTCTTTTCCTCTCTCCGTCTCAGATCATCCAGCACCAAAGGCTGCCGCTGCCAGGTTGGTGGCATTTGATGAATGTCGTTTTTGACTTCCTGTTTCCGCGGGGAGCAGCCCCGCTCCGGGATCAGAGATGAACAGAACTCCCGACTCTGCCAGACAGACTCCACTGGACTGTTCCACACAACCACACAATGACTGAAGAAGGCAGGTTGCTGTATGAGAGGAGACGAAACAAAACACGCGTTGGACAGAAATGAGGAGGAGGGGGTGTCAGGGGAGGTGTCTGCAGGCCAGCACACTTCTCCCTCTCTCTTTTGACAAAGCCATTTTTAACCCAGAGTGTTTCTAGAGGAAGGACAGTGATGTAATTGATTCTCCAGTGTGTTGTTTTTTAACATTTTTTTTTTTTTTGCCTTAGGTGGTTTTTTATCATTTTTTAAAAATATTTTGGTTGTTGTTCTGGGGGACATGAGCTCAGTCTAGCGAATGCCTTACAGAAGTTGAGACCTCCTGGGCCGCAGGGATGTGTGCTGCTGCCTGCTCTCCTCACAGGAGAAATCCCTGAAATTTCATGTCATTTTTTAACCTTTTTAGACAGCTCAGATGTGTTCACCTGAGGCATTTACGCCTGATTCAGGACAGTAACTGATGTAGGGACGGTTCTCTCGCCTTAAATGAGAGTTTCATCCGTTTTCATCTTTTCACAGACTCTGTAAATGGGGGGATGGGGGGAGGTGATACTGACTTATATCTGAGGTTCAAGATGAGGTGCGTTAAGAACCTTATAGCCTGAAACAGTGACACTCTATGAGGTCAGTATGAGGTTCTTATTGGCCTCTTATGTTTTGGTTGTTTCCAGTTATAAGGATGCTGATGTTAGCATCGATGAGGTTGTTTTAAAGTAGGAATATGACACGCAGGGTATCCCTGATCTTTAATCTGAGCTTGGTGAACTTGTCGGAAGAATATATACAGATAGACTGGAGAAGAGACCCTCTTTACTGAGCCTTTTACCTGTACTTATAGTGCACCTTTTTATGTAGAAACTATAGAAGAAACAACAGAAAGAAAAGGTCAAAAAAAGGCATAATTTTAATCAAAGAAGGAGAAATAACAGTGTAATAATACATAGGTGCCCATATTCACACTTTAAATTTCATTGGGAATAGATAGGCCATTTGTCCTGTTGTAAATTAGAACTGACCTTTTGACAGTGTAACAGAACTGAACTTTTCACAGTGCAACCTTGTTACAGAATAGTCCTTTTGACAGTGTAACACTGTTACAGAATAGTCCTTTTGACAGTGTAACAGAACTAAACTTTTCACAGTGTAACCTTGTTACAGAATAGTCCTTTTGACAGTGTAACAGAACTGAACTTTTCACAGTGTAACCTTGTTACAGAATAGTCCTTTTGACAGTGTTACACTGTTACAGAGGGTCCTTGTGACAGTGTAACAAGGTAACAGAATTGGCCTTTTGACTGTGTAACAGTGTAAAAGAACTGCCTGTGTGTTTTGAGTGTTTTCTTAAACACACAAACCCGGAGAGAAGAGCAATGAGGACTTGCTCTTAGTAGGTGGTTGTTGTTAGTACCACACCACTAGCTCTTACTGCACTTATGTTAATGAGTTAGGAGAAGCAGCAATACAGCAGCCCACGAGACACCCAGAGAGTGGAATCAGCTAGAAATGTTTTATTGATGCGCAGTGATTCGCAAGTGTTTTTCTCTGAACACACACACACACACACGCGCGCACACACACGCACGCACGCACACACACACACACACACACACACACACACACACACGCACACACATATTTGTGTGCTAATGTGTGTATATGTTTTAAACAATCAACTGTACTTTTCTACTGAAAAACAACTTGGGCTGACGGTGATGGAAAACTACATTCCACCATTTACTTTATGGCTTCTGAGGAATTTAATTTATGGAGGAATTTATTTTTTATTAGATTTGAATTATTTGAATTTTTTTTTTTTTAATTTTTCATCAGGGAATAGCCTAGGCTTTGATCAGCACTCACTGAGGGGGCTGGTTTACCGCGCTGCATGAGGTGAAGCTGATCTTCCTCATATGATAAATGGATATCAATGATAAATGGTGATCAATGGATATCAAAAAAGGACCTTATTCTGTATTTTGAGTGATAATTTATTTTCCATAATTATGTATGTTAAGGAGGAGTGCACTGAGTTGAGGAGTGGTTTTTATTGGTGACGTTTTTCACAGACACATACTAACTGCACAGGGAGCCATTGGATAGTCCTGAACCCTGAGAGGCCTTGTTCAAAAGGCCCGTTTGTCAATCAAAGCAGGTGCCTATGTTTTGTTACCTACTCACCATAGTAAATGGTCTCTCTCTCTCTCTCTCTCTCTCTCTCTCAAAAGAAAAAAAAACAATGGAAAGGGAAAGAAAAAATGTTTCTTTCTCTGTTTAAGTGCCATTAAGAAAGTATAATGTTATATATATCAAAATATATTATTATTACTATTGGCTTCTAAATGTTATCACAGTCACTGTTCAGACATTCTTTTATGGATATTTCATCACATTCCAAACGATTTTTATGGAAACAAGCACAGGATTTTGTTTTTGTTTTTATTTGTCTGATAGTTTGTTTCCTTCATTTGACCATATTTGTGACGTAAACAAGTTGACATTTATGATTCGGTGATGCTAGGTCGGAGACACTTGACAATGACGACCGCGCTGAAAATCGTGTTTGCAGAACCGTGTTGGTTGGTCTGAGTCTTAAACGCCACATTGTCTTACATTGTCTTAAGAACCTAGCCAATTGTCCTGACTTGCACCATCTTCTCCTAACGTAGTTCTGTTTTACCCAAGGGGAGATGAAGTTTAAAAAATGAAGGAGCGTGATGTGTCTCGGTGAGTGGTTCTCTTTGTGGATATGGTTTTGGCATGTACTCGTTGCTGTCGTGCTGAAGCTGTGCAGTATGCTTGGGCGTGGCCCCTGAAGGGCTGAGGCTAACAGACAAAGACAATCAGGCACAGTCTTAAAGAGAGTAGCTTCACTCGCTCGGTACAATCACGCAGGCCTGAAGGCTTTACCTCACGGCTTCACGCATGCTTTCACAAAGGGCATTAACAGCGGGGTAGTTCATTTCTCAGGGATCTGAGCAGAAAGAAACAAAAACGTCAATTTAAGATCAGGAAGAGTTATAAATATACTGAAAATATATTTTGGTGGATTTCAGAAAGAAAATGAATTGTGGGTATGAAATGTGGTTTTTCACACCCATGAATACGAAGGTGCCATTGCTGGAGGAGAACTAAGCATTTTCAAATCCAACTTTAGTGCTCTCTTAGACAAACATAGCCACACATGAATATGAAATCAAAGTTAGAGAGGATGCTTGGACCCTGTGACTTGCTTTTATAATTTTCCACCTGATGCCTTTAAAATGTTTATGGTTACACTCTCCTGACCCCAAACTGAAATCAAAAGACTGTTTTCAGCTGACCTGCACTGGAAATGTTTTTTTTTTTCCCTTACTGGTGTTCTTGCTGTTGATATTGTTGTTGTTATTTATTTTGAGTTTCATTTGGATTCGTAATTTTTTTTTAATATGATAGCACTCAAGACTTGTTAGGGGAAGTTCTGTACTGTTTGTATTAGTATCTGATGTGTATGTGAAATACACAGACAGGAAAGGCAATCTTGAACCATGTTTGTGCTATTTTAACTGTATGTTTGCTCACTGCGTCTGGTGGACGTTTGGCACCTCAGTGCAGACAGAATCTTTTGCCCAGTGTTACTTGTAAGTTTCCATTGAAAAATTATTTACTTTTTGCTGAATTATAACTAAGAGAGAGGATTAAAATTTATCTTCTGTTTTTCCTGGAAAAAAAACCAGAATTAAAACTGTATAGGAGAAAACAGCTGGGTTTTGTTTCTTTGTTTCTCTCTATACAACATTTTGATTGAACTGTATTTAAATTGCACTCGCAAATGTCTAAATACATCCAAAATCCCAAAAGGTCCGTGATTCTCTGACTGTTTTGGTGACGTGTACGTGTGATTGTGGGGACGACTGGACTTGTGACGTCGGTGTTTCAGAGGACAGTTTCAGATGGACATATACTCAGCATATGTGAGTAAATGTGATTATAATGTGACTGGAGATGCCCCAATCGGTGTCTGCCGTGAAGACGCGTCTCTGATGTCTGGAGATGGCTGGTCTGCTGTGAAGACGCGTCTCTGATGTCTGGAGATGGCTGGTATGCCATGAAGACGCGTCTCTGATGTCTGGAGATGGCTGGTCTGCCATGAAGATGCGTCTCTGATGTCTGGAGATGGCTGGTATGCCATGAAGACGCGTCTCTGATGGCTGGTCTGCTGTGAAGACGCGTCTCTGATGTCTGGAGATGGTTAGTTCCAGGCAGACTCTCTATGGGGGCCACATTTTTTATAGTGCAAAATGATGCACACGTGTGACCAGTGTTTTTTTCCTTTTCTCTCCTGCATTTCTATTGTATCAAATAGGAACATCATCTTTTCTATTAAAATGAAAAAAAAAATTGATTCCAGTGTCTGGTATCAGTTGATGCTGAATGAAATGAAATGAATGAAAGACAGTTGTCTTTCCGTGTTGTAATTAAATAAACACAGGGAGAACGCCTGCTGAATTGATTTGGTTTTTAGAGTGGATTTGACATGTAATTCATTCTGTAGATTCACACAAACGTTTATCCAAATCGAGAGATGCTTACACGGAAACTGTAAACAAAGGCTACAGCCGTAATTTTCATACTCACCGTGACGTTCTGTTTATGTGAATTTCTGACTAAACGGAAGCTCTTTGTTAAGGAAAACCGTAGTTTGTTGCGGTCAACCATGACTCCAGTACTCACTAAACATTCCTGCAGGCTGTTTTTGTGGTGATCTGTTGCTGCTGTCCTACAGAACTGAACATTGCACATATCTTTACAGTAGATTTTTCCAGACCATTAACAGTTCCAATAAACTTTATTTCTTTACCATGATTCTGACAGTTGAGATTGAAAAAGCTTGGAGTTGGTTAAACCCTCCTCCTGTGTGTCATAAATGTCAATCACCTTTCCTTTCAGGCTCTTCATCTGATAATCACAAAAGAGTCAGTATCCAATTATACATTACCCTCAATTCATCATAAGATCTAATAGGATCAAAACATGGTCTGTTCTGTTCTGTTGGTTCAGCCTTAAAGGTGTTTGGAAAATAATTGGAGGATATGTGCTGGCTTCTATCATTTCCACTGTTCAGATGGTCCTGTGGCTTCTTAGCCCAGACGGAACAACAATCGTGATCTGACAGATCAGAATAATCATCATGAGCTTAGAGTCACTAATTAATTATTAATTGACTAATTAAACTTCAGAGTGCATCAACATCTCTGGGCCTTACAAATCCCCCTTTTGAGACATAATAATATAACTCAACAAATTATACAAAGAAGTGCAAACATTTCCCATTCACTTTTTCATTTATTTAATCGGCAAGAAATGAACAGAAAAAATAGTGGTGTTTCAGATGTAGATCAGCATATATGAGTAACTGCTGTCACAATGTGAGTGGAGATGCCCCAATCAGTGTCTGCTGTGATGTCTCTGATGCCTGGAGACCGCATGTTTTAGGCTTGCCTTCCATGGGAGACACATTTTTTTTATAGTGCAAAATGAACATAAAAATATTTAGACTTAACACTTTGCAGGTCTCATATCCTACATAAATTTGTATCAGCATCTGATTCACTAAAACATGTGAATATGAACTGCTGAAGTCAAAATCTAAATGAAAAAGCTGATATTTTTTCAGTGTGCTGTTACTGAAAAGGTTGACCAAGATTCAGCACGTATGGAGCCAACACTTAGAGTGTGAGCACCCCCTACAGGCCTGTTTGTCCATTACAATGAAACTCTCTCCCCATGAGACGACCTAACGGAACACATGAGGATTACTATGGCTCTACACAGGACTGAGGAACACTGCACTCTTGAGGGAAATGAATGTGTTTTTTTTTTTCTTTTAAGATTAGATATTTTTACAGCAAAGCATTCAATAAGACATCTCAAAGACATTGCTACATGAGTCTGGTTGAATGTCAGTATCTCAAGTTAGACTGTCCCAGGGTTTACATTGCTTTTTCTCAGTAACTGAAAGCTGTTGTGCTGTTGGATAAGACTTTCTGTGTTTTCTCCTGTCTCTCTAAAGAAATCTTCTATTCCCTGAAGGTCCTGCGCTTTTAAAATCCGGCTGATAACAGCACTGGCAATGTCAGGGGACTGGCACGCACTGTGTGCCACCCAGTGGCGGGTTTTCTTCATCGGCTCCACAGTGAGCACACCGGGTTTCTTCCCGGCAGCAGTGGACGGAGGCGTCTCCTTGACGTTGCGACGCAAATAGGCCGCGTAAAAGTCGAAGAGACGCGACAAACCGGTGCTGTATGAGAGACGGAGGGACTCTATGGATCCTCGCGGGACGGACGCTAACCGGACGCTGTGAATGCGCATGTGCAGGTGGACCGCCGCGCCATTCAGCCACTGCTTTAAATCGGCCGTGTTGATCTTCCGGTCGATCGTCATCCTGTGGTAAAGCTCAATCAGCTCTAGTTTTAACCTCTGATCAAACAACTCTGTCAGGTCTGCCATGGCATTTAAATCATTGGCTGTGTTAGGCAGCTCGTTCAGGTACTCAGCTACGGTGCTAGCGATCGACGAGGAGGAGCCGTGTGATCCAAATATCCTCTGAAAAGGATCTGCGGTGTTTCTGTCCGTATGACCTTTGAGCTGGTTGACTAAAACTTCCAAAAGCAGAGACAGGGCCAGAGCCACCACCCCTACCCCGCCGTACGACACCTGTGCCTTTCCTCCGAAAATGCGGGTGAGGTTCCTATCTAGCGTGTTTAGCTGAGCAGGAGACAGGCGCTGCGGGAGGGCAGAGAACTGCAGGTTTAGCGCTGTGCTGGAGTTCAGGGAGAGGTAGTTAGACAGCGTCTCATCGAGGGTGATGTCAGGAACAATGCTGTTAGTCTGAGCAGCTGAAAAAATGCTGTTTATCGTCTCTAAAGAAGGAGTGCAAGGATTATTGCCCATGTTTCAGGAGCTCTCTTCTTCCTTTCCTCCTGTCTTCCTGTTATGGCTAAGAGTGCACAGAGGTCTCCTGTCTGATGCTGCAGAAATGGACTTTTTACTTGCCCTGGCTTGTTCAAATATTTGTCCACATTCTGCAACTGGTTCAAAAATAAATAATGGAATTCAGAGCAAACGTTGCATATTGACATATTTTCAAGGATAGGCTTAGAAAGTTTAAATAAAAACTGTTTTAGTTCAACAGAAATCCAGATAATGAATTTTCTTTCAATAGTATGACCAGGCGCACACACATGACAGCATGTCTTCTGCGAGAATGTATTTAGCTTGTGTTGCGCTCGCATTAAGCTATGTTGACCTCTAGAGGGCAGTCCTCTGGGACGCTTGATTGCAGACTCTTCAGTATGCAGTCAGGTGACAAGAAAGCACAGCTCTGCTCCACACTCTCATTCAGAAACAATCTCAGCTGGTGACAGTAGAACAAAAGTTGCTGTTTTATCCTAAATTCTTTTAATTCTAGTTCACTTGTTAATTATTCTATATTGGGAGTAATCTTTCCATACAATGCTACACACATATACAGTAACACCTACCATCCCATGGCATATATCAGTGTGTTAGTCACTGTATAACTCAGCATGCGAGTCACTGTATAAATTAACAAAGAAAGCCACTGTACAAGTCCCTGTTTCAGTGTGTAAGTCATTGTGTAAGTCAGCATACAAGGCAGGATGTAAGTCAGTCTAAGCTAACACAGATTTCAAATTGCATGATCTTTATTATCACAAATTTCACATAAATCTGTAACAATGATACATCTAGTCAAATCAATGAAACACAACTGTTTTAAGAGACAAATATGATTCTGGTATGGTAAAAAGGACAGATGAAGTCTGAAGAAAAACAACAAAAAACCATGTTGAAACATTAAACAGAATACAAGACTGTGCAGTGGTTTATGATTGATCTGTTTACAAATGAGGGGGGAGGGACACGACAGCAGATATTTCTAGACGAGAAGAATGAACCAGTCAACAAAACTAAAAAGAGAAATCAGGAGGGAAAGGTCAGTGAAATGGGGTGGGGACACAGCAGTGCATTAGACTACCACACATTCGACTCGACCTTCCACATTTCCACTTTGTATGGCTATATACATGACGGCACCTGTAAACCTCGTGTAAAAATACCAGACACCATCACATACTTACAAGAACAACTTCTGAGGTTGACCAGACATACCTCTGCCACAGTAATGCAGAGTACAGCCTACTATATTAACAACTCTACGATTAGCAGTGTATGCTATCAGTGCTACCATTCAGTCAGTAATGTAAGAAGTTACTTTGCAAATCTAAACACGTTTTTTTTTTTTAACAAAAAGTCCACAAAAAAATGAGGATGATTTTCAGTTTTCCTCATTTGAGAGAGATAGAGAGAGAGAGAGAGAGAGAGAGAGAGACAGAGACGTTGACAGACAGAGACAGAGAGAGCATGCGTGAAAGACAGGGATATCACAGTTTGGCCTCGTTCACAGTAGCAGGTGCCACAATGGCTCCATCCAAGTGCTCCTGTTAATTAAGACAAAGAGGAGCTCTATCACAGATTGTAAAGATGAATATAGTGTTACTTTCCCCAGCAACGCTAGTGCAAAATATCAGTTATTATAGTTCATGAAACACATATGAATGAATGTAATTCCCTAACATTCTGGACAGCTGTACAAAGTCAGCCATATGCACACAGGCAAATGACAGGGGAACATGGTCTTCTTATTTATATCAATGCAAAATCAATCCTTGATGCAAAATTTTCTGGAAGTCATCATAGGGAGGCAAAAGATACACAGTGATGAATTACATTTAGAGTCTTCAATCCAAAACGTTGAAACTTAGCTGTACAAGCACCAACAAATAAACAGTAACAGACATCAAAACACAAAAGAAGTTCATCTGATGAACTTTACAACTTGTGTGGTCTTTTTCTGTTTTTGGGCTGTCCTGTGAGTGGCTGTGTGTTTCTGTGACGTGTGCTTCGTCCTGTGAGTGGCTGTGTGTTTCTGTGACGTGTGCTTCGTCCTGTGAGAGGCTGTGTGTTTCTGTGACGTGTGCTCCGTCCTGTGAGTGGCTGTGTGTTTCTGTGACGTGTGCTCCGTCCTGTGAGTGGCTGTGTGTTTCTGTGACGTGTGCTTCGTCCTGTGAGAGGCTGTGTGTTTCTGTGACGTGTGCTTCGTCCTGTGAGAGGCTGTGTGTTTCTGTGACGTGTGCTTCGTCCTGTGAGAGGCTGTGTGTTTCTGTGACGTGTGCTTCGTCCTGTGAGTGGCTGTGTGTTTCTGTGACGTGTGCTTCGTCCTGTGAGAGGCTGTGTGTTTCTGTGACGTGTGCTCCGTCCTGTGAGTGGCTGTGTGTTTCTGTGACGTGTGCTCCGTCCTGTGAGTGGCTGTGTGTTTCTGTGACGTGTGCTTCGTCCTGTGAGAGGCTGTGTGTTTCTGTGACGTGTGCTTCGTCCTGTGAGAGGCTGTGTGTTTCTGTGACGTGTGCTCTGTCCTGTGAGAGGCTGTGTGTTTCTGTGACGTGTGCTTCGTCCTGTGAGAAGATGTGTGTTTCTGTGACGTGTAGTGAGTGTGCTGACTGAATAGCCTTTTACAGATTTAATAAACGTTCATGAACTGTGGTGCTATGAGAGTCAAGGGCCTGGGAGTAATCTTACATATTTTACATCAGTATGACAGAGAGATTCCTCCAGAAAAAAGCTGTCATTTACAGAACAGAGAGCTCATCTACACTCTCTCTTACCGTGTGACTTTTGCACTCTGGTCTGGAATGAAAAGTCAGAGTTGATGAGCAAGACAGTACTTATTACAGGATAAACCCCCCCCCAAAAATCCACAACATTAGTCTAAATGCATGAGCTCTCTCTCTCCTCAATATTACTTAAACAGAAAAAAAAGTCCTGTGTGTTAATTTCACACTCTTCTGTTCACTTAAACCTTAATTAGTGTGTACGTGTAAAATCTGTAATATTCACATTTTTAAATATGCATAATACTGTCTCCCATCATACATACACATGTTTTCAGTCATATACACTGATTACTGTGTATGTGTGTGAATATGAAGGCACCTTCTGACACGCGACCTCTTATGCTGACACGACACATCAAGCGAAAGAAGACACTCTCTCTACACAAGGCTGGGTAACAGATTACAGCCTTAATCAGTTAGCATATCCAGACTGTGTCTGGTTGCTGGACAACACACTGATTAACTGGAGCGAGAGATCATTCGCACAGATTTAAAAAAAAAAAAGCCTTCAGCGGATCTGACAAATTGCTGACAAATAAAGATTAGTGAAACATAAGGTTAAGTATTACAACACGAACATATGGGATTATGATAAAATCAACAAACACAGGATCGAAGGAAATGGACACTTTGATGTGAGTGATTTTTAGAGAATCATTTCATATCATTTTGTGATTGCTCATATGTGAAAATCAGGTGAAGTTTGAATGAGGGGAGTGTTAGTGGTGCTGATCTGTGTTACCCTACCTTGGTACATGTGCATGTGTAAAAGCAGGTGAGTGTGATTAGAGATCAGAGTGCTGCTGGATAAAGGGGGTTGTGGTGCCATAGTCCAGGACATCACTTCTCTTGGCTGCAGCCTGGAGACCACAAAATAGCCACAGGTCACTCCACAAAATACAATGGGAACAGGGACACAGAGGGAACACAAAAATACAGAGACACAGAGAGAACACAGAGACACAGAGAGAACACAGAGACACAGATAGAACACAGGAACACAGATAGAAAACAGAGACACAGACAGAACACAGAGATACAGAGACATAGAGAGAACACAGAGACACAGATAGAACACAGAGACACAGATAGAACAAGAGACACAGAGAGAACACAGAGACACAGACAGAACACAGAGACACAGATAGAACAAGAGACACAGAGAGAACACAGAGACACAGACAGAACACAGAGATACAGAGAGAATACAGAGACATAGAGAGAACACAGAGATACAGAGAGAATACAGAGACACAGAGAGAACTTAGAGATACAGAGAGAATACAGAGACATAGATAGAACACAGAGATACAGAGAGAAACCAAACAGTTCGGACAGAGAGATCAAAACTCCTGAAACGTGTTAGTACAGCAGCAAGTTAGTACAGTGTAATCTTCCACAGCAGTGACAGAGACCTGTAACCAGTGGCTAAATCAGGAAAAGAAATGTTACACTGTAAAGATCCTGTTCCTGTTCTTCAGTCCTGTGTGTCATTATTATTATCAGAGCAGAACCCTCTCTGTTCTAAGCTCTGAGGGAACCCACTGTCCTGGGCTCTTACATGAAGGGTGACGAAACTGATTTAATCTGGTGGGGAAGAGAGCCATGTGTCATTTGCTTTGAAAGCCTGGACTAGTGTGAGAAGACAGTCCATACAGTGCAGTGCGAATGAGTTTGTGTGTCAAACAAAACAAACTGGGCGTTAAACGAATCAAACTCCTGCTGAATGCAGATGTATCCAGAAATGGACCATGTGACCAGTAGTGTTTCTGCACTACAGGGAGGTCTGATGATGAGGGCAGTGCAGGTCTGTCCATCTCAGGGACAGAACGGCCACACCCCATTTCCTTCCCATCATGCCTTTTTTCCCACCATAATCCGGGTCTTTCCAGTCACAACCTGTGTCTTCATAAGTCTGTTCAATATGATATTACCAGAATGTGGACAACATCCAGAGAGACAATAATATGTTTTAAAGATGAAATGCACCTTTTTACGGATCCATCTTAAACAATGGCATTCCTGTAATTCAATCATCAAAATGTGTTTTTTCCTCATGTGTTATTTCAAGCTGATCAATATTTACACAGGTTTTCTTTTGTTGTTCATATTTTGAGATGCAGAAGGCATTTCCTTGCACGACTGCCTAAGGCTTACTGAGTGAAAATATCCTAACTTCCCGTCTCATACACAAGGGGTTCTCAACCTTTTTTTGCTCAGCTGAATCCCTTCAACCCAAAATAATTTCCCTTGACTACCCCATGAGATTTTAACTAAGTGAATTTAATTTGACGTTGACTGTCACAATCTCACGAACCCACTACAGTACAGCCACAAACCCCTGGAGGTTGAAAGGCCCTTTTAAGGACAGATCGGATGCCGTTATATATTTGTTCTGCCTCATCTGAGAACGCATGAATATAGCATACACACCCCACAGGAGTGGTCTTTTTTCGATCTTTTAAAACTATATAAAATCACAGCTGGAAAGGCAACAGAACAACCATGGCAAACGAAGATAGTTTCCACGTGTTTCAGATCAAATTGTTTCTTTGTTGTTGTTTTTTTTAACCTAAAACACTTGCTACAAAAGACTGAAAAATGATCTGCGGTACAAACTAAGGGTTCTATTGAGCCCATGTATCAAAAAGGAGTTAAACATCCTGTCTGAACTCTGTAAATGTAACCCTCAGGCTGTCACGCACAGAGGCCAGTGTGTGACACACATACAAACACAGTGCGGTTAAACACATGACACACACACGCATGGCATGCACGACTGGGCAGTATTTCAGGACAGTGAGAGGAATGAGAGGAGGACAATACACTCGTGGAACTCTGGAACTCACACGCACACACACACACACACACACACACACACACACACACACACATTTCCTCTATTCTCTCTCTCACGCACACATACTTACAATATTCTCTCTCTCTGTCACACACACACACACACACACATTTCCTCTATTGTCTCTCTCACGCACACATACTTACAATATTCTCTCTCTCTGTCACACACACACACACACACATACACACACACACACACACACACACACACACAATAACACTCCTGCAATAACTGACTTAGTCCAGTTCAGTGTTTCCTGGCCCTGCACCTGGAGGCCCACAGCTTGGCATACGTATTGTCTCTCCCTGCTCTAACACGCCTGACTCCACTCCTCAGGTCATGATCAGACCCTTGAATGGCTGGAAAGATCTAAAACAGGCAGAGCTGTGGGCATCCAGGAGCAGGGCTTAGAAACACCAGTCTACACAGTTTGTTTATGTGATGTTACAACACTTAAGAGGACTTCATGTGTGAGTCAGGAAGACAAGCCCAAAATCAGGTGCCATCGTCCTCCATCGTCCTCCTTCTTTCCAAACATACTTACAGCCGTCCTCTCCAGCTGGTTCGCTCTCTGTCGGCGGAGGTCTGATTTTATAAAGCCTGGAGAAGGAAAACAGGGCAGAATACACTGGAATAATAGAACAGAACTGGGATAACACATTAACTAATTAATGTGAAACTGAACAGTCTAAATGCTTCCTTGGGGTTACACACTGATATTTTTTTTTTAAAAAAAAATTCTAATTACAGATCCAAGTCATGAAAAGCACAAATAGGAAAGCTACATATGCTAGGGGGAAGAGCGGTGTAATAAACAATAAACATTACGAGTAACATAATTGTCTGGTAGTCCACTCTTCACTACTTGGCACTCAGTTAGGCTTCAAGTTGCTAGAAGTAGAGTTTAGCTTTCAAATATTTGTTATTCTTGCTTCATTTCAAACATTAACATAACTATTGGAAGTGTGAAACAGGTGAAATGTCTCATCAAATACCGTGGAGCTCCAAAATTAAACAAACACATGCAACTGAGATGACTAATGAAATGAAATGGAAAACATTTCACACTCATTTCCAAAAGGTATTGCAGTCTGTCATTCAAAATGACACAATGTGCTTTTCATCACTAAAGCGTGTTACATCGAAACAAAATCCACATATTTACAGTGCTGTAAACAACCGCTTTCACCCTGCCTGCCAAGTTCCTCCCTCTTGAGACGAAACGTCATTCTTCTTTGACTGACTTATCCGTTGACATATCATAACCCTGCAATTGTATTTACAAAACGATTATCCGAAGATGGATCTCATCCCTCCATGATCTTTGTCTCTCTCTGTTATTTAAACAGATTAGCTCTATCACCAGGACACTGACAATATTATATTCAAAAATTAAAAGTTTCCATTTCAGCTCCTCAGATATAGCTGACTGTTGTACGCATGGAAAATGACAAAAAGAAGGGTGCAGTTTTTGACCTTGGTTAAAACTTGTTGCAAAACTGCGTAAAGAAAAGAAGAAACTTTTACTGAGAAACATGGACGACTGAATGAGAGGGCAAGGCCGACTGCTGTCCTCGCGAGTCCTCGTTGGCGGATTAGTGGTCCGGACTATGGTTTTAGCTGGGTGTGTATGATTGACACTAATTCTGCGAGGGGCAACAGAAACAATTAATGCGACTAATTTAACTAGGGAAAAAATATGGATTTTCCCCTTCATCCCTTTATGACCAGAACTTCATAAACCGTATAAAGAACGTTGCTCTTTCATTGGTTGAGTCTGAGCTTACGGTATCTGAAGAGATACTATCTGTAGATAGTCTTATTATCCAGCAGTCTGTGTCGGTTTTCTTCGAGACAAGAAAAATATAGGCCTATCTTATTTTAGACAAGGACGCTCCCGATCCGACACATGATTATTCTATCTAAACAATACGAAACATGATGCTTAACGTGGTTACCAAAACTAACCGGCCTCCACAGAAGTGCGGCGTAGAAAAAAGAATTAGTCTACAGGGGCGAGATAACTTAGTCTTGGAAGCGCAGCCGATATGCACTGGATTTAAAGCAACAACGACACTACAACCTCCTGCTCTCACTCGAGCCAGTATTTATTACTGGCGTCCATTCCTGCAGCAGTCTCTACCCTTGTGCACTCATACACGTGTATGGAATCCCGTTTGCGCCATTCAGTATTTCCCAATTTCAACGTAAAACCTTTCTGCAATTTAATATCTCAATGAAATCTTTAGATATTGTTACGTAGTATCTCGCAACTACGATTTCATTTGTCGTAATGGTGACGCAACTACATAGAACTTCCTCAGCAGTTCAGATTTCAAACTTCGCATTTCACAATTATGACTCACTAACTGAGAATTATGACTTAATATGTGAGAGGTACGCCTAAATATCTCATGGGCAGCGCTATGTCATGATTAGGATTTATAAAAAATAGAGTTTAGCAAGTGGATCGGTGCTGCTGTTGCCACAGCCACCAAGTCTCTGATTCTATCCAACTTGTTCGCGAGATGTCACCAAAGAGCTGTGCATGACCACGTTGCCATAGCAACCAAGTACACTTGCCCACAAAATGCACTAGGCCTTAATGATAGGTGTACAGTGAGAGTTGGCAAAACTGAGAAACTGCAAGTTAAATATTTGTCCCAAAGCGCCACTCTATAATTCATTAATCAATTTTGAGGTAAATATAATTATCAGCTGATTCTCCTTTTACTGTCGGAAAAGGCTAGAATGTCGCAGCTAGTAGGCTACCAGCTACAATACTGTTGTTATACGAATTTGAAAACATTTCCAGAAGGTTTTAGAACAAAATGTGCTCTAGCTCCTTCAAAATCATTGTCTTCAAATGTTTTATGTGGCTTGTAAACCATGGTTACACTATAACATAAAAGTGTGCCTTTTCTATGAAAATAAAGAGAATCAGAGAGACTATTATCATTCAAATGTGTCAGCTGACCAGTAAATGCATTCTCACACAACCCACAGTGGAGAGTTCTAGATTCCAGATTAGGCTGCTTATTTGAAGAGTTTTAAAAGATTAAATGGGTGTTTATAATCTAGGGCTGTGTCTCTGTGTGTGTTTACAAACTGCATAGACTTGTTACCTGTCATAATAGTGCCTATGAGAAGGAAGACACAGAGGAAGATGTTCCCAGCCAGAGTTCCCAGTGCGTCCATAATCTTCCCCTGACAGATTGTAAATATAATCCCAAACACCTGCAGAGAGATCAGGCGTTTTACAGGCAACACAGTTTTCTCTCTCTCTCTCTCATACACACACACACACACACACACACACACTCTCAAACACTCACTGTCACACGCATGCAAACTCACCCTCACACACACTGAAATACTCACTCTCACACGCATGCGCACACCATCCCTCCCTCCCTCCCTCACACACACACACACACACACACACACACACACACACACACAAACACACCTGTGCCGAGCAGTTTAGTAGTCCTGATGATGTTCCCTCTGACTCAGGGTATGTCAGCTCCACAGCAAACTCAAAGCCCAGTGGCAGGTAGCCCGTCATAAAGAATCTACATGAGTAAAACATACAAATCATAAACAGAATGATTCAAACCACACTGAGCCCGATACTAAACCCAGTCCCTTATTCACAGGGACCTTAACAGTCAAGAAAGAGACCTCCTAAGCTGTTGAGTAAAAAATATAAATCAAAGTTGCTATCTCCAAACAATAATAATAATAAAAATAATAATAATAATAATAATAATAATAATAATAATAATAGGCTGTGGGGTAATGATTTGGAATCTCTCTGGAGTCTGTCTGTGGTAATGGTAGGAACCAGAGACTGCAGATTGGCTCAGAAGGACACAGCCTGCAGTCTGGGTAGATTTTAGGTAGAATCTGTGCTTGTAGGTGCATAGCCAACAGTGTGAGCAGAATTTGAATTTATCTGAAATCTACTGGTGGCTTTAGATCCAGAGAGCTATAGTGTGTCCTGTAGGCACAGATCCAGCATGAACTTTGATGAACTGCTGTGCACCCCACAAAGCAAAGTTTCTTAGCTAGCCAGACAACTTGAGCCAAAAGGAAAGGCTGTCCAATGGGAACATTCCACGGCTCTTCTCCTATTGGTTAGTTTGGACTTTTAGTTGGTTTTATTGAATGCCCCTCCTTCTCTCCCCATTCTATTTGCTCTCTATTTGTTTTGTATTTTCGTTTAAACTAAAGTTTATTTTTCTTCTGACTGTTAGGACAGCGACAGAGGGGGCAGTGTTGGGGCATGTGACGACCTCTCTTACCCCAGGGCTCCTGCTGTGATGAAGACGACCCACAGATGGCCCAGGCTCAGAGTGAAGGCGTACACCAGCATTCCAAGGAAAGACATCAGATACACAGCCAGCGTGGTCTGTCTGCAGAAGTGACACAGGGCACAGGGTCAAACAAGACTATCTGCTCTCACAGGCCTGGAGTTTTTTCTTTTTTGCAAAATGTCAAGGGTTACATTGACCTTAATGAGCTGCATCTGGACAAACAAAGCTGAGTTGAATAACAAAGTCAGCGTTATGGAACAGAGGACAGACAGACTGATAGAGAGAGACAGAGAACAAGAGCAAGGAAGACAGTCGAAAGTGCAGCAGAAACAACGGATGATTTTAAAGAACTTGAAGAATGAGTGCAACACAATCATTGTTAATTAATCTCTAAGATTTCCTACACTCTATATCAGTTTTGGAAGCTGGACTTTGTCACCAGTTTGTTAAGCTCTGCATTTGCAATTGTGAATATGAAAAGCATAGGGAATAAAGCGAGACATACAACTGATGCCATGTACAAACACACAAGGGAAAGTACATGACATTTCAGTGGTCACAAAACCCTCAACATTCCAGCAGGAGGAAGACAGTTTATATCGTTATACTTGGTTGATGCAACAAGTACTCATGGGTACAGAACCAATTTCTGTGCTCTACCAGCAGAGATAAGACACACTAAATCTGGAGCTTAGTGAGGTGAAACACGATATTCGCAGTTCAGTGGGTCGGTCACCTGGGATGATATTTTCAGTCCTGTTCTCTGTGTTCTTCTGCTCTGTACATAATATATTGCATATCAGAGCCATACTGCTCTACTATATTACCTGCTGCCTTTGCTAATTTATTGAATGAATTTTGGAATGCAATGAATGAATGAATGACTGGCAGATTGTGCATAACACTCTGTGTAAAGTTCTAGTACAACAAAGACAGGAGTGACTGACCGTACTAGGCTAATTCACTTGGTGGCCTGTAGGCCACATCCAGCCCATGAGAGACCTACAGTGGCCCAGGGGTGATCGCAGTCAAATTCAAATAGTACAGCAGTTAGTTCAGGTCCAGTAATTTGATTGGTCAAGAGACATTTCATAAGTGCTGATATGTACAGTGTAACAGCACCACAATATTTTACCACATCTCACTCTGCTTTACAGCACTGTAGACATCTTACTAACCGTACAACATCGGTAGCTGCCCTTCAGTTAGGGGTTTTGAAACTAGGTCTTTGTCAACCCTGAAAAGAAAAACTGATGACAAAAACCAAAAATGGTCCCTGAACAAGGCCTGGTTTTCCAAATCTGGCCCATTTGAATGTGTAGCTGAAAGGCCCTGTTCGGGTCTATTTGTCAGTGGTTGGATGAAAATGTAAGTTTGGAGTTTATGAGTTTCGGACCCAGGCGTTCACTCTCCTGGCAGCTTGTGTCGTCTTAGTCTGTAGTGCGACATCCTCAAGACAATAAGAGGATCACATTCCTAGAACTAAACCCAAAAGGAGACCAACGAAGAATCATGAAATTTAAGACATTTAAATTTAATTTTGCTGTGAACTGAAGTTGTTTAATATGTGATTTTGAGCTGGTTCCCTGGTCTGACCTGGTGTGTGGCACTGAACGCACAGAGGTAAGAGGCGGTCTTACTTGTATGTTTTGGATTTATCCAACCAGATCCCACAGATGAGTGACCCCACCATCCCTGCGATGACAATCGTGAGGCCTATTCTCCCGGCATTGACCTCTTCACCCTAACAGTACACGAATAAAACATTTCATTCACCTCTTCACCTTAACCAATCAGAGACAGAACATCTCATTCATCTGATTTTCACTTACAAACACTGATTAATATGAGTGAGTGTTTGGTACTTACAGGATAATGTTCAATAATCATTCTGTTCAGCAGTGTACTGACAGCATAGAAACAGCCCACATTCAGTCCTGGAAAACAAACAAACAAACAAACACTGAACTTGTGAAACACAGTGTGAAAGGGCCTAGGAGGACAATACAGTGGAGAGGCAAACACACACACATTATGCTCAGTATGCCTGTTTTTCTCATGGCATAAAATCGATATTAAAGAGTTAGACTTCAGGATCAAAAACTAGACAAAATGACTTTATCAAAACCATAGCTCAAAGAAAAGAGATTTTGATAATAAGCCGCCTTCTCCCAAAAACATCAGTCGTGTCTTGTATTCTTAGTGGGGACATTTACTAGTTATTACGGATGGTCTCGTTATGATGCTTCCATCAGTGTTTGTCTCAGACAGTTTTTCAATCAAACATTTGGATATTTTAGTTTTCCACAAAAAATACTCATTTTCTGAGACAAAACACACTCAGACTTAACTACACTGATTCACAATTTTAACAGTGATCTGTCAGAATAAAGACTTTCAAATGATGAAATGGGTAAAAAATAAACAACAAATCTTGTTTATAGTGGTCTTGTTGATTCTCATAGCAGACTGGTTACATAACATGTCAGAAATTCGACGTCAGTGATTTTATTGGAAGGAGATCAGTGTTGGTACAGGCCCAGATGCCAGAGAGGATCCATTTCCTCTTTACGTTCAACTCAGTCTTCCGGAATTCCTCCGTGACCTTTTCAGCCAGTTAGAAAAGTGCTGACATGGAAAAAACCCCCAAAATTCATTCATTGACATGAGGAAGAGAAAATTGCTCTCATAAGAAGGTGTCTGACTCATCCAGCACCATGGGTTTGTAAAAATCACTCCATGGGTATGTACAAATTGCTCCATGGGTTTGTAAATCACTCCAAATATGATTCACTTTACTCACTCACTTTACACTGTTAGGTAACTACGAGTAAAACTGCCTAGGAGAAGAGATATTTGATATTTTTTCTCATCAACTTAGACAAATGGTTTAGCATTTTAGCAGTTCTCACCTCATTAAACATTTACATCACTGATGGTTCTGATTATTCTACTATATAGAAGTGTTACTAGAATCACATTTTCTCCACATGCTGTTCAACATGTTGCCATAGCAACTCCATTATTTATTTTATACAGACTTCTCGATCAATGTTATCAGCGCTGTGATTAAGTTGAGGGTATTGCTTGACCCTGCCACATCACCAGACTCTTTCTGAACCCACAATCACACGCGGTGCAAAGTGCACCGTACACGACTACAGTTGCCGATCTGCTTCACGGTCATTGTCTTCTGCTCCGCACAGAGAGACATGTGACAGGTGTCAGACGACCAGATCTGAAACAGGAACTCTCATGACTCATTGTGATTTAGAGTGCGCACACTGCCCCACGGCACCTCCAGTTATAAAAATAAGGTGATGAGAAATAGCTCACGGATAGCTAAGCTTTAATGAAGACGGTGAAGGGTAAAGCCACTGAAGGACAGATTACACAACACTTGGCAGACAGTTCACCAATGCTGCACGTGAGTTATTCACATCTACAAACTGTTTCTGTTAATATTCAACACAAATATCTAAAACTGGTCTGAGTCAAAACCACTAGTGAGTGTATTGATTATCCTCAACGGGCAACAGGTTTAATGTGAAAAAAACCCCCAAACAAACCCCCACCCCACGCACACACACACACACACACACACATACAGCTGAGCTTGGAAATTCAGAATATCTTTTGCTGCATATTCAGCTGTTGCACATTCAGTTCCTTATGAGAAGCAATCACGGGGAAGAAAATGAAGGAAAGCAAGAGCAAACACGCAAAGAAACAAAGAACAGAATAAAATCATAAATGACAGGGATCACAAGTGATCCATCTCAGAAAGGCCCTGAGAGCCTAAGCTTTACTGGTGTGCTTATTATACTCTTTTGTGAGTCACTTTTGACAAAACTGTCTGTGAAGTGACTAAATGTAAATGGATATTTCCCCCTATGCCTTTGTGTTTTGTTTGTCCCCACACAGCTCTTGGAATCAGTGTGTGCATGACTGGCGTTCTGGGAAGTCTAGGGGATGTGTGTGTGTGTGTTTGTGCGTGCATAATTATCCATGTGTTTGTGAGCTGCTGTGGGGAACGCACCGTCTGTGTGTGAGTATATGTGTGTGTGTGTGTGTGTGTGTGTATAAATATGTATGTGTGAGAAGGGTGATGAAGAGAATCTTTGTGTGTGTGTGTGTGTGTGTGTGGCACAGAGGAGACCTCACCGTAGGTGATGATGAGGAGGATAAAGGGGCGGTTGCGAAGGAGACGCATGATGGAGGCAGTGTAGGAGTAGCTTTCAGGTGGAATGAGACGTGCGGCCGCCTGAGCCTGAGTGGGCGGGATCTCTGGCCTTTCCTGGAACACTGATAAAACACACACACACACACATACTTATTTAACGCACACATTACAAACTTATTTTAAGGAGACACAGTTCTGAAAAGAATGTGTTGTTATGCCTCATGTGGTGTCATAACCATGTTTCAGTTCAAATTTCCACCTTTGGATGTGAAATATCCAGAAAAACATTGGTCTAAACGTGACTAACAAGTACTATCTACAAAAAAAAAAAGTAACTTTACTCTCCAGCAGGTTGACAGTGGAGGAGCAGGCAGATGTACACAGGGTTCAGTAGATGTTTGTGTGTGAGAGCTGATCAGAAATATTTTCTCCTCTGGTGTTATGAACTGTCTCCACAGTGTCTACAGCCTTCACTGTACAGGTGTGTAAAACACTGGCCATGGCTGCATTAACCACAAACCCATTATTAATAAACCTTACCACAGCTCTTGTCTAAAATGCTGTACTTAATTTGAGCTTTGGGTGGGATATGGCCCCTCTCCTCCCTACTTAAATGATTACTACGGCAACACTGCAAATGAACTAAGGAAAATTAAGTTTTTTTTCCAAACCAAAATTTGTGACAGGTGGGAGTAGGTATGACTAACGGACCCTCATGTTCCACCAGCCAAGATTTACAAAGATGTATAGGAAGCAGGCTTGATAGAAACACCTCATTTTAACTGTCCTGGCTCCTATTTGACTAAAATAAAATTTAAAACTTTTGTTTTCACTGTGTCTTAAGTCATTAATGGCAGGCCAGCCCCATTTTCTCAGTGTAAGTATCGGCAGATACTTAGAGTCTTATGGCCAAAGGCTTGTGGAAGTGTCACACGTGAAGCACAAAAGAAATGGAGATGTTTAGAAGTTTTTAGTATTTATGGACTTAAAATCTGGAATGAAGTATCTCAGCATATTTCAGAGGCACAGTCAGCGACTTTTTTTTTTTTTTTTTTTTTATCTCAGCATGCAACATACTTTGCTATCCCATCCATTTTATCATGCCACTGTACCATTTTTTTTGTCTTCTTTATCGTAGCTGCATATTTTGTTATTTGTTTCACGTTTTACTACTCACTCTTTGTACTGGCTTTATACTTTTTCCAGATGAGAGTTTTATCTGCTTATTTGATAACGTGTTTTGAATGTGATTTTTGAGCATCTAGAGTGCTTGGAGTCACTCATCTTGCATCAGAGATGCTCCTTAAATAAAGGTTTAAACACAAACAAGAGTATTTTAAGTGTGTACTTATGCACTTTCTTTCCCTATTGCGACCATTAGGGAAAGAAAGAGAGAGATCGGGTGACTTTCACCCCTCAGTCTATCGATGTACACTCAGAATTTACTCCCTCCTCTAGCCTAGCCATATCAAACTACCGCTGAAGTGCAGACGATCATATGGTAAAACTTTACACTAAGGTTGTCATACGGTTAAACTTTACATAGAGGAAGTCACACATTAAAACTTTAAACTCCGTTAGTCATACAGTCAAATTTTACATTCAGCTAGTTCCACAGGAAAATATGAACACAAATTGTCTGACATTTGACACACATTAGCTGTAAAATGTTTACTGGAGCTTTGCACTTGGGATTCTTAAAGATTGAGCAGAACACAGTTGGCAGGCACTGCTGCCTAAAGAGAGAATATGATTGACAGAAGTGCACACCTAATGAGGCACACTTCAATATTCCACTTCATGTATGAAACATCTTATTTGTTACCCCATCAAGCAGAAACTATGTCTGGTGTTCTGTGTAGCTGCAGAATTAGCTGTGTGTTTGAGGACCTTGATAAATCTTTGTTCATTCTATCCAGCATGCATGAACCACAGAGCACAAATGCAGAACATCAGCCAAACACACTGTGTATCGCCTCATGTATATTTAGCGTAGAAAGACTCGCAGAATTTTAATGATCATGAAATCATTGCTATTGTGTGTTTCTTATGGTCACACTGATTGGGATTATTCAGTTAATCAGGACATGACAATGTAGGAAACTCCACAATATCAGCTAACTGCGGAGGCCGGCGTAGGTGTGGGGAGCTGTGGTAGAGAATACCTGTATTTGCATGTACCTGTGTGTTTACTGAAAAGCAGGACAACCTGTCGATAAACACCACAGTGGTGCTCAACGTTCATTTCTCAGTCATCTAACTTTGACTTTTACACCCCCACCACACACCCATTTAAACTCCCTGAGTCCATGACTCTGTCATGCCGCCTTATTTTACCCCATAAACTCCTCCCACCAGAGACATCCACACGCACTTACCCATGACCACCAGGATGAACAGCAGAGTGGCCACGCCCGCCGTGATGTAAAACATGACTCTGATATGATGGGCCAGTTCATCCATGTCCTCTACATTGGGCACCAGGATGGGCGGGACCAGGAAACCGATGGCAATGCCCAGCTGTGGAGGAAATGACATCAACAGAGTGGAGTCAGTAAGAAAGTCTCAGTATTCACACTGACCAATAAGGAGAGAGAGAGAGAGAAAGACAAACCAACTGACCAGTGAAGAAGGAGCAAAACACAAACCAACCAACCAGTGAATATCGAGAAAGACTCTCACCAGCTTATGAGGAAAGAAGCAACTGGAATCAAACTGGTCCTATGGTAAACTTAACATTTCATGTAGGCAGTCAAATAGGCTTACTCCATTAAGTTTGTCTTAAACTTTGTCAAATCCAGGGAAACATAAACAGAATGACCCTGGACTTCTCTCATTTTTCTGTTGTCTCCACACTGGAACCTGAAACTGTAAAAGAAAGAAAAATCCACCTCCACCCTCTCTGGGTTTTAGCATATGAACGATGTATTAAAAAAGATAACTGATATACTGATCAAAGAGGTGTGTTTGACTCAATTTCCATTCACCATGAATCTTTCCTCACTCAGGCAGCATATACAGTAATGTGACACTGAACATACACACGACAACACCCATATACAGCCTTTAAACAAACACCTGACGGACTCTGTGAGGACTTTGTGTTATTAGTACACACCTGGTTTCCCAGCACGCCAATGGAACAGGCAGTGGACACCTCGCTCTGGCCAAACCAGATGGACGCAAGGCGGGATGGGATTCCCAGTATAAACACAGTCCCCACTGAACACACAAACTGGCCAAGGAACGTGATGGAAAACAAATCGGGCGCTACGCTGCCTATCTTCACACATGCCCCAATACAGTTAAACGCTGCGCCGGTCAGCACCACATCCCTCAGGCCACGGTTGTCAAGGAGCCACATGATGGGCAGGATGAGAGGGATGTAGGTAAGCAGGTAGATCATCGATAGCCAATCAATGGCCAGTGTCTCAACGTTATAGAAACGCATGAATATGTTGCTGACGATGCCATACTGAAGCCACATGAAGGCGTTGCTGGCTGAGCAGGCGCTGAAGATAAACAGTATGACCCAGCGGTGCGGGTACAGCCGGGTCATCGGCTTTGGCACCAGCTCGGCCGTGTCTCCCTCCAAAGAGCCCAGAGACTGGACGCTGGGACGGGGACCCTGGTTCTGCATGGCGTTGGGCCCACAGACGGGCGGCTGTCCAGCTCTGGAGCTCCAGTCAGGGCTCTGGGACAGAGACGTCTCCAGCCTTGACCCCGTGCTGACCATATCAATGTTCTGATGCAAGGCAGCCACACAGGAGTTGGTTAAGGAAAGCCGGGAACCAAACAGGTGTGCCTTTTTACATTTCTCCTCTTTCCCACAAATGGCGCAGCGGTGTGTCCTACTCGCTAACGGCACCTGGGTATGGCCAGTCAAATCAGAGGACAAGAGATGACCAGCAAAGAGAGGAGCTAAGAAATACACTCCTACACCAATCAGAGGGATGTTTTGAAGTGTCCTGAGGTCGGAGCCTGATCGCGGGTCCCTGGGGTTTGCTGGCAAGCTTTGCTATTTATCACCTCAAACACACCCATGTGACTTACCCCCTTCATGGGAATTTTCCTCCTCTGCTCAGACTCCTCCTCAATAATGTACACAAGCACTACCCTCAACTGTGCGCTAGTAACTGAGCAATACAGCTAAGCAATGTAGCTTATGCATTACATTCCAATTTCCATTTTGGCTTGTTACTTTAGGAAAATCTTTAACCTCAGCGTCTGATTTCAAAAGAAATGCTTCTTCTATTCCCAGGTATCAGTTGCACTGACCTTTGCTGAAGCTCATAGCACAGTGGTCCACAAAATGCAATAACTGACTGCTCGGCACACCGAGTTGTTTCACAGGTTGGCGCGAACGCAACCATTATTGTTTGGGCGTTATTAGAAGGGCTCAGAACATCATCAGTCGCTATGCTACTCCAAGACAGACAACATTATCTGGACCCTTCCATTAAAGACACCTGAACAAGACCAAACCATTTAGGGAGATTGTGCGCTGAAAGAGCGATGAGCCTCTCTGTGGCAGATATCAAAAATGACTCATGGGACATAGAGAGCGCACTACAGCCGTGAAATCAAAAACAGATCACATTATGCTGATAACCCAGAGATGATATGTAGAAGCTTCTAGTGCATCTAGTTAAACTTGCACAGTGCCGTGTGAGGATTATGAAGAAAGTGTGCTGTTGCCACAGAACAGATTAAGCCTGCATACCTGAAGGGGTTTTCCACAAAGTCATAACTTGAGCTAAAATACCCCTGAGTGCTTGTATAGAAAAGTTTTTCTTAATCTGTCCTACTTCACAATCTTGACTGTGGGATGAAAAACATCTGGATGTAACAAACACTGGGATGTAATGAGTAACGTTCAGCTAACTCATGGGATGGTTAAACCAGTGTGTGTGGGACGTCAACACCAACCCTCTCTCACAGTGATGTGTCTGAACATTGAGGGGCTGACTCCTAGCTTTGTGAGCAGACCTATGTAGTAAAATACATAAAACATTAAACACAAGCAGAGTTACTTGTGGGGCGGCACAGTGGGTAGCGCTGTCGCTTCACAGCAAGGTCTCGGGTCCGCTTCCTGGCCGGGTGGCCAGGGTCCTTTCTGTGTGGAGTTTGCATGTTCTCCTCGTGTCTGCGTGGGTTTCCTCCCACAGTCCAAAGACATGCAGGTTTAGGTAAATTGGAGACACTAAATTGCCCCTAGGTATGAATGTGTGTGTGTCTGCCCTGCGATGGACTGGCGACCTGTCCAGGGTGTTTCTGCCTTTCGCCTTATGAGCCAGCACCCCCTGCAACCCTAATCAGGATAAGCGGCTTAGATAATGAGTGAGGATGAGAGAGTTACTTGTGAAGTAGTTTCCAGACATTGCTGTCTTCACAAAAATTATCCAGGACTGGTACAAAGACACAAATGTTGGGGCCAACTGAGATACCCATGAAAATATTCTACACTACAGACATAAATGATCATTTTTACTCACTCAGGAGCCAAAGCAAATCTCAAAAATCTGGTCACAAATCTTTGGAGTAACCTTGTTGTGAACAAGTACCCTGTCCAAGGACAAATGGGTACAGTGTGTCATGCTCAGGAATCAAACCCACAATCCTGCAGACATAGAGCTGTCTCCTTAAGCCAACTCTGATGAGCTGTATTTGTGAGTCTCCCCTCCTCATCATTAGATCTTTTCACATCAATAACTCAGTTTCTGAGGACAGTGTGTTGGTCTGTGCCACGTAGCCCTGTGGGTGTCGGACTGACTGACTAAACTGACTGACGGGCTGTCTGTCTGAGGATCTAAAAAGGAATGGGTGAGGTACCCTGCCAACCTCTCACAACCAAAGGAAAGCTGCTGTCTACAAGCCCTGAAATGCCCAACCAAGACACCTTTGATCTGATAAAACATAAGATGAAGGATTTGATGCAGCACCGCAAGGCGGAGCCTTGACCAGTGGGCCAAGGAATGTTCAAAATCCATTACAACTTCCACTACCTGACCATTTTCAAGGGACTGAAAGAGTCTTGAGACTATCAGTTCTTCCACCCAGACTGGACCAACTGTGATTTCGCTAAGACGAACCATTATGAAGAGTTGCCGACGTCAGAACTCAGAACGTGTCTCTAGGTCACACTGTGACGTATAACCAATGGGGACACTGCTGGCTTTTGTTGTTTTCCGCTGAGGACTTCTCGCAAACAATGGCACACATAATCCTTTCCACCTGCTACACAGATGTTATGCCTACTGCTTTACTGAAGGAAATCAGTACGGATGGATGTTTTTCAAATAATTTCTCAATGTGAGTGATGATGTCATTTAATTGATGGATTAGCAAACCCCGCTACAATGAATGCTGGTGGTGTACTTGGCCTAGGCTGAAACTCTTCAACTGCCGCTGCAACATGCATCAAAAAGGCTTCTTAAATATCAGTTCATTTCTGTCTTTCATAGACCGACGTTTAGCTCTTCAAAGCTGGTCTAACTCTTCTAATTGTATTTGAGCTCCTCCTGTCTTCTTAGGCAAGTACTGATGTATGAAACAGATACTGTTTGCTCTGTATGCATGACTTTTATTGCCTTTATTAAGTGGACTTTATTATCTTTATATAGTGGACTTTACATGCTCTTTTACTGTCTTTGAATCCAGCTGTGTGTGTATATTCTGTTTTACTTTCAATTTGTCATACTCTCTGTGTTCTGCTCTTTGTGCAACATACTTACAAAATGATATAATTAAAGCTGTTAAATTATTAGTATTGGTCTTAGTATTAGTAGCATTTTAATAAGGGGTGAGCGAGAAGACAGCAAAAAAGACAAAATCCATAAGTTCAATATTTTGTACAAGATCTCGTAAATGTAACAGCAGAACATACATCAACAACTCTGTATTGATAAAGAAAGATGTATACAGTACATGAATCTTGAGAATTATAGGCTAATTTGACAAGCGACTGTATCGAACTGGCCAATTAAGTGGTTGCCGATACAACGGTTTTACATCGCAAGTGCGATGGGAGAATTATCCTGGATTTACGCTTTTTTTCTAATTGTGAAGGAGCTGCAAAAAAGCCTTTAATATGGCTATTTTAGACTTCACTTTTGGAAAGAAGAGAAGCCAGCCAAATCCAGCCGTCAGTGAAATAGTGGAGGACTGTGCTGTATAAAGGAATTCCTGTTTAAGGCGTGTTGTTTAAGACCGATGTCCAAGCGTTAGGAGGACACTAACCAGACTTTACTGTAAACAGGAATCATTTGATTCACACATAAAATAAAACATTATCTCCAAAAAATTAATTAACTGTGTGCTCTGAAAACATAACTGGGATGAGAAAGAAAAAAATCTCAGCTGATCCAAAGAATTTTCCAGATTCCAGTTGTGTGTGTGTATGCGGCTTTAATGGCAGAAACAAAGGGACTTGTGTTTGCAAACAGCCCAACTGGTTTCCCTCAAAGGATAGCAGTTATTCTGGTCTGGCATTTTGCTTTCTAACTGCTGGTTGAATTTTTAGACATAGACTCAGACCAGAGACTCTCACAAATGAATGAACCAATGCCGTCTTTAAAAGAATAACTGATTTACTCCGTTTAACTACATGAGACCTGGGATTCTGAGCAAAGTACAGATTACGTGTAGTAATAAAGGTAACAGGCACCTGAATCCTTACATAAATATTGTTAGAGAATACTATCTAATGAGCCATAAACCGTGGCCATAAATCTGCTTTAACTTCACCGTAATGTTTGTGTGTGACTTTTACAGCCCATGTCTTGACTTCTCCTAATTGGTTTATGGGTGTAGATTTATAGATTTATATTTGATGAAATAATTCCTCAGACTTAAATTCGCTATTAAATTGTTTAGTCTAAACAAGATAAAAAATTATTTGAGCTAAATAACGCATATTTCGAAATCCATTTTGGATTTATTTTTATCTTTGTCTTTCAGTCGTTTTGCTTCATTCTCTGACAGAAGTCTCTGTGCGAACAGTCACTCACAAAATAAGATCTTATGGAATAAAAACGGACGGATTAAGAAGTATTTCACTAGGAAACTAAAAGGATGTCTTTTGGACCCGCGAATGATTCGGTGTGGATTAAAGATGTGCAGCGCGACTCAGTGGCCAAAGGAGAAGAGACTGTTAAACGTCACAGTTATGACTGTGCACGTGCTTTGCTATACCGTAGTATGGGGCAGCCTACTGACTGCATCGCCACAAACAGGCTACTTGATCATATACTCTTCGGTGTCTGGAACATACCTGGTTCCCAAAAACTCCAATGGAGCATGCTGTGGAGACCTCCCCTGATCCAAACCAGACTGATGCGATCCGCGACGGCATACCAAGAATGAAGACCTGCGCTACGGAGACCGTAAGCTGCCCCAGCATTGTCACGCCAAACAAATCTGGTCTCGCGCTAGTGACTTTGATCCACGTCCCGGCACAGTTCATCGCAGTAGCTACGAGAGCAATGACCCGCAATCCTCTTTTATCCAGTAACCAGGTGACGGGGAATATCAGAGGAATGTATGTCAACATATAGATCATAGACATCCAGTCAATGGTGAACGTATCCACGTTGTAAAACCTCATAAAAATATTATTTATAATTCCGTACTGAATCCACTGAAAAGAGTTACACAGCGAGTAGGAGCTAAACAAAAATACAATGAGCCATCTTCGCTTGTATAAGCGAGTGACTGGTACGGCTTCACCATGTAGCGATGCCGGGTGACCACTCTGCACATCGGGCTCATTCTTTTGAATGACCGTCATGTTAAATTTGGTGAAAACTTGGTCAAATTTATTTCACAGTCAAAAACTTGACATTCATTTAACAAAAGCTGTTCGGTTATGTCTCTTGCATTCAAAACGACCAGTTATACTGTCCACAAGAGTAACTTCATTGAGTTTCTTGACGTTCTCTTCGATGTATTCTCTGCTTTTAAACTGGAGATTGTGAGTACTTGTTCAGTTTTTCGACAGTGGAAAATTTCTGCAGAATATCTAAAAGTATAATGGCTCGTTTTTTTGACAGTTACGGAACTGACATCAGTTAGTTCATTTGAAAACCGACTGTACCAGCTGTCTTGTTTGTATCATCCACATTTCAGGTGAAGGAAGAAACAGTTAGGTCTCTCGTTTCCTTCGTAAACATGCTCTCTCAACGAAAATGCGGACTAAAACAAAATAATACCGCACTTATAGACACTAAAACGGGAAATCAACAAGTAGGATCCAAATTAAAAGTTTAAACTTTACAAGCCTGATACAGTCTCTGGATTCATCGTCAACCAAACTTCTGTTAAGCGACCGGTAATTTTTGATACAACAAATCCTCGCTACTTTGTCCACCGCCGTTGGTGATCTCTTCAGTTTGGAGCGGTCGCTGAATATAGAGATGTCTTTCAAGCTCAGCAAACTTTCAGACGGAGTCAAAACTTTCAACCAGAGGACGTCAGATTCCGCCATAGATATATTATAAAGCTAGAGGGAGCGCCCATAGTTAGTCCAATAATGGTATGGAGATGGCTGAGGTACCGTTCAAGTGACTGATTGCGTGGTTTTGATAAGGCTCAGCCTAGTTTACAACATTTGGAAGACTGTGTCCCTAACGTGTAGCGTGTTCTTCACATTCAACGGACAAGGTACAGTGTATGCGCAGCACGCAAAGTAATGGTTGCACGAGTCAGTGCACCATCTAGCTTTTTAACGTCTATGAACTTTATGCCTTACTTTTTCTTCAACTGGTGTTTCTAAGGGGGGATCAAAACAACCGAACCATAGGCGCCTCCTGCTGCACTGGAGTTTGAGTGAACATTGGTATTGCTAATGTCACGTAGTAGCCTACATCAGTCTCAAGTGATTTTTCGGTCCAGTCCTGATTAAATTGAATTCTCTATTGTAAACCTTTTACTTACGTACTAAACAGTGTTACTCATTTTAAAGAATCTTTATAGATATAATTCTCAATAGAGGCGCATGGGGATTTTGATAGAGGAAGCCCAACCATACATGCCATGCGCCGATCAGTAGTGCTGTGTAAATATTAGGCTACGATGATACATTTTACAGTAAGTGTTGGCCTCCCTTCCTCGAACAGTCTTATCATAGTGTTGGGTAGACGTTCTCACTTTATTGCTGTTTTTTTGCACTATGGCAAAAGTTGGCGTCGGCCTCCCTTCCTCTTTAATATGAAGTTGTTTCTCAAATGGCAACTTAAAATCGTTTTGCAACAAAAAATGCAAGTCATCATTCATGTCTTACTACTACAATGATCTCTGATCAATTACTAGTGATGTGTTGATCGTGAACGAGTCGGCTCTGTGAGCCGGCTCCTTTACATGAACAATGGGAGCCGGCTCCTTACGGTCTTCAGAGCACAGGGATGAGAAGAGTGCGCGACAGCAACACAGAGTGACAGTTTAGTATAATTACAGTGAATAATTTAACTGATATATGTGCATACATACCAATCATAAGTCAAAACATTGCTAAATTCGGATGAATTATAAAAGCCAGAGGCGGTACTAAATAAAGAGCCATTTGGGAGCCGAAAGATCCGGCTCTAATTGCTGAGCTGAGCCAAATGATCCAGCTCACTAAAACGTCCCGGAATTCTCATCGCTACCAACTAGCCTACTCACTCTGGTTGAAATTCAGTTTATTAGCTGCTCATGTCAGACGGTCATGATTTGCATTTCTGATCTGATTGGTGTAAAGACAGCGGCAGGTCGGATTCCCTCGCCTGCCCACTGACAATTTATTGTATGTTTTCATGGAAGCCACAAAGATATGACATTTAAAAGCTTTCCTGTTACCACAGTCACTGTAAAAATATAAAGTAGGCTACCTAATCAAAATTGCAATATAATCACGTGAAAAGTTTCATTACAATTTATCTCACGTCTTGTTATTGTTATAGAGATTTTCACGTCTCAAGTCATTTCAGTTCTGAGGAAGCCCGGGGTCCTCTGGCTTCCGCTACGATCGAGTCACCACTGATCATTCTTTTTTCCCCCAGCTCATTCTTGTTTTTAAAAGTGTGTGTTTTCCCTTGACTCCTCTCTCATTTGAACCCAAATAAAAACTCAGGCAAACTCAGATTCAGGCTGATGAAAATAATTTCAGTTAAGACTATAAATAATTATACGTACAAAAAAAAAAACTGTGACAATAACAAATAATAATGACAAAAGTGATCACTTTGAAACTGACTATAGCGAGTAGCTATCAGCATCTTAGCAACACTAATCCCCCTACACTTTTTACTAAAAATTCTCCTGACTATACCTGGCTCCATAGCTCACAGGAATCATGGACCACAAAAAAGATCCTACTATTAAATACATCTAGATGCTAACACCTTTGATCACTTTCTTATGACTGAATCTTTCAGCCAGGACAAGATGTCGTCAGGTGGTGTTCAACTTTCCTCGGACGTTTCAACCCTGAACCACAACGTCCTCCTGCTGGCGGGTTGGCAGTGATGGCCAGTCACTGCCCATCTTCTACTGGCTTCCAGCTCAACTCCTCCCGAGGTTCACCCTCATCTCCCACGAATGTGCCAGCTGCAGGAGGCTCTTCTTGGTCTTCTTAGAGGAGGGTGGCTTCTCCCTCTCCCTGATGAACTGGATGGCTGGGGCTGGTCTCACGTGGGTCTGGCGCTTTTTCCATCTCTCCTGCTACAAGATGTCAGCGAGTGCTCTGAGGACCTTGTCATGACGCCATCTGCATCTCCCCTGGCTAAGAACAGCCTTGCACTCTGCCAGTATGTGCGCTAACGTGCCCCTCCCTCTGCATAACTTGCACAGTGGGTCCTCCCTCTTTCCCCACCTGTGAAGGTTTGTTGGTGTTGAAAGAGGGTGGTACACTGATGAGAGCAGGAAAGGAACACAACATGAAAGGGACAGTACACCCACTGCATCCTCTCCTCCTGATTCTAAAGAGACAGTACACCCACTGCATCCTCTCCTCCTGATTCTAAAGGGACAGTACACCCACTGCATCCTCTCCTCCAGATTCTAAAGGGACAGTACACCCACTGCATCCTCTCCTCCGGATTCTAAAGGGACAGTACACCCACTGCATCATCTCCTGTATATATGTTTTCTGCTTGGAGTTTTTGTGTAAAACTGTGAAAACAGCAGGCCCAGTGAGAACTGGGGAGACACTGAGAAACTCCAGTCTAAGCGTCTCATTTTCTTTTCTCTTTTCTTTCTCTTTTTATTTCCTCTTCTTAACGCAAAGGGATCCTTTTGCCCTGTATTTTTTGTTGTTAGCGAAAGGAAGATGAAATATTATAGGAAGATGAAATATTTGTCAGCCCTGCATATGAGACACCGTGGTGATCTTGTCTGGCCTTGGCAGCTCATTTGCCTTCCTGATAGTAAAGTGGACGAGCAAAAAGCCACGTCCAAAATCCCACACATATGTGTGACGGAAGGGATGGGCCAGAGCCCCAGGCACACACTACCTCAATCTTCCACTGTCATACACAGTGCCGTCACTAGAGGGCATCCGTCTGTCGCCCATGCCCCTGGGCAGAGTGTGACCTCTTTTTCAAAGACATCTGTGATGCTGACCTCTCAAATAAAAATGAAAGAAAGTTTAACCATCTTTGTTGCTGATTAACCTGCCTTGAGTACAGATGCAGTTCATAAACACTTAAAAAACAATTTACACTTAAATTTGAAATTTGAAACAGGACAGAGTGGTAAAAAAAAGACAGATAAAAAAATAAATACACCAAATTGTCTTTTTTTGGAAGCAGGTCCTTTTAAGTGTATAAAAGTATTATTTGTTGTTAACCTCAGCTTGTGAGTCATTTCAGCCTCCCATGCTAAAACATAACTAAGATCACATGCACTATCATTGTATCTTGAACTGTAGAATGTTGAATGGATTCAAACTTTTGATGGCCCCTTTGTATCCCTGGCATTACATTAGTCAACCTTTCCAGGCCTGTGAGCTGTGACATTTTTACCAGTATTTCCTGCCATGCCACACAGTTTCCTTTATTGTAGTTCTTATCACAGAACCTGATCCACTCAACTGTCTGTGCTTACAGCTCAACTGAGAGCTTTTCTCTCAGTCCAGACAAACTTTAGTTAGGACTTTTGGTGATCACTGTTGAGCCATCCCATCCCGTTCGATTCCCGGCTGGATGGGGTCCTCTCTGGGTGGGATCCCTGTGTCTACATGGGTTTCCTCCCACAGTCCAAAGACATGAAGAGGTATAAATGCCCTGCCCTGCGATGAACTGGTGACCTGTCCAGGGTGTTCCCTGCCTTTTGCCCAATGGACGCTGGGGATAGGCTCTAGCACCCCCCGCGACCCTAAGTAGGATAAGTGGCTTTGAAAGTGAGTGACAAAATTCAGTTAAGTTCAGGCACAGTATTATTCCTGCAGTCCAGTATCTCCCTCTCTCTTCCTCTTGTCCAGTGTACCCTTATGTCTTATCTGTCTTCCTAAGTACCTCCATCAACCCCCCATGTATTCCTAAATAAATGTATAATAAATATATACTGACATGTATTTCATATTAAATATTATGCTCAGAAAGAAACTGATCTAATAAATAAGCAAAAAATTAAATAATAAAATCTGTTTTTGTCACTGTTGTTGTTAAACATTTATCAGTTGGTCATCACACCGACCTCGAGGCTCGGAGACGGCTCTGGGGTCCTCCCTATCTTCACATGATGTCCGAGTTTTCAGGCATATATGCCAGGATCAGACTACACGATATTTTTGTCTTTAACGATGGCCATCAGATTAGGCAATCATAGTGCCATAAACTCTTGCCGTGGCTTGGCCAGGAGACTGGAAACACTACAAGTATGACCCCGACCAATTTTCATATGCTGCCTTTCAAGACCATGCGCAAGTTCATAGGTTGTCGGGGAGGACGACTGTCATTCATCCTGTTGATCAACGTCAAGGAACATGTCGTAGGACATGTAAGACTAGGCAGGAAAATACAAAAAAATTCTGACATGCTAGTCTTTTCATGTTGTGTGTCATGCTTTTTCGTGGGATATCCAAGACACCGCATCGCTGTTCTTAAGGCGGGTATACACTGTGCGATTTTGGGCTGTCCCAGACGAAATATGACAAAACGTGGAGACATCTTTGGTCATGGCTCCAGAACGGTGGTCCTAAATCGCACTGTGAGAGAGGTTGAAAGATGGCCATCGTCACGGTCTTGCGACCAAAGATAGCCTGGTACAAAATTCTGACAGTGTCCAACTTTAGGATGACCATCTCACAATGTGACTGCCGCTATGAGCTACGTCTAGCCTACTAACCAACTAACTAACGCTACATCTAAAGGCTGATTTATACTTCTGCGTAGGCTCTACGCCATTGTGAGCATTTACTTCTGCGTTGGTGTGTCTGCTTCGCTCTGTAATGAAACGTTCAAAACGTTAGTTTGAGGTGGGATTTCTATGCCACTGTGTTGATTTCCTCGTGCATTACAAACGATGGAGTAATGTTAAATAAAAAGTCAGAATTCAGTCCTTGCACAGCAATATCTGTAAAACAAGTTTAGCGTTCAAAAGAAGGACTAGTTTCTAAACTTTGGGGGACAAACAAACGGAGCTCTCAAAATAACAAGCACTCACAAGCCATTTTGCCGAAAATTTTCAGTCGCGACTGAACCTGAGTGAATCATGTTGGAGTTGGAGCCAATAAATGTTGAACAACAATTATTTTTACATGGTTTTAAATGGTTTCAACTGGTATTCTTAACTAGGCAAACCATTAGAATCTGAAAACCCAATTGGAATCAACTGAAACCAGTACAGACCATTTGAGACCAGTTCATCCCAAGAGACTAGCTACTGGATTTTCAACTGGAATTTCCACTGGGGTAGTACTTCTTTGAAACGCAAAACTTGTTTTACAGATATTGCTGTGCAAGGACTGAATCCCACCTTTTAATTTAACATTACCCCATCGTTTGTAATGCACGAGGAAATCAACATAGAAATCCCACCTCAAACTAACGTTTTGAAGGTTTCATTACAGAGCGCAGACACACCAACGCAGAAGTATAAATGCTCACAACGCGTAAGCTTACGGCGTAAGGTACGCGGCTACGCGACGCAGAAGTATAAATTGGGTTTAACGCTGATGATGTGTTATTCTTGTATATTGACTTGCGCCGCATACGGTTCAGTAGGTGTTATCATTGTACAGTCATCATTCATCAAACTTGATGTCATACCCAAGTTTACAAGATCCATGTCGCACAGTGTGGCTTGCAATAAACTTATACAATTGTTGAAAACTCACAGTCTGTAGGCGCCTTTAGATTACGTCACAATACAAGGGGTAAACACTGTGGTGGAAGTTTGTCTGACAAAATCGTTTCAAAATCGGGCTGAAATCGTGTAGTCTAAACCCGGCATAAGACACGCCGCCTATCATTGTAATCGAATTAAACGGCTTAGTCTTTTTGTTGGTATATGAGCTGAATTTGTTCAATGCCACCGTCTCTGTGTCTTGTCATAAGCCGCCGACTCCGCGAGTCATCAAGTGAAAAGCAGTACGACACTGTCTTTACAACCCATTTATTTATTATCTTACCGAGTCAAAGTAAGCCTACACAGTATCAGGGATGGGATTGCTGAGAACCGCACAAAGCCGAAACATTAATGGTTTAGCCAGCATGCTTTAGTTCATACAGGCCTGAAACTGTTATGTAAACCTACGTTTTCAGTTACTGTATGTCCATTTTTATGTACATACATTTTATACATATAATAGATTTATGCTGTGTAAGAAAGCCACAGACAGATTCTTGGCTATCATACATTTTCCTTGAAACTTTACTAGGCTCAGATCAGTAGCCCTAGTTCATAGTTTATGTCGTTTCCTCTTAGATATAGCCCTGCTTTCTTTTCTGAAGGTCTAAAGTCCACAGATCTCAAGGTAGCCTACTACTCTGTAGTCGACCACGTTCATTCCGATCTCTCACGCGTTTTTAAACAAAAAAAAAAACATATCATGCAGAAACTTAATGAATACTTATGTACTTACAAGGGATACGTTTTCGCAAATGGAGTAACTACTTCAGAATACATAGACTCTCTTCAAAACTTTGAAATTCGGGACGCGGACGTTTTTTTAGTGACATACCCCAAATCAGGCAAGACATTTGCCTCGGTTCAGCTCAAAAATTAGTATTTTATTTATTAGAATTCCGTTTCGCGCTGCTCTGTTTATGACTTAACTCTCCATGTAATCTCCTCTTCCCACATCCTGTTTCGTTTTATCAATAGGTACAATATGGACGCAACAAATCATAACACTAATCTGTGAATCAGACTGTGAAAAAGGAACGTATCCTAACAACCTGGAGAGAATGCCCTGGCTGGAATACACCGAAGGTCGACCAGATTACTCACTCCGGCCTTCCCCTCGCCTCTTCGCCTCTCACCTCACTCCTGCGCTTATGCCCCCTGGACTTAAGGACAAGAAAGCTAAAGTAGGCTGGTATAAGACAGACACTCAGTAGAACTTTTCTTGAAATGAACGAGATGAGAGGATATGATAGAACGTATTCAATGTTGTGACATTTTTGCATTGTAAGACATAACTGACTTCTACCCAAAATGTAGCCTAAATGTGTGCAAATCGATAACACTAAGATTGGAGAGGTGTGCGGATGATGTGTAGTGATTACGTTCGAAACTATCGGTTTTTAAAAGCACATGTCCATTAGCAATTATGACGTGTGAGGTAAATTGTACGATGTACAGGTAACACGAGATATTACGTAAGCAATTATGACGTGTGAGGTAAATTGTACGACGTACAGGTAACACGAGATATTTACCTCACACGTCATAATTGCTAATGGACATGCGTTTCGCTGCTGAAATATAGTCTAATTTATTTTAACGTTAAGTACCCAGAGGTGTTATGCCTAATTCATCTCACCTTTATCACACTGTCAACGCTGTAATGCTGTTGACATAGATATGACTTAGCTCTCTCTCTCTCTCTCTCTCTCTCTCTCTCTCTCTCTCCCCCTCTCTCCCTCTTATCAGATAGTGTATGTGATGAGGAACCCAAAGGATAATGTGGTATCTTATTTTCACTTCTGTCACATCTGGTCCAAACTGGAGACACCCAAGAGCTTCGAGGCTTTCCTGCAGCAGTACATAGCTGGACATGGTAAGGTTATACAGTACGAGGCTTTGTTTCACACAAATTCAAAGAAAACATGCCATTAAGTTACACAGAGACAAGTGAACCACATGCTATAGCTAATGATGTCCAATGTTTTGTTTCGTTTTGTTTTCGTAGAATGTCTAAAGCCTTACTCATAATTTGGATTCCTGTCAATTTAATTACGTTAATGTTTCTCTTAAAAATAGACCTTGAACATTGAAATTACCCGGTTCTCAGACCAACCTTATCTGGACTGTTCAGTGGAAATGAAAACAGATTGATGTATAATGCTTCCAGCAATTATTTACCCAGTCAGCATAACAGTGCTAATGGCTTCATTGCATTTCCCTTTGTGGCACACGGACACTCACATGTATGTGTGTATGTGTTTGTGTTTGTTAGTTGGAGCTGCATCGTGGTTCGATCACATCCGAGAGTGGTACACAAAGAGAGATCAGTACAATATCCTGTTTCTGGCCTATGAAGACATGGTTCTGGTAAAGTACCAAATGTGAATGAAAAGCACGATAGTCTGTGCATCACATGAATGAATATGTCTGATTTCACCTGCTAGAGAGGCCAGGCCACAGAATCCATGAGGAATGGTGCATGCTTGTCTGTTTACCGTAAAACATTCCGAGGCGTTTATTTGCTTTAATTACTTAACTATACCTGCGTTAACTGGCGATAATAAGAGATCTGCGTTTATTTCACCTAAAGCCCTCAGGTTTCTGCAAGTTATTAGTAGTTGAAATGACCAGGAAAATTAACAATGTGTTTTCCCCCAAGTAGCCTAATTAACAAACATTATACAGCGCTATTTAGTAGCAGCTCAAACAGAAATCACGTTAGTTAAACATTGTCACTGGATTTGTTATATGGTCACCTGATTGGTGGTTTGCTGTTATGGATTTGTTATATGGTCACCTGATTGGTGGTTTGATGCTACGGATCTCTCAGGATCTGAAGACAGCTGTGGAGAAAATCTGCCGATTCCTGGAGCGAGATCTGAGCGATGAGCAGATTGCTCGTGTGGTGGAGAAAGCCACATTTAAGAACATGAAGCAGGATCCCAAAGCTAATTATGAATTTATCCCTGAGGATCTGCTGCAGAAACCCCAGTTCATGAGGAAAGGTCAGTTTACCGCTCACTGATACATTAGAGTCATGCCATGTTTCTATGGCGCCCACTTGCTTTGTTTATTGCCTCTGACCCAGCGTTGCCTCGATATGTAATAACTTTTGTTAAAGCAGGTTTTTTTATGGCAGTGCTGAAAACTAAAAAGCCTCTGACACTTCACGTCAGTTGCGTTGAGGTTAATGACGGCCTGCGTTGGGGGAAGGGAAACCGTTCGCTCTGTCCTGGGTGGAGTTGTTGTGAGGTGTGTATGGAGTGCCCTGCCCGGTGGTGTGTAATGTGTTATTTACTGTGACAGGTGAAATCGGAGACTGGAAAAACACCTTCACTGTGGCACAGAGTGAGATGTTTGATCGAATCTTCCAGGAGAAGATGAAGGACATACCACTGCAGTTTATCTGGGACATGGACCGTACCACCCTGTAAAGAGAGGGTCAGCTGTCACTCTCCCGTTGAAATATATAAAAACTAAGCCCTGCTAAACCGAGGCCTGATTTCAAGCTGTAAAGAGATGTACATGTTTACATTGTCGCTTTTAAGTATCTAGTGAGAAATTTGAATTGTACACACTCTGTTTAAACCAAGTATTGATAGATGTGGCTGAATCACATGATCTCTTATATGTAATGGCCATAGAATATAAGGCAAATGTTTTATCAATTACAGAATAAAAGTCATTTGTCCAGAGACAGAGATGAATGTACTGTAAGACTATGTGTTGAGTACAGTTCATAATCTGGTGTGTTCTACACTTTGGCATGTTTTTTAGTCTGGCATTTCATCTGACTATAAGAATAATTTCTTTGACCTCTTTGGCATGGGTCAAATTTCATACCTCAGTCTAGTTGTTTTCAAGTTTACAGCGCTTTCTGCTTTAAACCATGTGTTTTAGTGGAGCATTCATATACCAGATCTGGTTCATCAACTAGTCAAACCCTTAGTAAACTTCTGGTATGCAGACACCGGGTGAAACTCAATCTGGTATACCATTACTGGACTAAATGCAATCTGATACACCAGCGCTGAGGTAAACTTAATCTGGCATGGCACTTCTGGTCTAAACTTAATCTGGTATGCCATTACTGGTCTAAGATTAAAATGGTATACCAGCGCTGGACTAAAACAAAAATGTAATTGACGGATAGATGAATGGACAGAAAAACACGTCCTGTTGCTGAAAGACATGTCTAGGTCGTGATACAGAACATTAGTGAACTATACATTTTTATGTGGAGATCTCTTTTCAAAAATTTTTTAATCTATTCTTACATCTTTTCATTAGGCTTGCACATAGTCCTGGTCATATGAACAGTTTCTTACATAAAGGACCTGCTTCCAAAAAAGACAATTTGGTGTAATTTTTTTTGTCTGTCTATAACAGTAATTTGTTTGACCTCTCTGTCAAGTTTCAAATTTCACAGTTAACTGTTTAAGTGTTTATGCCAATTACCTTTTTTTTTGTAAAGTTCATTTTCAGAGGTTCTATTCTTATGCCTTTTCATTACACTTACTCGTAGTGCTAGTCATATAACCAGTTTCTTACATAAATGATTAATCATCAAAGCGAGTGTTTGTGACTTTTTAGCCAGGATGTGGGTCACAGTGACCTAACTAAACAGCTCAACTTCATTAAAAAGGGCCATGAACTGCATCTGTATTCAAGGCAGGTTAATTAGCACTAAAGATAGTTAAACTTTCTTTCATTTTTGTTTAAGAGGTCAGCATCAAAGATGTCCTTGAAGAAAAGGTGACCCCTGCCCCATCCCTCCAGAGCGATGCTTTTTCTCTTCCAGCACATCTACATGCCTGTGGTTCAGGATGTCGCCCTCTAGTGACATCATTGTGTATGACAGTGGAAGATTGGGGTAGTGTCACACTTATTTGTGGGATTGTGGACGTGTTTTTTTGCTCGCCCACCATCAGGAAGGCAAATGAGCTGCCAAGGCCAGACAAGATCACCATGGTAACTCATATACAGGCATGGGAAATATTACTTTTCATTTGGAAGCTCATCTTCATTTAGTTAACAATTGAGAGACAAAAAATACAGGGCAAAAGGACCCCTTTCCATTAGGGGATTATTGCATTAACAAAAGAGAATAAAAAAAACTGATCTCTGTGATTGCACACACATTGTGAGCAGTGCCTCTGCCTCTGCATTTAACTCACCCTTACACACCAGTAGTGAGCACACACAACCACCAGGCACAGTAATGGGCAGCACACTTGGGAGTTGTAAATATTTCACATAGTCGGCAGGATTCGAGGGGAGACCCCAATAGATTTCTAGTCCATCGCCTTAACCACTCATACATACATACGTTATTCTTTTGTACTTACCTGACACGTACTTAAGAGCACATGATGCCAACGATATGGCATGGGGACATTGTAAATGCCACACTTCTGCCTCTTTCAATGTTTTATTTTCACAACCATTTCTCTGACCACCAGTTCAGCCATCTCATGAAAGAATAAAAGTGAAAGTGAGATTAATAATACATTTTCTCAAAAAAAGTTGAAAATACTATTTTTCCAGTGGGTAAGACATGCATCTCCCCGCAGTTCTGGCCGTCTGTCTGAAGTCCCAAACACTCCTGAAGGCATTTCTACAAAGATCATTTTATTTAAACAAAAAGGAAGTGCAGTAATGTAGTTGTTATAATTGTTAATGGAATGATTATCCATATCTCACAAAAAGTACAGTCACTTTTGGATTATGGCATTTGTGAAGTGTATAGGGCACACAGAACATACCTAAGCAAGTCAAGATCTTCTGGCTGGATGTTTTGGTACATTCCCAGTGAATCACAGACCTTTATTGTCTTCCTGCGACCATCAAAGACCTTTTGGAAAGTACTCAGTTAAAACAAAGCATCAGTAAATTACAAATAAATGTTTTAAACCCTCTAATTCTCATGATTTCCTTTCTCAGGGAATCTTGCATCCAACGAATCGGAGCAACAGGACCATGGAGTCAGCCTTGAAATCCTGTTTAAATGTTAGCTCAGTTAGAAGTCAAAGTTAAAACTGAAAACATCAACTTGTTCAACAAAGATTTTAAGAACTTTACCTTCGAGTAACAGAGAAGTTACCCAAAGTGGGTCCAGTCACGCCACAAAGACACAAACGCACATGCAGGAACAGACTTTACCTGGTATTTAAAGTCATGTCAGTTTACTGACACTCAGGCATTGATAGAGGGAGGACTTTATGAGAAGGTGTGGGGTGTGTTTATTTTTGTGTCTCTCCCAGGTACCGCCCTCCCCCATGCTTACTGTTGCAGTGAGTGATTAGGTGCACCGATGCTAAATTGCTTACCAGAAGCTGGAGATTAAAGACCTAGAGAAACGTACAGACAGGGCCAGTGTGCCAGACAGCAGTGTTCAGGCTGTATGTGGAATTGTGACTTTTGCAACTGCGATTAAGATGTGTGTGTGAATTGTAACTTCTATAACAGCAATTAAGCTGTGTGTATGAACTGTAACTTCTACAACAGCATTAAGCTGTGTGTGTGAATTGTAACTTCTATAACAGCGATTAGGCCGTGTGTATGAATTGTAACCTCTATGACAGCAATTAGGCTGTAGGCCTATATATGGACTGTAACTTTGTAAATAATGTTACCGGGATCGGTAACATCATACGTTTACTCAGTTCGGTTTTCTTCTTTGTCCAGAAAGTAGTTTTTGGTTGTTGTTTTGCGGTCTGTTTTAACCCTTTATTTGTGTTGTAAATAAACTCTGGATTTACTCATAATTCCGTTTCCACTCAATACTAATTACCTCCCCAGTCCCCTGGATTTATTTTGCGGGGACGTAACACCTCTTCATCAGGATCAACTGGGAACAATGCAGACAAGAAGGTGCTCTGTCCTACTGCAAGTAAACAGCAACTGAGTGTTTTCAAATTATGTTTAGTTATTATGTGAAGTATAAAACTTTGTCAAATGCTTCCCTCATTCTGACCTGTCTCTTGCTCAACCTGACTTGGCTCTTGCTCACTGGGCTGACTCAGGGCAAGGTAGTCATCCTGTACTGATCCTACTGTTCACAGTTTAAAAATGTGAAGCTCAATCCTGAAAATAAGGTGAAAAGCACAAGGCTACAGTACATAGTGTAAAACATCATGACCCTAATGACTTTTACTTACAAATAGTCAGGTTCCTTATCTCCAGAAGACTTGGTAAACCCTGGGAATGAACTGTAGTACATGCTGCGAAGAAAATTTAGGCTGTCACATCATGACATTGCACATGACAATATTTGACACGTAATGTGTTAAGACTGATCATGTAACTAATGAAGGTTACCCAGCAGCTCCTCCTGTCTGGTGTAGGGCTTAATTTTTACATTGTATTTATAGCCCGGTGCAGAGGTCTACTTTCTTTGTTTCTTCTCTGTGTGTCCGGTTATTCAAATCCGATTACTTTCACCAGAGAACAACTGCTTAACATAAGGCAGTTTACTCTTGATAGTTTTTCACCAATTTTCACAACAACGTAAAGTTTTTTGGACATCTTAGTTGGAGGAACATCGGCTCTCTGGGGTACATGCGGGCGACGCAGACTAACCAGAGAATCATAGAAAACCAATCACACAAATGTCGCAATTCTGATTTTTCCCCGTCTTATGGTTGTTGGCTATAGCTACACAGAATATTGGAAGTGTGACACTCGTAGCCTTAAATTGATTCAACGTACGCCGTCTTGAAATGATAACGACAATTAATTTTTGTCTTTTCTTATTTTATTTTTGTTAGTTTTTTAGCAATCATTATTAGTTTTGTTTAGTTTTAGTATTAAATTTTCTTCCGGTAAATTATTTTATTTCCGTTTACCACATGTGTCTCAAAATCATTAGTTTTCGTCTTAGCTTTAGTTTTTTCGTCTTAGCTTTAGGTATACGATGATAACCCTGTTGGCAGCCCCCCGATAGCCTACTCAGGCTGCACTCAAGATACGTGAAGAGGATGAGAGCCGGCTCTTCCAGAGTCTTCCAGAGACAGAAAACCAGGAAAGCACCGGGTACAGACGGCGTCTCCCCTTCCTGTCCAGTGTTAATCTCGTCAACGAAATTAATGACGAAAATATTCGTTGACAAAGGGATTTTCAATTCAGTTAACGAATACGACGATTAGAAGAAACACTGCAACATGACGATATAATAAGTAAATTTGATTTTACTGTATCATTGGCGAAAATATGAGGAAACGAAAACATTACAAGACGTTTGTTATATCCTAAAACATTGTATAAACGACATGGATGATTTAATAGTCCGATCACAGACACGCATTTACTATTGCAAAGGAGCACTAGAAAACGAATGCTCACTATCAACAGACAGGCAGCTGTCAGTAAGGAAACATCTGGATTAATTTCTTCCATTTCATCATTGTCGTCAAAAAGCTGTATGGTATTGCAGACAATCCACCAAAACCGGGAAGAAAAAGGTCAAATATTTTGAAGTCATTATTCTGGTCGTTTTTCCAACCGTACTCACGCAGTTTTCACGATATCAATTCCATTGCAGCTGTAACAGGTCCACCCCAATGCTGAGTAGTGCGCTCATAGCTAACTGATCGGTCAATTTTTTTATTGCCTTTTTCATTCGTTTATTTTCCCTTTGAAAATGAATGGGGAAAGTTTTAGGTTTCGAGTGGTAGGACGAGGGATTGCACCCAGCGGCAGTCATAGTTGGATTCAATGGTGTTTTGCTCCTCAAAGCCAATAGCAAACTCAACAGTATGAATCAATCGCTTTGCATTTTCTGACGGAAATGCGTCTCTAGGTCTAATCTACAGTTAAAGAATTGTTACAGTTGGACGAATGTAATTTCATCAACTAAAATTATATAATTTCCGTTGACTAAAATGATGTGCCATTTTAGTCAGTGAGTCATTGACTACATTGGATCAATATGGCATGACTAATATCTGACTGCACGACTAAGACTATGACTAAATTTAAAAAAAATGTGTGAAAATGAACACTGTCTCTCTTAAAAGCACAGAGCAAGGGTCATCTGATCGCAGTTATGAAAAGGAAAAAAAAATCCTTGCACTGGATTCAATCCCAGGACCATCCTTTCATGCTTTTCCTAGATTTGTGCTTTTTATCACCCAGCATCCATAAATTTTGAAAGATCACACCGGTACAAGCTAGTTTAAAGCGATTTTGCTCCTACCGGTGTGAGATTGCTGACAGCCGCGTTCGGCCTTGTTATTAAATGTCTTTCAAGGCTGCGATTCTCTTTTCTCAGCAGATGTCGCAAGGGTTCGCCCGTACTGGTTTTCTGATATACACAAGTGTATGTATATGAGTGTTGTATCGGCCTTTCAGTGTTTTCAAATTTCCAAGTTAAGACCGTGGAATGAATGAGCAGGTAGTTGTTTTCAACGCACTTCCGAGTCCTTCTTTAAATCAATGAAATTCCATTTATTGGCACAAAAAATGTCAACCACAAAGACTTGACAATTCCAATAACACATGAAGGAAAACGAAAATGAACTTAGATTTGTAATATGAAGTGAAACGAAGTGAATCAAAAGTGGTCAAAAAATCGTATCCAACCACCGTCACTCAATCCGCATTTACCAAACCAAGTTCCAATTCCAACTCTTCCGGGTTTTTCCCTCGGTGACGTAAATGTGCCTTGGCTCTACCGCAAACACAAGTAGAAACTATCATCCAGAATGTCATGTTTCCACTTTAGCACACACAGATGCATAGGTGCATAAATAATATTAGCATTCAGATATATTTACATAACAAAAGTTATTAATTCACAAAATGGCTACAACATGTGTATGTGTGTGTGTGTGTGTGTGTGTGTGTGTGTGTGTGCGCGCGCGCGCAAAATGCCGACGATAACTTTTTACTTGATAACAGTGAAACGCATTTTTGTTTCGTGTAGGCCTACATAGGCGTAAATAATTATTATACGTCTTCGATAGTTTCTGTGTAGACTCAGTGTCTGTCTCTAATTTTCGCACTACTTGGACCGTGCGTAACTAAACATACGACTTTGACAGTGACTATGCCAAGCTGAATTCTCATGTTATGACATGCCAGTATTTTACAACAGCAACAGCGATTTACAATGGTAAAATGCAAACATGTTTTGAAAAGTGGATAATTAGGCTAATAGAGGCTACGCATTTTTGTTTCACCTCGATGTGCGTAGCGAATCATCATATGACTGAGTTTGTGTGTAGACTATGGTAAGCTCAATTCTCATGTCATGACTTACTTTATCTTAGAGCTGCAACAGTAATTTATAATGTTAAAATGCAAATGTTTTGCAAAGCGGTTAAACTTATAATAAACACATTTTTGTGTACATGGGCATAACTAATCATTATCCGACTTAGTTTGCAGGAATTTTGTTAATGGTAACCCATTCAATATAATAACATCCATGGAGGGCAATTGGCAGGTAATAAAAGGAGATGGTGGCATGGATGGGGCTGTTAGGATTATTGTATTCACAATATAGCATTTCTGAGACATCCAGAGCTATAAACAGCTCGACTGGTATGTCCACAGATCACTGTATAGTGGGGCGGCTACACAGTTTAGGCGGTTGCGCGGTGCATTATTTACAATGACTCGGAGAGTTCTATATGCTCCATCTTGATGAGATGGAATCGGAGGGCGAACACTGTGAGGCCTTGGATAGAGACGATGAGAGCGAGGGCAGAAGTGAATTGTATCTGAACCTTGAATCCCATTCAGGTTCAGAATCAGACTCTGAAATTGAGTGTGCTTGGGATTCATTTCAAGGATCAAGAGACGGCATGGTGTGGGTTGAACAAACTGCTGGCAACCCTCGGGGTAGAGCGTGAGAGCACAATATAATGAGAGAGACCCCAGGGCCCACGTGTTATTCAAAGGTCAATATTACAAGTTACAAGTTTACTGCGTTTGATTGACACAGAAATGTGGGGAAAGATTCAAAAATACACTGAGGCGGAAGCTGCTCGAAATAATGCTAATAAGTTCAAACTGATAGCTGACGGGCTAAAAGCATTCGTGGGTCTCATTTATTTGAGAGGTATTACGGGCGGTAAAAGAAACTGTGTGACTACCGGTCTGCTGAATTTGTAAATCCTATTTTCAAAGAGACAATGGCTGTGTCCGAAATGGCATACTAGCGTACTGCATACTAGCCTAGTATACACTGCGTATTGCACACGCTAGTATACAGTATGGTACGCAATTATGAGAACTTTTGTGCAGTGTACTACACGTTTGCTATCGGTTGGGCTATCTGTTCTGTTAAAATCGAACAACACACGACAACCACAAATATGTATCAAAAGTAGCCATATAAGAAAGCGTATGAAGACTTATTACACCAAAATGTGCAACTGATACATTTATATTCGGAACTGCAGCTGCAGTTGAAGTTGAAGCTGGTTCTGTCGCTGTCCGCCATATTTTTAAATTTTTTTGACAGTTGGAAATCACCGCGTTGCTTCATGGGATGCAGTAGTCAGCGAAGTGAGCTCGGGATGTATATTGGAAATTTTCGCTAGAGTAGTACATCATCCGGGTAACTGTCGTGTACTGCAAAATTTTTATTTTTCACGTACTGCATACTACTTACTACTTTTACGTCATAATTAGTATGCGAGTAGTATGTAGTATGCCATTTCGGACACAGCCAATGTCTCAACAGAAATTCCAAGATATCATGCGCTTATGATGCGTTATGATGTTGTATGTGTATGTGGACTGTATGTGTCGCCGCAATGGCGCATCCATTTAGAATGCGAGACAAGATGTTTCTTTGAATTGTCTCTTCAGAGTGTGTAAATGTGTAGGTATGTACGTACAACCAATGTGTATACAGAGCTGTGTGTTCAGTTTGTTTGCGGGTGTGTGTGTGATTTGGTATCCGAACGCACACAAAGTTTCAGATGAAAGCAAAACAAAGTAGCACTCCGCGATGAATACAAACAGCAGCAGTATCTCCGAAAGTATACAAACAATCGTAGTTTCCCCACAAGTCTTGAGCCTTTGAATTTCTCGCCGACGGCGGCTGTTTTACGGAGGCTCATGCAGCTCCGATTGGCTAATCCGAAGTAGAAGAACGACCAATATAAAGTGACTGCGCTATTCGAAAAGTACTTTGTTATGTATTTATTTACTTAGATACGCGAGGTATCTAAGTATCTTGAATAATCTATAATCCTCTCTTTCTTCGTATTTACTGTAAATAAACTACACAATCCATACAGTTGTCGATTTACCAAAAAAAGGTTTTCCTTTTTTGTGCTGTAATTCAGTTCAATAAATGGAAAAAAGCCATTTATTGTAAAAGCCTACACACCAGCTGGAATTTAAAATTCGTTTGTTTGAGCATTTCGCGCGCGTAGACAATGCATCATGGGGGAAGGGCAAGCACGCAACGTGGTTTCAAATAGGTCCTTTTGTCAAGTATATAAAAGGGTGTTTGCACCGGCGTATCTCCTTAGTCTGAATCTAGCAAAGAACAGTAAATATGTCTGGTAGAGGAAAGGGTGGAAAAGGTCTCGGTAAGGGAGGCGCCAAGCGTCACCGCAAGGTGCTCCGCGACAACATCCAGGGCATTACGAAACCTGCCATTCGCCGTCTAGCTCGCCGTGGTGGTGTAAAGCGTATCTCCGGTCTGATCTACGAAGAGACACGCGGTGTATTGAAAGTGTTTTTGGAGAACGTCATCCGTGATGCCGTCACCTATACCGAGCACGCCAAGAGAAAGACCGTGACTGCTATGGATGTTGTGTACGCCTTGAAACGCCAGGGACGTACTCTGTACGGCTTCGGCGGCTAAACTTTTTCCAGCGCATTCAGCATAATAAACTCAAAGGCTCTTTTAAGAGCCACTGACAGTTTACAAAAGCGCCATATTCCTACCTGATTAGCTCTTTCCACAATTGCTGAGATGTATTGATTTGAAGGCTACTTACTTTAACCTTTTTAAGTGGTTTCGGACAAAAGGCCTGATAAATAATATCTTAAGTATTTGCGACGTTACTTTATTATCTCGAATAGCGATGAACTTTACTTTTGAGTCCGCTTCTTCAGACTGTTCCCTCAGAGGTATGCTGAAGTTGTTGGGTAGTGGTTGATAGAACTGCAAGCTCGAGTAAAACGCAATCGACAACAGGAATTTAATATTAGGTAATGTGCTTAAATATGATGCTTGTGTTACTGCATTTGCAGTTTGTCGTATTATTGCGGCGCGAACCCATGAATTCAGCACGGCCAGTTTAAATGAACTAATCGATATGAAATGGGTAATATATTGGCAAACGGAACTGAAGCGCGGGTTTATGTTCTTGCGGTAAAATGGTGCGTGTATGTGTATGCGTACATACAAATGATTTGGATACAGAATGAACGGTCACGTAAGAGACGATAAAGTTCACGACGTCCGAGCGGCACAGGTAAATCACTCAAAACTGTAAACTTGTATGTTAGATACTCTGAGAGCAATAAAACGTTTTCTACAGTGAGATCAATAAAGCAATGGATGAAGAACAAAGGAATTTGAAAGTGGGTTGGAGAGCACGGAGGCCGCGCAAAACTAGATATTTGCTCAGCCCCTTTTACTCATATTGGAGGTCTCCTATTGGCGTTTCGTCGAACATTCTGCGACCAATAGAAGACCTGCGTGTCATAACGTACCAGTAGATTTTGTTGCCGTGATGTGAAATCAGGGGAGGACAGATGTTGAATATATTTGCATAAGACACTTCACTTATACAGGGTACTCGGGCGTAGTAGCTCAATTCATTGCCGAATTTACGAACGATCTCAGCCATGCCAGAACCAGCGAAGTCCGCGCCTAAGAAAGGCTCCAAGAAAGCCGTGACCAAGACGGCGGGTAAAGGAGGTAAGAAGCGCAAGAGGACCAGGAAGGAGAGTTATGCTATTTATGTGTACAAAGTGCTGAAACAGGTCCACCCCGACACCGGCATTTCCTCCAAGGCTATGGGAATCATGAATTCTTTTGTCAACGACATCTTCGAGCGTATTGCCGGAGAGGCATCTCGCCTGGCGCACTACAACAAGCGTTCCACTATCACTTCCAGGGAGATCCAGACCGCTGTGCGCCTGCTGCTTCCCGGTGAGTTGGCCAAGCACGCCGTGTCTGAGGGGACCAAGGCTGTCACCAAGTACACCAGTTCCAAGTAAAGCTCGACAAAGAAGAAATAACCCAAAGGCTCTTTTAAGAGCCGCCCACTCACTCTGCAAAAGAACAGATCATCTTGCTCTTAGATAGGCAAACATTTTATTCATGTTTGTCTAGTCGGTGGCTCGTTGGTCTAGGGGTATGATTCTCGCTTTGGGTGCGAGAGGTCCCGGGTTGAAATCCCGGACGAGTCCTTACCTTTTAACTACGTTTTTATTACCCCCCTCCCATCTGGCAGGCGTTACAAGAGTCTCCGCTCTCGCACCAGTCTGCTCAGGAAGAGCTTTCATGAGGCCGTGACCTCACACCACAGCGCTAAGCTTCATCATTACTACGTTTATATTTGCACTGCTTTTTTTTTTTTTTTTTTTTGCATTGGCTGAACCTCTCATGTTGTACAGATTACCCTATTTATACTGTACATACAACCTACTGTAAATATTTTGCCTATATGTACATACAATCCATACATATACACTCCCCTTTCCTACTCTGTCAGCTTCATGTCAATGTATAACATAAGATATGTGTAATATATTAATTATCTGTATATATTGCTCACCACTGTCTATAATGCTGTACATACCGTAAGATATAGCATCACTTATGCTGTAGTATTTACTTGTATCTGCACTTACCTGTAAATAATACTATGCTTTTGCACTTCAAATGCTACTGCATTTCATTGGCTTTGTACCTGTACGACGCACAATGACAATAAAGTTGAATCTAACCTAATCAAACTGGTGTTTGTGTCAAGGTTCATGCTGTGTATAGCGTGCATAGAATGCTCCTTGGGTACAGGAGCTATTGTATGTTCAAAAATAAGCAACAGTGCACTCATCCTAGTGTGTGGGCATTTTAAGATGTTTCAAAGAATAAATGATGATAATTTAAATGTATTGTACTTACACTGATGGTATGGTGATGTTAAATGTGATGCTTGGAAATGCCTTGCCCAGAACTACACACATCCTTTCTCTGGTACAGGCTTTATTATTCAAGTATCAAAAATATTGGAGATAAGACATGTCTTGGGATAATCACTAAGGACTATTTTCTATATTTGTCGTTCAGCTGAATTTCTGAGTTGTCATAAAACCAGTCTGTCTTGCTCCCTGTCCTGTTCGTTTGATCGCTCATGTGCACTTGTAGTAAACTTTGCCCAGCTCCATCTCTGTAATGGCCGAGTTCTTCATTCTAGTCTCATGTTGTTTTATGAGCACTCTACCTACTTGAGAATTTGAAACAAGGAGAACGATTTATTGATCAAAAATCTGATAAATGATACTGATCAGCATGACTAAATCACCCAAGGGCATCAGGGATAAGGCAAAAAATGTGATGTCTTGTGATTTACTGGACTGTTAGATCTACTCCCTTTCCTCTCCAGCCACGATGGGTTGATCTGCTGAGAGGTTGATTACACTGAAATTTTGTTCTCACATTTCATTCTTTTGATGAAGAAAAAGGTGCAATTCAAAGTACAACAGAATGTAACCTTTCAGCTGGCAGTTTTAGCACAGAATAAGATGATATGTGAACATTTGTGATGGCTGTAAATATTTTCACGGATGATTTTCACGTCAAAGCGATGTGTGAGATAACCTTGAAAGTCAATTATATTTATTACGCAAACATGCCATTAACTATACTCTAGTCACGTGATATCACTGATGTCATTCAGAAAATGTGTGTGTTATATGCCATTAGTTAAAAAGTCATGCAAAACATGACCAGGGCAGATCCCATTCACTGATCTCCAATCATTTCACTCACTGTTCCTTTAGTACAATTCATAAAAACTAAAATTAAGTTTATCTTATGTGTTTGTGTGTGTGTGTGTGTGTGTGTGTGTGTGTGTGTGCATGTTCTTGCCTGACAGCACTTCAGTGTGAGAAAGTCGTGGAGAAAATGTACCGTTTTTGTTCTTATGAAAATGAAGTTAGACATGACGGATCAAACATTGCCAGTCGGCACATTAAGACAATTTTGTGTGTGTGCGTGTGCGCATGCGTGCTATATGTCATCAGCTTGTGTCATTAAAGGGTAAAAAGCAAGTCTTGTGTTACTCTTTGTGTCTGACAGACTTTTTACACAAGACACAGTATGAGGGTTGATCAAATACGTGCATGTTTTAAATACACTGTTGTTGAGATAAAACAGAAAAGTGTTGTGTTTGAAATGAAGTGGGTACAACCCATGAGACTGTTTTTGCATGGACTGATATGTATTTTCAACTTTTATATGATGTTAAACTAACTCTTTTAAGATTCTTTCAAAAACAACAACAACAAATGTACCACTACCACTACTACTGCTACTACAACTACTAATAGCTGCGTTGTGAAAAAGTGAGTTCCCTGTGTTGTAGTAACGCCTTCAAGGTAGGCCAAGGCAGTGTGCTTCAAGCATACACATTCAAAGCCTTTTTCAAACATCTCGAATCACTCGTGCCCGTTTGCAGTCATTTTATTGCATTGACAAAGCTTTCTTTAAAAGCATAAAGGACTCTGCATGGAGCGTTTTCGAGAGCGGAGCGAAGAGTGGTGTGGGTTGGGTTTGCTTGTAACGGCAGTGTGATGATTGGTTTACATCACAGCAAGACACCAGCCAATCCAGGGACGGCAGCAAATCCAATAAAGACGTGCTTCCGAGCAAGTGTAGTGTTTCGACGTACTACTGACTAACTCTACTACAGCACAAACATGAGTGGAAGAGGAAAGACCGGTGGCAAAGCCAGGGCTAAAGCTAAGACGAGGTCGTCTAGGGCTGGGCTCCAGTTTCCTGTCGGTCGTGTGCACAGGCTCCTGCGGAAAGGCAACTACGCCGAGAGGGTTGGCGCTGGTGCGCCTGTGTATCTTGCCGCCGTGCTCGAGTATCTGACCGCTGAGATTCTGGAGTTGGCTGGCAACGCTGCACGCGATAACAAGAAGACTCGTATTATCCCCCGTCACCTGCAGCTGGCCGTCCGCAACGACGAGGAGTTGAACAAGCTGCTCGGTGGAGTCACCATCGCTCAAGGGGGCGTGCTGCCCAATATTCAGGCAGTGCTGTTGCCCAAGAAGACCGACAAGCCAGCCAAGGCCAAGTAAAGTTTTCAGCACGGTGTCCTGCTGTTCACTTACCCAAAGGCTCTTTTAAGAGCCACCCAACTACTCCGTAAAAAAGAACAAAATAGCTGTCTTTGTCTTCACCGTTGCTTACCTGAATCAAACTGGTGACCACACAACTTCCCTAAAACCTACACCGAAAATTCCTATAACGGAGATGCCAGTGTATGTGCATATCAACTTTGATTTGTCTGCCGTAATCTGCGGATTACAGTGTGCTGTGCTGTGCTATACACAGAGCTGATTTGGACAAACTCGCCTAAATTTCTTTCCTCAACTGACTGATTGCTGTATTCACCCCCGATATACTCCGGGACCCAAATTTCGACATTCTCACGGCTGTCCAGTACAGTGCCATTCTTATGGCGTTATATTCTGTCACAATTGTATGCTGCTCTTGAGTAAGGGCAACTGTGTCCTTAATGGTTTGCCTACAGAAGTTAGGGAGGCAAACCCTCTCCATACCTTTAAAGCCTAAAGGCTTATCTATTTTCTCGAACTTATGGATAATATAATTTTAATTTGACTTTGTTATGGACATGTAAAGCTCTCTGAGACTATAGATAGTGATATTGGGCTCCAAATAAACTTTGGAGCCCAATAAATATATGTATTTATTATCATTATTATCATTATTAATTTCTGAATAAAAAGTCTCTAGTCAGTAAAGTATGATACAACACGTTAAGTTTCCGCTTCTGTCAAATGCTGTGCCGTACGTCTGTATCAGTACATTAGGTCTGCAGTTCTACACACATGCAGAAATTAGAAAGTACACTTGTGACGCGCCGCACAAAATAGGGGCGGGTCTGCAGTTTGAATTAGGCGGCAAAGAAAAGCAGAGAGCACGAGCCAATCTTGCACTGCCCTCGCATTGATCCTCGTCCTCGTCCAATCAGAGCAGACGCCACTGCGCTGTCCAATGAGAGGACGCAGTCTCAAAGCTTTATATAGGTTCGTTGGCCTAAAGACTTGCACACTTTGCTGATAGAGTAAGAAGATGGCAAGAACTAAACAGACTGCCCGCAAATCGACCGGTGGTAAGGCACCCAGGAAGCAGCTCGCCACCAAAGCTGCTCGCAAAAGCGCCCCAGCCACGGGTGGCGTCAAGAAGCCTCATCGTTACAGGCCTGGCACCGTGGCTCTCCGAGAGATCCGTCGGTATCAGAAATCCACTGAGCTGCTTATCCGCAAGCTGCCCTTCCAGCGTCTGGTAAGAGAAATCGCTCAGGATTTCAAGACCGACCTGCGCTTCCAGAGCTCTGCCGTCATGGCTTTGCAGGAGGCCAGCGAGGCTTACTTAGTCGGTCTGTTCGAGGACACCAACCTGTGTGCAATCCACGCCAAGAGAGTCACCATCATGCCAAAGGACATCCAGTTGGCCCGCCGTATCCGTGGCGAGCGTGCCTAAGTTAACCACTCAGGTCCGCTTACCTACCCAAATCGACAACGGCTCTTTTAAGAGCCACCATCGTCATTTCACCAAAGATCAAGTATTCCTAAAATAGTGTATTTACAAGCCCCGTAATGGTTATTGGTATAACTGAATGACGACGCTTGTCAGAGCCTTCATCAGGGGTTGGAGTTATTGCGCAGTGAGAACAATGGTGGGTAGACGACACACTGGCCGAAATGTTTTGTGGAACTTCTGAGATTCTGAGCTTTGGCTGATGTGCCATTTCTCCTCATTCATCTTGCGACAACGTTTTAATATGTAAAATTGTGATTGTCTTTGCAAACATGAGTTACTGTAACGATAAAAGTAACTGGAATCTGTTATACTGCGTTACAAATAATCCTATCCCAGCGAATGTCATTTATCATAGGTCTACAAACCTCCCTCAGCATCTCGCGATCAACTCATTGATGGTTACAGTCAACTCCTGAAAGAGCGCAATCACAACAAAAAATCAATTCTAATGGGTCATTTCAACAAGTTAGAAAAGAAAAGAGACAATTACAAGCATCATTTAGATCAGCTAATGAAAGGTAATGAAAGCACAACTAAAAATTACAGCTTGATTACTGGCTTATCCAATCATACTTTAACTCTGTTTGCAAAGTAATTGACAAAAGACAGATCCAGATCCTGAGATTAGCCAAATCATGTTTTTATCTTCATGTAATGAACGGGGCACAAGCTAATAGTACATTAATTAGGAAAATTATCTCACAAGGTGGGAACAATATTTTTTAGGATATTTTCAGCTCAAAGCTTAGGAAAGTTAATTAAAGATAATATTTCTAGTGCTGCTATTCTCAACAGTTTCTTTCTTGTTTCTGTTCATGAGTTAAGTAAAAAAAAAAAAAAAGTGAACTGGATATTTTATTTATAGATGCTGCAGGTCAGGGTTTTGATCTGGTTACGCCTGATGAGATGCAAGTGAAAAAAATGATCAGCTCTTTAAAAAGTTCTAAATGCAGAGGTGCTTTTCAACTTGATACCACATTTATTAAGAAACATAAAGATTCTATAGAATAGAATAGAATAGAAAAGAACTGCAAATGTATGCCGTTGACACTGTTGTATACATATAATTCAAAAACAGATGAACTAGCAGCTGAGAAGCTAAGCACTGCTATGGAAAGGATCACTGAATGGCTTGATCAATCCTGTTTACATGTCAAGAAATTGATAAAGACTAGTAACTGCAACTTGGAAGATCTTAGACAATTTTGAAACTCTCTCTCTCTCTCTGTGGATGCAGCCAAGATACTTATGCATGCCATGATTCTTTCCCACATGTCTTATTGTATTACAGGTTGGGGGCAGGCTGGAGAAAACAGTTATTAAACCACTATTCTAACCCTAACCCTGTATAAACAAACCTTAAAAATTCTGGATAAAAAGCCATTTCAGTATCATCACTGTAGGACATTAGAGAAACATCATCTTCTGAGCTTTGAGAATTTCAGACTCTTCTCAAATTTGTCTCTAGTGTATAAAATTTTAAATGGTTTGGCCCCTGCCTCTCTACATACTTTTGTTCGGAAACCTCCATAAAATCCACGAGATTAGTTTCCACAACAGATTATACTATGCTCTTTTTTCACACTACCTTTGGGCGGTCAGCTTTCTCTGTGAAAGCCACTGCTCAGCAGAACGCCCTACCAGATGACATTAAGTGTTGTAGTTCTATCAATAGCTTTCAAGTCAAATTGAAAAATCTGTTCAAATCTTCTCAACCTTGCAATCACTGACTCTACTTTTTATACATTTTGCTTGACATTGTATTATTTTCAATTTGCCTGGTACTCAACTACCCTTGTTTTAAAATTGTTTAATATACTCATGGTCCTGACAAGGGGTGTGTGTTTTGTTCGTCTAGTTTGCTCAATGTTGTTCTGTTATTGAGTTGAAGTTTTAATTGTGACCTGCCAGGGGACTGCAGATGAAAATTAGCCTTAGGCTAACTCTAGTACAATGTATCAAATGGTAACATTTATGTTTAATATTGTACATGGCCCTTTACAAATAACATAAATACAGAAAAAATAAGTGAGCTCTTAAAACGGACCGTTTAAAGAGGGGAAATGCAGCCTCTTTCATTCCAGTTACTTTGAACTTGATTTGAACTCAAAGAATAGCAAACCCTCTGGACTAACTTGTATTCATTGTCAATCTGTCTGTCTTAACAGACGAGTCATGCATGGGGTACATCCAAGCACCTAAATCATAACCCCACTATGCATTTATATTTACATCTTATTCAGAGGAAAGCACGTAAGAAGACTAGTGTCGTCCCTGGATCTACTGCAATGACCTGTAATGATCTAGAGGCCTTTTTACTATGCTGTGGTGATACTGCAGCATAAACAAGCACACAGGCATGGAATATCCTCCCTCCTAAAAGATCAGTGGGTGGCTCTTAGAAGAGCCGTTGGACTGGACAAGTGTCACGTTATGGTTCGTTTCTTCACTTCTTTTTAGGAGCTGCCTTCTTTGCCTTGGTTGTCTTAGGCTTAGCTGCTTTAGGCTTGGCTGCCTTGGTTTTCTTGGGGCTCTTGGTCGCCTTCTTGGGCGTGGCGGGCTTCTTGGTCTTTTTGGGGCTCTTGGCGGCTTTCTTAGGAGCGGCAGCTGGCGTCTTTGCCTTTTTGGGGGACTTCTTGGCCGCAGCTGGCTTTTTTGCCGCTGCCTTCTTGGGCTTCTTAGCGGCGGCAGGCTTCTTTGCTGCTGGTTTCTTGGCTTTTGGCGCAGCTTTTTTGGTAGGTTTCTTCTTAGTAGCCTCCGCCTTCTTGTTCAGCTTGAAAGACCCGGAGACGCCTGTTCCTTTGGTCTGGACCAGAGTGCCTTTCGTTACCAAGCTCTTGACAGCGAGTTTGACGCGAGAATTGTTCTTCTCCACGTCGTAGCCGCCAGCAGCCAGTGTTTTCTTGAGAGCGGCGAGGGACACCCCGCTCCGCTCCTTAGAGGCGGATACAGCTTTAACAATGAGTTCACCAACGCTAGGTCCCGCTTTTCTGGGCTTGGATGCTGCCCTCTTTTTGGGCACTTTAGCTGGTGCTGCATAGGCGGCTGGAGCCTCTTCTGCCATTTTATCGACGTTGCTTCTCAAACGTTTCTGCCTCTACTAATCAGAGTAAGTTTTGCGCTGTTGAAGGGGCGCAGGGAGCGGAAGACTGGCCTTAAGCCTCACATGAGAACCGTTTAGACTCAACCAAGTGATCTCCGCATCCCGGAGCTTCAGCGAATCTCTCTCACTTGTGTTTTCTCTCTGCACAAATTCCGTAATAAATGGCTCAAGGGACGACGTGGAACAGCGAAAACCACCGAAACCCCTACCAAACACATTCATCTTTATAAAAAACTGGAGCGCTCGGACGAGCCCTCGGCTATTTAAGCGCTTCTCCTTCGTAACCGCGCCGTTGGGCAGTAGAAACGAATGGGCTAAGGTGTATTTGATGAGATACCTGAAGTATAAACGGAGAATCACTTGTCTTCTGCTCCATGCAGAGTCCTTTATGCTTTTAAAGAAAGCTTTGTCAATGCAATAAAATGACTGCAAACGGGCACGAGTGATTCGAGATGTTTGAAAAAGGCTTTGAATGTGTATGCTTGAAGCACACTGCCTTGGCCTACCTTGAAGGCGTTACTACAACACAGGGAACTCACTTTTTCACAATGCAGCTATTAGTAGTTGTAGTAGCAGTAGTAGTGGTAGTGGTACATTTGTTGTTGTTGTTTTTGAAAGAATCTTAAAAGAGTTAGTTTAACATCATATAAAAGTTGAAAATACATATCAGTCCATGCAAAAACAGTCTCATGGGTTGTACCCACTTCATTTCAAACACAACACTTTTCTGTTTTATCTCAACAACAGTGTATTTAAAACATGCACGTATTTGATCAATCCTCATACTGTGTTTTGTGTAAAAAGTCTGTCAGACACAAAGAGTAACACAAGACTTACCCTTTAATGACACAAGCTGATGACATATAGCACGCGTGCCCACACGCACACACACAAAATTGTCTTAATGTGCCGACTGGCAATGTTTGATCCGTCATGTCTAACTTCATTTTCATAAGAACAAAAACGGTACATTTTCTCCACGACTTTCTCACACTGAAGTGCTGTCAGGCAAGAACATGCACACACACACACACACACACACACACACACACACACAAACACATAAGATAAACTTAATTTTAGTTTTTATGAATTTTACTAAAGGAACAGTGAGTGAGATGACTGGAGATCAGTGAATGGGATCTGCCCTGGTCATGTTTTGCATGACTTTTTAACTAATGGCATATAACACACACATTTTCTGAATGACATCAGTGATATCACGTGACTAGAGTATAGTTAATGGCATGTTTGCGTAATAAATATAATTGACTTTCAAGGTTATCTCACACATCGCTTTGACGTGAAAATCATCCGTGAAAATATTTACAGCCATCACAAATGTTCACATATCATCTTATTCTGTGCTAAAACTGCCAGCTGAAAGGTTACATTCTGTTGTACTTTGAATTGCACCTTTTTCCTCATCAAAAGAATGAAATGTGAGAACAAAATTTCAGTGTAATCAACCTCTCAGCAGATCACCCCATCGTGGCTGGAAAGGAAAGGAAAGAGCAGATCTATAACTGTCGAGTGCATCACAGGGCGCTCCAGAACATCCGTTACTGACCAGGGAAGTTTAACACTGTGTCCGAAATCACTTCCTACTCACCACCCCCTACTCACTATACAGTGTTTGTACATAGAACACTCACCAGGGGATACGGGCAGACAGCTGTTGATACATTTCGGAAAGTATTTGGATGTTACGCTGCTACATAATTATGTGCCGGATATTCGTATTGTTTTATCTCTGTCGCATAAACAAACGCCAGAGGATCTGCATCTGATTGGTCTGTAAAAACTTACCCGATTTCACAAGAAAGGCAGCAATGCATGGTGGTCTTAGTCGATCGATGTAGGGTACATTGGTTGTACTCTACTTTTCACGATGCATTGTGGGATACTTTGAGTGAACTATAAAGGGTATTACAATTCTCACTACACATTCGGACACCCCTCCAAAATGGCTGACTCACTATATATTGCCCTTTATAGTGAGTAGTGAGCGGTTTCTGACACAGCGTACGTGTGGCAAAATTGACAACTAACAATGTACTCCATTTTCACTCTGTTACACTTGGCTTTCTATTGTATGGAGGAATACAACCGTCCACCTCATCAGTCATGCACACAGTTTTCACATTTCTCTACTCGGATGACCTGTCATATAATCGATTTTTAAATGCCCATACTGCCCCTTTGAAAGCTGTCTACCTGAGATGCAAACTCACTTAAAAAAGGTTTAAAAGATTTTTAATTCAAGCAACTGTTCTATGTTTTAAGTTGGTTTCCCTACCGACCTTGTTTAAGGTTTGATTTTTTTTTTTTTTTTGGCCTTACCCCAGAGGCCCTAGGGTGATTTAGTCACATTGATCAGTATCATTAATACGTTGTTTGATCTTTGTATCATTCCCCTTGTCTGAAATCCTCAAGCAGGTACACACACTAGGAGCAGTGGGCAACTGCAGTGCAGCGCCCAGGGGCCAGCTCCAGGCGAGCCCAGGACCTTCTTGCTGTGAAGCAATAGTCCTAGCCATTGAGCCACCATGCGCATGTTATACCGAACCTGAAACTTGACAAGACTACCAGCTGGGTCATAACATATTTGACAACGGCAAAAGCCCATAAACCACCAGTTAGGAAAAAGGAACATGTTTGACATCCTGGGGGGTATTTTTTATCCTATGAATGTGAAGATTACAAGTAGAAAGCGGCGATTACAAGTAGAAAGCGGCGATCGCGCGTGTGTGAACATTTCGACCTGCTGGCCACCAACAAGTTGTATTTTTTGGTATTAGGACTTTCGAAACAAATAACAGTAGTTATTGACTTTATTGGTTTTTATTCTTTATTTTGAAACCAAGACCCCCCCCACTCCCCGTCTCAAAACAGAAATCAACGAGGCATTGTATGCACTCTCTCCGTAGTCTCGAGTTCATGGCTGCCATAATTTCTGATGTCACTGTGCTGTCTGGGGCTGTTTCGAAACTTCGAATCTTTTTTCGGCACAATCAGAAAGCCTCAAAAACTTCACAAGACTTCGCTCACCCATCCCTAGCAATATGGTCAGTTCTCTTTCAAACTTCGTGAGTGGCTCTTAAAAGAGCCTTTGGGTTGTTATTTCTTCTTGGTCGAGTTTTACTTGGAACTAGTGTACTTGGTGACAGCCTTGGTGCCCTCGGACACGGCGTGCTTGGCCAACTCACCGGGAAGCAGCAGGCGCACGGCGGTCTGGATCTCCCTGGAGGTGATAGTGGAACGCTTGTTGTAGTGCGCCAGGCGAGATGCCTCTCCGGCGATACGCTCGAAGATATCATTGACAAAGGAATTCATGATTCCCATGGCCTTAGAAGAAATACCGGTGTCGGGGTGGACCTGCTTCAGTACCTTATATACATAGATAGCGTAACTCTCCTTCCTGGTCCTCTTGCGCTTCTTACCTCCTTTACCCGCCGTCTTGGTCACGGCTTTCTTGGAACCTTTCTTAGGCGCTGACTTGGCTGGTTCGGGCATTATAGCTGCAGTTGGAATAGTAATGAAACGTTCCGCGGCAAAAAGACAATTTAGTTGCCCAATTTCATGCAAATAAGAATGGTATCACTTCGCCCCCGATGCTTGCGGTTTTTGTGTTCGATTCGTCGTTTAGTATTCAGCTGTTCATTTATTGGCTGTGGGCGGTGACGAAAGAGTTTTTCAACGCTCCAATCATAAACTCAATCGGACCTGAAGACTTGCACAACACAATCCCATCCTTCCCGCAGGACTCACTTCAGGGCACGCGCACAAATATCAGCAGAATAATTTTATTCCCATTGTAGACATCAAAATTCAAATATGCCCAACTTCCTTTTTGGCTGTGGAAGTTTTGATTCGTTACTATTGTGTTTCTCTGCGCGAAACACAGTGCTTTAGAGTCATGGTGGGACCATTTCCCCACATGCATGTGTAATGCTCTGTGACACACTCATTTTCGTGTACATCTTATGACAGCACACATGGTTGGGCCGAGTATGATCTCGTAATAAGTAGTTCGTCTTGGTAATGATCCCATTTAATATAACTCTAAACTTAATTTTACATGACTTAAACAAATCTCAGGTGAATACTGCCTTTACAAGACATGTGGGTGGCTCCGAAAAGAGCCGTTGGTTATAGTTGGTTTTGACTTGTGTAGAACGTTTAACCGCCGAAGCCGTACAGAGTTCGACCCTGACGTTTCAGAGCGTACACAACATCCATAGCAGTCACGGTCTTTCTCTTGGCGTGCTCGGTGTAGGTGACAGCATCACGGATGACGTTCTCCAGAAATACCTTCAACACACCACGGGTCTCCTCATAGATAAGACCAGAAATACGCTTGACACCTCCACGGCGAGCCAAACGGCGAATAGCAGGTTTAGTGATGCCCTGGATATTGTCCCGCAGCACCTTGCGATGACGCTTGGCCCCTCCTTTTCCCAGACCTTTACCGCCTTTACCTCTTCCAGACATTGTGTTTTCTTGAATTCCGTAAGAATAGGAAAAAATGAACAGACTATCGCTGTGAGTGCTGAGCTATGTATTCTGTGCACGGACCTGTTTGAAACCAACTTGCTTCTCAGCCCCTCCCATAATTTCTTTCTGCTGTTAATAAGAAGTGGTGATGCTGGCGTCACACACCTAACACTCACGCTCCTCTGTTCTCCTTCAATAAACACAGTAACGTGTGTGCTATAAATAAACTGTTCAGGTAGCCATTCCGTTTGAATTTACTCAAATAGATTAGTCTACACATTTTTTTCACACGTGTTGTCGCACGATGTAAATTATTTGGAGGAGATTACTGGTATCATGCGAAATTCAGTGATCTTCGATAATACGACTCAGTACAGACCTATTTTAACATAGTGTTATTATACATGTGAAATGCCATTCTGGTTTGAGATGGCTGCAGCCTGCACTTTCTCCTCTTCCCTCTCTTAGCTCAACCGATTCCCCAGCATTCTAATCATCTGTGCTATTATTATGATGGTCAGTGTTACTTTGGATCCTCTGGAAAGGGAGACTACATTTTTTAGTCAAGTTGGACTGTCATGCTGCTAACCAACACTTCTAACACTGCCAAAATGAATTTGTAGTTTTTGGGATGTAGCTTTGCCCTTTTCTCCTCCATGACTTTTCTTATTCTTATGCCAAGATATAAAAGTGGAAGAAAAATAAGTTCAGATAGGAGCGACCCTCAGATTTAACATTTATTTTGTTGGTGAATGCTTTCACCAACAAGAATCTTTATGCTCCTAACTAGGATAGTATCCAGTTTTCCCCAAAACATCAAGTGTTGGATAGGTCAAGTGTTAAGAGAGCAGGTTTTGGAATGTCAAAGGCCTTGACACTGTCCATGTAACAGAATGGTTACTTGGTTACTTTTGGAGATTTTTAAATCCATCATCTGAACAATTGTCTCCTCTTCCAACATGCATCTTTTCTTTTCCCAACTGGATTTTTTTCATAGATAGCTCCTTTGTTCAAAACTGAACACATTAACTGAATATCCAGCTATAGTTGTGCATATTTGATATTAGACCTCTTCTCTCCATTAAATACTAGAGCACAACCTCAGTGGAAGCCACACCTCCACTCTTTCTCTCTACTGAGTTATTCTGCAGTTTTGTTTCTGCTTTAATAGACCTTTGTCTTGAGACTAATAAAACTGAGTCTATATTATATCGTCTTCTTTTGGCAAACCTTGAAACTTATCTAAGAGGTCAAATGTCATATACATGACACATCAAGAGAGAGTGTAAGAATGAAATGCAAGTTTTATCACAGTCCATTTTGATTAAGACAGACAACACTCTGACAGACACTTCTGAAGTATATAAACAATAAGCTAATTTTCAGGCCAAATTCTATCTTTTATCCACAAACCAAACAGAACATGTAATGCTTTGAATCTGTGGTCTCTTTTAGGGATATGGAGATAAAGTAAGCCATCTTATTGTCCATAAGTGTAGGCCCCAGACAAAGGATGCTGACCAGAATCTAAGAAAACCCCCCCCTTTCTTTCTACCTCAGAATTCCCATCAGAATTCCCACACCACAATTATGAAGAATTGTTTGTTTGTTGATAATTTGGAAAGTCCAAATCTTGATCCAGTGTTGCTCTCCATTCTAAAGATTTTTACTCACTTCCACTGTCATTTTTATTTCACCCCTGCCTTGATCCTAAGACCCATTTCTAAAAACCATCTATATCCCCCCACCCCACTAGATTCAACCTTCAGTCACTGAATGTTTAACAGTCTTATTTACATTTAAGATTTATATACTGATAACACTTTATAAAAAACACATTTTTTGCTCTTTTTTTCCTGCTCTACACTTCCAGCAATGCAGAAGAAACTCATGTTTACTTCTATTGCTGAAAGGCTGATCTCAATGTGACTTTCCCAGTCAATGTCTTTAGGAGTCAAATAAGAGGATGAATTGAGTATTTATGTTACCAAGTGGTTCAGTGAATTCAGTGTTCAGTCATTTCTTCCATCAGTTGACACAAGCATACAAATGGCCTGGCAGTTTTGAAAGAGCTGACACAGGCTGCTGCATTTGATGGTGGGAAAGAATACAATATTGCTTATTTGTTTCAGAAGTGAGAAAATGTTGACTGAATAAGCCAAATAAGCTAAAACTTGAAAGATTATTTATGGCTATTATTGCGATACTATTTAGTTACACAGTCTCACTACACATATGCCGTCTTTGAGTGACAAAGGCAGTGGAGAGAAATATGTAGAGATAAACCATGTCATTTCTTTGTTATTATTTGTCAGCAGAAGTGTCATTATCAGTGTTGGAAGTAACGCATTACAAAGTAACACGTTACTGTAATTCCACTACTTTTGGCTGTAATGAGTAATGTAACTAACTACCTTTTCAGATTAAATAACGCAGTTACAATTACTGAGACTTAAATGCGCTTGTTTCCCATCAGTTTTGTCTGGTGTGAAAATATTAATGGACTACTGTAGACTATAGCAGACAAATGCAGCTTATTCCCCCAAATTCCTGTTTATGATCTACTGTCACCCGACCTTAGGTGGCGTAATGAATGACTGAATCAATCAATCAGCATTAGCCCACACAATAGCCAACGGTTTGGGCAATGTGAGCTCGCTGTCCTGGAAATATGGACATTATTTTTCCCTCCTCAAGAGCAAGGACAAAAATATACTGGTGAGTTGTAGTCTATGTGCAGGTGTGAGAACTTTATCCACATCAAAGAATAGTCATTCTAATCTTCTGGAGAACCTGGCCAAAGCTAATAGCAAAAGACCCCAGTGCTAGTGCCGCTGACCAAGGAGCAGGGGCGTTACTAGCTATTGAAATGATCATCAGAGGCTAAGAAAACCGGAGCTTTTCATCTGGGTGCACGCGTCTCCCAACTTCCAACTGTGCAGCACTTGATTACTTTCCCCTCCTTCGGACACTGCAAGTCAAGACCTGCTCTGTTACACGGTCCGTTTGCTGTTTTGCTATAAACACCTCCTTTTTCAGGGCGAAAATATTGGGGGCTAGGCTTAAAATATTTGGGGCTGTAGCCCCGAATGATTGGACCTAACGACGCCACTGCCAAGGAGCCACTCGATCCAAACAGCCAATGCTTGATTTGCTTGGTATGCGCTTATAAGAGAATTGAAGCAAACATTTAGAAGTAATGCAAAAGTTACTTTTCCTAGTAACTAGTTACTTTTATATGCAGTAATTGGTAAAATAATTTAATTACCTTTGAAAGAGGTAACTAGTCACTGTAACTAATTACTAATTTTCAGTAACTTGCACAACACTGGTCATTTTATACACAGTCCTTTAGCTACAGCATAATAACAAAGAGCTGAATATCATTTGATTGCCTTGAAATTCTGTAATGACTATTCTTTTATTTCTATGAAAGGAAAGAAGACAACAGTGTGTGTAATCTTAAGAGGAGGATCAGGGTCGGGTTCTGGGAGTAGGGTCGCGCTTCAGATGTTGTTTTGATATATATATATATATATATATATATATATATATATAAGATTCATTTTCACTGTGTATTGCCTTTTTTGACATCACTCTTTAAAAACTGAAAAGATTCTAGATATTATATTTTAAATCTCACTAATTTGAGGCGTACTCATCAGTCACATGGGTCATAACCACTAACCCACACCTTCCCAGGAACACCCACTAAGTCTCACTGAAGTTTGACAGTGAGTGGACAAGAGGCAAAGTGTCTAAAATGCCTCAAATCAGGTGTCTTTCTGTCTCACCATCTAGGACCAAATCAGGTGTCTTCCTGTCCCACCATCTAGGACCAAATCAGGTGTCTTTCTGTCTCACCATCTAGGATCAAATCAGGTGTCTTTCTGTCTCACCATCTAGGATCAAATCAGGTGTCTTTCTGTCTCACCATGAAATCCCTCTAGGATTCCACGGATTCCACCCTTCATTTTGGTACAGCTCCAGAGGTACTGTGTGGAGGACTGTATATATATATATATATATATATATATATATATATATATATATATGTGTGTGTGTGTGTGTGTATATATATATATTAATGCAAAGGGATCCTTTTGCCCTGTATTTTTTGTCTCTCAATTGTTAGCTAAAGGAAGATTAAATATTATATGAAGATGAAATATTTCTCAGCCCTGCATTTCTCATACACAATGCCGTCAGTAGAGGGCGACATCCTGAACGAAGGGCGTGTAGATGTAAAGGGAGAGAAATGGCATCACTCTGGAGGGATGGGGCAGGGGTCACCCCTGCGCAGAGCTCTTTTTCAATGACATCTGTGATGCTGATCTCTTAAATAGAAATGAATGAAAGTTTAACCGTCTTTAGTGCTAATTAACCTGCCTTGAATACACATGCAGTTCATGGCCCTTTTTAATGAAGGGGAGCGGTTTAGTTAGGTCACTGTGACCCACATCCTGGCTAAGAAATCACAAACACTCGCTCTGATGGTTAATCATTTATGTAAGAAACTGGTTATATGACTGGCACTATGAGTAAGCATAATGAAGAGGCATAAGAATAGAACCTCTGAAAATGATCTTCACAAAAAAAGGTGATTAATGGTATTAATGGTATAAACACTTAAAAGACTATTAACACTTAACTTTGACATTTGAAACATGACAAAGAGGTCAAACAAATTACTGTTAAAGACAACCCCCCCCCCCAAAAAACCCAAAAAACACCAAATTGTCTTTTTTGGAAGCAGGTCCTATTAAGTGTATAAAAGTATCATTTGTTATTAACCTCAGCCTCCCATGCTAAACACATGTAGCTCCCTTTACCCCAGATCTAAGTTAAGGCAAAGGCCTGAGTTCTTTTCTAACGGTGGACCTCTCCTAATTCTTATCGTCAGTAAGTTTAGTGATTAACTGAATTAAATAAATTACACTAAGGCTTACAGAATGTGTGTGTTATTCACTAAACCAGCACTAAAGATTCCCTTATCTAGACATATTAAAAGAAGTAATTTATGAATATAATTGGTTGTTTGTTTATTGTGTTTGAAATAGTAAGGGAAGATAAATATTGGAGTAAAAGGAGGAAATAAATAAACAAAAATAACAAGCCCAAATAAATTTTTTTAGGAATGGTGGAAGTCAATACTGTACAATTTGATAAAGTGTTCAGCAACAGGTATCCCCTGCTGTGTAAGGCTGATGCTAAACAAAGTAAGCACGTCAATCACTAAAAACCATAACAGTATGAGACCAGGATACATCAATAACTAAACGTCTGGTTAAAACAATTTAAATAAATTAATTTAGCAAAACTCGATGTCAATTTAAATAAAACTATACCGATACAACACTATATGACATCAATATTCAGTCAAGTATACTGCTTATTTAAAGCAAACACGAATTAAATGAAAACCCAGACGAATGTGGCCCCCACACACACACTCACACTCGCACACAAGAGCCGCAGACAGATTCTTGGCTGTCACACAATTTCCTCGAAACTTTACCGCTCTCATATCAGTAGCCCTAGCTCATAGCTTATGTCGTTTCCTCTTAGATATAGGCCTGCTTTCTTTTCTGAAGGTCCAAAGTCCACAGATCTCAAGGTAGCCTACTACTCTGTAGCCGACCACGCTCATTCCGATCTCTCACGCGTTTTTAAACAAAAAAAACATATCATGCAGAAACTTACGGACTACTTATGTACTTGCATGGGATACGTTTTCGAAAATGGAGTAACTACTTCAGAATATATAGACTCTCTTCAAAACTTTGAAATTCTTGACACGGACATTTTTTAGTTACATACCCAAAATCAGGCAAGACATTTGCCTCGGTTCAGCTAATAAATTAGTCATTTATTTATCAGAATTCCGTTTCGCGCCGCACTGCTAACTCTTCATAAAATTTCTTCTACCCACATCCTGTTTCGTTTTGTCAATACAGGTACAATATAGAAGCGACAAATCATAACATTAATCTGTGAATCAGACTGTGAAAAAGGAATGTATCCTAACAACCTGGAGAGGATGCCCTGGCTGGAATACACCGAAGGTCAAACAGATTACTCACTGCGACCTTGCCCTCGCCTCTTCGCCTCTCACCTCACTCCTGCGCTTATGCCCCCTGGACTTAAGGACAAGAAAGCTAAAGTAGGCCGGTATACGACAGACGCTCAGATGTTTTCATGAAAATTAATGAGATGAGACGTTATAAGAGAACGTACTCTATTTTGTGACATTTTTGCATTGTTAGACATTACTTACTTTTACCCAAAATGTAAATGTGTGCAAATCGACAACAGTAAGATACATTTAGAGTATTTAAAAGTGCACGTCCTTTAGCAGTTATGACGTGTGAGGTAAATTGTACGATGTACAAGTAACACGAGGTACTACGACTTCATGTGTTTCCCTGCTGGAATATAGTCTAATTTACTTTAACATTAAGTACCCTGAGGTGCTATGCCTATTTCATCTCACCTTTATCACACAGTAAACATTGTAATGCTGTTGATGTAGATATGACTCAGCTCTCTCTCTCTCTCTCTTATCAGATAGTGTATGTGATGAGGAACCCAAAGGATAATGTGGTATCTTATTTTCACTTCTGTCACATCTGGTCCAAACAAGAGACCCCCAAGAGCTTCGAGGCTCTTCTGCAGCAGTACATACCTGGACATTAGTTTCACACAAATTCAAAGAAAACATGCCATAAAGTTACACAGAGACAAGTGAACCACATGCTATAGCTAATGATGTGTAATGTTTTGTTTTGTTTTGTTTTCCTAGAATGTCTAAAGGCTTACTCATAATTTGGATTCCTGTCAATTTAATTACGTTAATGTTTCTCTTGTTTTCTGAGTAGCTAAAATAGACCTTGAACATTGAAATTACCTGGCTCTGAGACCGACCTTATTAGGATTGTTCAGAGTAAATGAAAACAGATTGATGTATAATGCTTCCAGCAATTATTTACCCAGTCAGCATAACAGTGCTAATGGCTCCATTGCATTTCCCTTTGAGGCACACGGACACTCACATGTATGTGTGTGTGTGTGTGTGTGTGTGTGTGTTTGTTAGTTGGAGCTGCATCGTGCTTCGATCAGATCCGAGAGTGGTACGCAAAGACAGATCAGTACAATATCCTGTTTCTGGCCTATGAAGACATGGTTCTGGTAAAGTACCAAATGTGAATGAAAAGCACGATAGTCTGTGCATCACATGAATGAATATGTCTGATTTCACCTGCTAGAGAGGCCAGGCCACAGAATCCATGAGGAATGGTGCATGCTTGTCTATTTACCGTAAAACATGCCGAGGCGTTTATTTGCTTTAATTACTTAACTATACCTGCGTTGATTGGAGACTTGGTGATAATAAGAGATCTGCGTTTATTTCACCTAAGGCCCTCAGATTTCTGCAAGTTATTAGCTGAACTGACCAGGAAAATTCACCATGTGTTTTTCCCCAAGTAGCCAACTTAACATTATACAGCGCTCTTTGGTAGCAGTTCAAATAGGAATTACTAATAAAGTAAGTTAAACATTGTCACTGTAGCCTATGATGGGAGAGCACAGTCTGTAAGAATAACAGTATTACTGTGAATTTAGACGACCATGATCCACTTGTTTTATTAATTTATTTTCCAAGCCGCTTATCCTAATTAGGGTAATGGGGGATGCTGGTGCCTATCCCAGCGCTCATTAGGCACGGCAAAAACACCCTAGACAGGTCGTGCACTGGAAAGGTGGGGAGACATCCTGGACAGGTCACCAGTCCATGACAAGGCAGACACACACAAACCTGGCCAGGAATCAAACCCAGGACCTTCTTGCCATGAGGTGCAGGCGCTACCCACTGCGCTATCCAGTGTCCAACATGCAGAATATAATTACTTTCGTAAATGATTCAATAAATTTTACCAAAAATGATCTGGTCTGCATTTTACAAATTGCCCCCCCCCCCCCCCTTTCAAAAACATTCACAATTATTGGCACACCTGTTGTTAGTATTTGGTGCTGCCTCATCAGTCAAAGATAATGACACATGGTCTTTTCCCCAGAGGTTTGGAGTAAAGGGCCAGAGAACCCGACAGAGAGATCTTGGATCATTCGTACATCCAAAACTCTTCCAGGTTTTAGCTGTTCTTAAGTCTGTGACTTGGAGTCCATGCCCTCCACAAATTACAGAGCAGGTTTAAAACTGGGTTTACATGACTGACGTGGCCATTGCTAAACACTGACTGATTTGACTTTCTGTCAACATTTCTTTGTTGATTTTGACAAAGGGGACACAGGGACAGTTTTTTGGGGGGTGAAAATGTCTTAGGAGTTCATAATTCCGTTGAACAAAGATCACAAAGAATTGGGTAATAAAACTGCCCAGTAACATTGAAGATCCTCCACCATATTTCCTAGCAGTTATGAGCTTCTTCTGTTTGCATGCATCCATCTCTTAATGGCAGATGTACTGGCCGTTTGCACAGCAAAACATGACAGTATCCAAAGCCAACTTTACAAACATCTGCCTCTAATAACAGTGCCAGTGTTACCTGGCACACAAATACGACATTAAAACAGAGCTCGTTATCTGTGTTATTCATTTCATAAAACCTTTTTGTTCATATGTGTGAAAAGTGTCCACTGTTCTGGACTTAACTGTAAACACTACTTGACTCCAATATGGATTAATGCATTTTCTCCTCCAGGGCTATTTTACTGATGTACCGTAAAACTTCCAATAATAGCCGAGTCTCCAGTAAACAGAGGCTTCTTATAATCGCCGGTATGCGCAACCCTTTAAGTAAAATGAACGCCTACCTCGAATAAACACTGGGGATTAATTATTAATTGTTATCTTAACTCATGAAAATCTCAAGTTTAGTCAAGACAAGGCAATGTTTGTGTAGCACTGCTTTTGGCTGTGCTGTTTAAATATGTTGAAGATGCTTTACTGCAGCCTATTCTGCCTATCGAAGTTTCATCAGAGAATAAAGTAGGCTAATTTTAACATTACGCCTTAGCATTGACAGCTAATATTAAATGGAATTTGGTTTTTGTAAAGTAAATCATTTTGCAAGCATAATTTAAGCGAGTGTGTTTCCAATGTCTTTTGTTGGGGATGCATTCAATTTGCCTTATGCTTGTTCATCTGTTCACAAATTAGATTAAACATAAATGAACAAACCCCGTGTCTGTGTAGGTTTTCACCGGGAGCTCCTGTGTCCTCCCACAGTCCAAAGACATGTAAGTCAGGCGAATTTAAAATTGCCCCTAGGTGTAAATGTGTTTGTCTGTGTGTCTACCCTGTGATGGACTAGCGACCTGTCCAGGGTGCTTCCTCGCCTTTTGCCCAATGAGCACTGGGACAGGCTCCAGCACCCCCCGAAACCCTAATTAGGATAAGTGGCTTAAAAAATGAATGAATGAATGAATGAATGAATGTTGGACACTGACTGCCTCAGGGCTAATAATGATTATTTTGCACAGCTTCAGTGGTTCATTTTTTATTAAAGTTGAGAGTAACTTTGGAGTTTTCTGTACTGTCCCTTGTTCATCCCTTTTACATTTGTCTCCATTATATTGCTGACATCACTGTAATGAAAGCACAGGCTTGATTTTTCGTTATATGTCATTTCCAATATAACTGCTGATATAGACATATTTATAATCTGGGGATATAACTCCTTCCAAAGGCATTTTATGCAGTATTGACCCAGGAGGTGTATATTTATGTAAGATATGTGAGGTTTATATTTTATCAGTCTTTGTCTCTCCATATTTCTCTCCATATTTACTTTTATTGAACATGGTTTGTGAATCAAAGTGTAGAATAATTTGTGTGTATATATATACATACATTCATATATATATATGTGTGTGTGTGTGTGTGTATGTGTAGTTATTTATTTATTTTAAAGCCTGCCGTTGACACAGCAAAATTGACTATCTCTGGATACTTTGCAAAGATACTTGTTATGTCTGGTCCTGATTGGTGGTATGATGTTCATGGATTTGTTATATGTTCACCTGATTGGTGGTTTGCTGTTATGGATTTGTTATATGGTCACCTGATTGGTGGTTTGCTGTTATGGATTTGTTATATGGTCACCTGATTGGTGGTTTGATGCTATGGATCTCTCAGGATCTGAAGACAGCTGTGGAGAAAATCTGCCGATTTCTGGAGCGAGATCTGAGCGATGAGCAGATTGCTCGTGTGGTGGAGAAAGCCACATTTAAGAACATGAAGCAGGATCCCAAAGCTAATTATGAATTTATCCCTGAGGATCTGCTGCAGAAACCCCAGTTCATGAGGAAAGGTCAGTTTACCGCTCACTGATACATTAGAGTCATGCCATGTTTCTACGGCGCCCGCTTGCTTTGTTTATTGCCTCTGACCCAGCGTTGCCTCGATATGTAATAACTTTTGTTAAAGCAGGTTTTTTTATGGCAGTGCTGAAAACTAAAAAGCCTCTGACACTTCACGTCAGTTGCGTTGAGGTTAATGACGGCCTGCGTTGGGGGACCATTTTTACATGGTCACTTTTAAGGGGTATCCGATGAAGAATCTGAATTGTACATACCAGTGTTAATTCCGTTAATGAAAACTGTTCGTCAACAGACTTTTTCCACGAAGAAAACGAGATGACAACTAAATAAAAATGCACCTTTGAAAATAAAAATTGCGACGAAATATATTACCATTTTCGTTGATGATTAATGACAAGACCATAATGTTAGAGACAGACAAATGGACAAGCAATGTAGTTTCCATAGGCCTATATTTCCTTGTCCAGTTACGTGCATGCACTCAAATGCTTATGATGGGTTGACACATACTGGTAGTGCTGCCCCGTCAATATTCCCCCTCCTCTGGAAATCAAACGTTAAACATTTTAACTAATATTAATTTGGTAACTCAGATCATTGCTACTCTCAGAGGAAGAAAAAGAACGGATTTATGGACACATTTTAGCTATAATACCACTGAAAATAAAATGCTCTACAAACAATATGGGTGCCAAATCGGTGGGAAAAATACCACAAACCTCATTTGACTAAAATTTGATAAAAACCCGTATAGTTTTCATTGACTAAAACTAATAATGATCAAATGACTAAAAGATGACAAAAACAAATATTGGTTTTATTCAAAAGACTAAATCTAAGACTAAATCAAAATCACCTGACAAAATTAACACTGGTACACATTCTGTTTAAAGCATGTATTGATAGATGTGGCCAGATCACACGATCACTTATATGTAATGGCCATAGAATATAAGGTAAATGTTTTATCAATTACAAAATAAAAGTTTTTTGTCCAGAGACAGAGATGAATGTTGTTTATCAAGTGTCTGTAAGACCATGTGTTCAGTACAGTTTATAATCTGGCGTGTTCTACACCCTGGCATGTTTTTTAGGCATTTCATCTGACTATAAGAATAATTTCTTTGACCTCTTTGGCACTGGTCAAATTGCATACCTCAGTCTAGGTGTTTTCAAGTCTACAGTGCTTTCTGCCTTAAACCATGTGTTTTAGCGGAGCATTCATATACCAGATCTAGTTAATCAACTAGTCAAACCCTTGGTAAACTTCTGGTATACAAATAGTGGGTGAAACTCAATCTGGTATACCATTACTGGACTAAACGCAATCTGATATACCAGTGCTGAGGTAAACTTAATCTGGCATGCCACTTCTGGTCTAAACTTAATCTGGTATGCCATTACTGGTCTAAGATTAAAATGGTATACCAGCGCTGGACTAAAACAGAAATGTTGTAATTGACAGATAGATGAATGGACAGTAAAACACGTCCTGTTGTTGAAAGACATATCTAGGTCATGACATGGATTAAAATACAGAGCATGAGTGAATTATACATTTTTATGTATGTTTTTTAAGTGTTTATGCCACTAATACCATTAATCACCTTTTTTAATGTAGAGATAAATTTTCAGAGGTTCTATTCTTATGCCTTTTCATTACGCTTACTCATAGTGCTAGTCATATAACCAGTTTCTTACATAAATGATTAATCATCAAAGCGAGTGTTTGTGATTTCTTAGCCAGGATGTGGGTCACAGTGACCTAATTAAACAGCTCACCTTCATTAAAAAGGGCCATGAACTGCATCTGTACTCATGGCAGGTTAATTAGCACTAAAGACGGTTAAACTTTCTTTCATTTTTATTTAAGAGATCAGCATCACAGATGTCTTTGAAAAAGAGGTCACGCTCCGCCCAGGGGCATGGGTGACCCCTGCCCCATCCCTCCAGAGTGATGCCTTTCCTCTCCTTTCTACATGCCTGTGGTTCAGCAGTGGTGGCATCTCTAGTGGTGGTATTATGTGTGACGGGGGAAGATTGAAGTGGTGTTTGTCTGGGGCTCTGGTCCATCCTTTCTATCACACATATGTGAAGTGTACACATAGTCAGAGTGTAGTTTCCACATATGCTGTTGCCATGTAATAATCAAGTACTAATGACATGGCTCCACATGGTCAGGGAATGGGATGGCTCAACAGTGATCACCAACACCCCTGACTAAAGTTTGCCTGGACTCAGAGAAATGCTCTCAGCGGAGCTGTAAGCACAGAGAGAGAGAGGAAGAGAGAGATGGAGAAGGAAGCACAGAAGAGATGTTAGTTAAAAAGAGAAAGAAAAAAAGACAAAAATGCATAAGGAAATTATTTGTCTCCGAGCTGTGTTGATTTTCATCTCCAGCAGTAAGGACAGATTTAACTAAGCGGGGCAGTCATGAATTAAATTTGCCTTTTGGTTTCATTATCACTGGAGCAGAGAACTTTCATTCTGTGTCACTTTCAAATGGAGGGTTGAGGTCTAGTTGAATCACTGTGTTGTAATAACAGTAAATTAAACTGTTTAGTGGATCAGTTTCTGTGATAAGAACTACAATAAAGGAAACTGTGTGGTATGGCAGGAAATACTGGTAAAAATGTCAGAGTTCACAGGACTGGAAAGGTTGACTAATGTAATGCCAGGGATACAAAGAGACCATCAAGAGTTTGGATTCATTCTAATCAAAAACAGTTCAGGATCTAATAATATGATGTTTTAGCATGGGAGGCTGAAATGACTCACAAGCTGAGGTTGATAACAAATGATACTTTCATACACTTAATAGGACCTGCTTCCAAAAAAGGACAATTTGGTGTATTTTTTTTTAAATCTGTCTGTAACAGTAATTTGTTTGACCTTTTCGTCATGTTTCAAATGTCAAAGTTAAGTGTTTTTTTTAAGTGTTTATACCATTAATATCATTAATCACCTTTTTTTTTGTGAAGATCATTTTCAGAGGTTCTATTCTTATGCATTTTCATTACACTTACTCATAGTGCCAGTCATATAACCAGTTTCTTACATAAATGATTAATCATCAAAGTGAGTGTTTGTGATTTCTTAGCCAGGATGTGGGTCACAGTGACCTAACTAAACAGCTCAACTTCATTAAAAAGGGCCATGTACTGCATCTGTACTCAAGGCAGGTTAATTAGCACTAAAGACGGTTAAACTTTCATTCATTTCTATTTAAGAGATCAGCATCACAGATGTCCTTGAAAAAGAGGTAACACTCTGCGCGGGGCATGGGCAACCCCTGCCCCATCCCTCCAGAGCGATGCCTTTTCTCTCCCTTTACATCTACATGCGGCCTGGCAAGACCGCCATGGTAACTCATATGCAGGGCTGAGAAATATTTAATCTTCAAATAATATTTCATATTCATTTAGCTAACAATTGAGAGACAAAAAATACAGGGCAAAAATATCCTTTTGCATTAAAGGATTATTGCATTAAGAAAAGAGAATGAGACTGTCAGACTGGAGTTTTTCCAGTGTCTCCCCACTTCTCACTGGACCTACTGCTTTCACTTCTGTTTTCCACAAAAATTCCAAGAGGAAAATATATACAGTGGAAACTGCTTATAGTGATCACGGTTATAGTTATCAACCGCTTATATGGATCAAAAAGCTTGGGACAGAATCATTCCTATACAAGTACAGCACTGTATAATTTGCTTAAAGTAATCAAGTAGTCTGCTTACAGTGTTCATTTTGGGTCTTTTTATACATGAAAACATATGGATAAAAATTAATACTAGTAAAAAGTAATCCTTTTTTGTAAACTTTACTTTGAGAGGCCTACTTTGTTTTGCAGTTACCCATCTGCTTTCGATTGGCCACTTGAGGCTAATGCTGCATGCACAGAAATCATGACAGGAAAAAGAAAGTAATTTCTCAGTGACAAACTTAGACTCCTTGAAGCTTGTGGCAAGCTGCCAAAACGAGCCAACAAGATGCAGCAGCGAAACTTGGTATTCCTCAGAATATTTTACGGATAAGTTTGATTTCAAACTCTGCTACCAGTTTGGCATCGATAGCCTACAGTTTTCAATTCTGTTAAAAATTGAGAAATGCACTGAAACCCTGGCCAAGCTGTGGCTTAGCCTGTATTTGCACTACTGACGTTACTGTATTTTGTAAACCCCACAATACTTTTAGATTTTATAATAATAATTAATTATAATTTGAACGACAATAAGCTGGGTCTTATAAACTGTACTGTATTATAGCTGTGTACACAGCTTAGTAATTTAATTTGTACAGTACTGTAATTTGAGAAGCTTTTGAAACAGCTGCAGGCCTACTGTATTTTGAAAGAGTCCATAAAATTCCGTAAATCGCGACACTGTCTGTTTCATTACTTTATATTCTTGTACTACAAATACAAATGTCATGATGGTAATCTGCATGAGAAATAAAGAATAAGAAAAGATTCAGTTATATGATCATCCGCTTATAGTGTTCAATTTCACCCGGACAGACACTATAATCACTATAAGCGGTTTCCATTGTTACATATTCACAAATGATTCCACACCACACAATGCATTAGACAGCCACCTTTGCCTTTTCTTTGGTAGGTCAACTCACGGTCCACTTTGTTACTGGGCTAGAGAATAGCTACACACAGTTCACTACGACGCATAAATCATTTCTGATACCATCTGTTCTGCCCCATAGTTAAAACTAGGGGTGACCCTGAATAGTCGACTATTCGACGATTCGATCTAAGGAGCCTGATTCGGCTGCTAATCTCATAGTCAAATCGTCGCAAAATGTGGTCATGACACAAGGATCATTCCATTCCGGCTGTGTGGGGGTGCTGAATGTAAAGGTGACTCTGGACTGTGATGTGCTCCGGGACGAAACGCCGATGTTGTCGTCTCTGGCTCCCTCTCTTTCTCACATTTGTTTTTCTTCTGACTTGCAAGGGAGCAGGGTACATTTGAACATAAAAGCACTATTTGAACATAAAATTGGAAGTCAGATACAGGCTCTGAACAGCACAGAATTCCATTATATGCCTAAGAAATCTCCTCTGATTTAATTAAAAATAAATAAATAAACAGAAATGAACAATAAGGACCCGAAACTGCAGTCCTGATAACTTATTAAAATATCTTAGGAATATTAACAAGGGTGAGCCAGGGCAACAAACGACAAATGTGGAAGTCATACAACCAACTCCTGGACATGGCAGCAAGTTCACATATTTGGCTCCCTGCAGTTATTTATTTGTTATTTATTAGGTTTATCCCATTCTGTTTAATCCAAAATGTTGCTGTACATTTTATTCTTTGTCTTGACGTTGTTCTGCACTTCAAGGCATTAAAATGCTCATTTTTTGTTAATGTTAACTGAATCGTTTAACGAATAATCTTTATTTCATACTGGTATTTATAACCTGTAGGGATTCAACTTAACTTAAAAAAATTAAAATCCAAGGCTTGTCTTAGCCCGTGTGTTATTTAATCCTATATTTTGTTATGGTCATTTTAATATGCCACTTTGTTTGATGTTTGATATACCGACACTTGCCAGTGCCCTCGTTTCAGTTTTTGTTGTTTCATTATCAAGCTGCCTCTGTGAGTGGAAGAAAAACGTTTTGTACCTACCTACTCTGGTTTCTTTTTTACTGTAAGCTATGGGCCTTTTATATTACTCAGTACTCAGGTTGTCATTTAACGAACCGAAAGCATAATGCTAACGCGTCTGCCATTGAAAATCTGTGTAAGTTAGCATGGTTTGCCATGCGTATCTTATTTATTGCATATAGATATCTTTTTTATTTTAGGCAGTTTGTGTTAAGCTGTTAGCTAAATAACTTATCAGTAAACTGTCTAATGTACACTGTGGTGTGCTGTAGTCACAGCAGTATTGTGTAACAGAAAGTAAGCAAAGACATTGTGATATAACGCATCATTATTGCTGAAGCTCGGTCAGTAATACCTTTTGTGTTTCTATTCCTTTTCTTAGTTTTACTCCATCCCAATACATTTGAATAGTGTATTGTTCGATGACGTCATGCAAATGTTGCTATTTAAACAATGGAACTTGGGCGCTACATCTCCCATGTCGTTCACTGAAAGGAGTTTGGCTGGCTGTCAAACTGCATACAGACACACAAACGCAGGGAGGACAGTATACCATCCATTTCTGACATTTTTGCACCGTAAACAAAGAAACCAAGTTCTGCAGCACAGTGTGTTGTAGATGTGTGGTAACCAGTATTGGACGTAACGCGTTACTGTAATTCCACTACTTTTGGCGGTAATATATATATATATATATATAAAATAACTTTTCAGATTAAATAACGCAGTTGCAATTACTGAAATTTAAATGGGCTCGTTACTCGTTGCTTTTGTCTTGCGTGAAAATATTAATGGACAACTGCAGACTATAGCAGACAAATGCAACTTATTCCCCCAATTTCCTGTTCGTGATCCGACCTTAGGTGTCGTGAGGTATGAATCAATCAGTCAGCATTAGCCCACACAATAGCCAACAGTTTGGGCAATGTGAGCTTGCTGTCCTGGAAATATGAACATTATTTTTCCCTCCTTGAGATCAAAGACAAAATGGTGAGGTGTAGTCTATGTGCAGGTGTGAGAACTTTATCCACATCAAAGAATAGTCATTCTAATCTTCTGAAGCACCTGCCAAACAACACACTCTACAAAGCTAATCGCGCAAGACCCCGGTGCTAGCGCCGCTGACAAAGCAGCCACTCCATCCAAATAGCCAAGACTGGATTTGCTTTGGATTAAAAGGAGAACTGATGCAAACATTTAGAAGTAACGCAAAAGTTACTTTCCCTAGTAACTAATTACTTTTATATGCAGTAACTGGTAAAGTAATTTCAATTACTTTTGAAAGAAGTAACTAGTAACTGTAACTAATCACTAATTTTCAGTAACTTGCACAACACTGGAAGTAACTGATAAACGAGACTATTAGCGCGACGGAACGTGAGGGTGCAGTACGCAAAATGACCAACAGGGGTCAGCAAATACTCAGCTGTACATAACAAGGCACTTCGCCTTTGCAGGTTGGCCGGCTGTGGCTCTCTCCTCCGTTAAATCAAAGAAATGCCAGTCAAACAATATCTTAGTATTACTTTACACTCAATGTATGACTCAGACATTTAGTCACTATTATATAATCATAATAATTTAGAGTTCTTAGGAAGAGCAAACTGTTAAACATTTTGCCACTAGTCTGTAAAAATACAATGCAACTGAGAAGGACATGGTAAAACACCCGCACTAGATTTTAAGACATTTTAGGATGCAGCTGATCTAAGTTGCATAGTTGCCAAGTTGTTTTCCTCCTGAGCCAGATCACACACACACACACACACACACACACACACACACACCACCTGACAGGTGACACAAGTAAAAAAAAAAAAAAAAAAAGACAACAAAACAAAAAGTAATTTACCACAAGCTGTAATACCCTGGTACTGACTGAACCTTAGCTTTATATCCATCTGTCTGGGATCAGTCTGATGGAGTGGGCCTGAGCTGCAGACACATTACTGTGAATCTTTGACTGGCGAGAACAAGGACACAGGCAAATCAGACATGTTTACAAAAGGAAAATCAACAAAACAAACACCATTTGTATGTAAATGTTCACTCCTGCGGTGTCATAAGACAGTGGTTTTCAACCTTTTTCGACATGCCCCCCCCCCCCCCCCCCTTTGTCTAGGGTTGAACTCGCGCCCCCCGCCTCCTTCTTTTTCACTGTACTTGCCAGTTTGTGCCTAAAAATCTCCTAATCTTGTGCCCCCCTTGACAGATGCTCACGCCCCCCGGGTGGGCCCCATGGGTTGAAAACCCTGTCATAAGAGACAGCAATTCAGTTATTCACAATAAAAGAAGCATCATTTTAAACCAACATCACATTAAATGTTGACAACGTGAATTCAGCGTGAGAACTAACACATGTCTGATTGGATTGTTTTCTTGAAAGATGTTTTCTATTTCTCTCTCTCTCTCTCTCTCTCTCTGCTGTCTACCTGTGTATGTACCTTGAGGATGGCTGTCTTAGCTGTAATGCTAAGAGAGGTTGATTTTTTTTCTGCAATCAGAGACCTTGTCAGAGTAGGATACTTTTGAGTCATTGATTGTGGCATGCACTGAAGATAGAACTAAATAGCTCTGAGACTAAAGAACAAACAAAGTGTGGATCAAAAAGTCCAAAAACTGGGTTCTTGTCAAGACATTTCTCTGAAAGATAAGGAGAAGAATAGATTTGTTTTGGTTTTTTTATGACCGGAGATTTCCCATCTCACCTCTCTCAAACATCCTCGGAAGCATGTTCTGCCTTTTCTCACACGATGACACTAAACATGAACAGGTTTTAAGGAGGTGAGTGTAGAAATATGCTAGGTTTAAGGAGATTTGTGTTACCACAGAGCTTAGTGAATTGAGCTTAGTGAATTCTTTCTTCTCCCTTGACAGTCTTTAAGGGTTAGGTTCCTCTAGTTTTTATATTTCATTCAAGGCTATATTAAAAAAAATCTATTGTACCCAAATGATTAGTATGGAAGACAGGTGACTTAATAAACCTGTGAAGAATGCCTGTGTGTGTGTGTGTGTGTGTGTGTATGTGTGTGTGTGTGTGTGTGTGTGTGTGTTTGTAAGGGACAGCAGCATCTCCCCATATAGCAGTTGGTCCCCCTCTTAGGCTGTCTTTTCTGTGTTGGCTGTTTCCGCCTGCTGAAAGCCCCTGTCTTCATTCTCACAGCAGTACGCACACCAGCCTCCTACTCCAACCTGGGTGGAGTTCTTATCAGTGTCCAAAAATGACATAAACCTTTGTAACTAACATAACTTATAAACCTTCAGAACAAAAAATTTCGTATAAACCTTCATAACTAACATAACTCATAAACCTTCGTAACTAACATGTCTCATAAACCTGCAGAGAAAACATAACTCATAAACCTTTGTAACTAACATGTCTCATAAACCTCCATAACAAATATAACTCCTGCAGGCACCACAGCAGGCATCACAGACAAATCAATGACCACAGTAAAAATAGTTCTCACTTTCATTTTCATCCTGGTGTGTGGGTGACATCCAGGCTCCAGGCTCCAGGCATCACAATAGTGTGGGCTCACTTGTGTGTGTGTGTGTGTGTGTGTGTGTGTGCATGTGCGTATGTATTCTCTGAAAATACAATGGGGTTTTTTGTTTGTTTGTTTGACCCTGTTACTCAGTAACCCATAATTAACTGGTATCTTTGATCACTGAAGATTAATAGAATATACTTACATATGTACTGATACATGCCCTGGCTCTGATGGAATCTAAATGATTACTCCGGAGTCCTCAGTATTGAGGGAATATATGGCACTCCCCACACACATATGAAATTTTAAACTAATAGGAGGCTCCATAGAGTGTCATGTGAGTCAGAGTGTCTGTGATGAACATAACCAAAAGTTGCCATTTCTCCATAACTACAAAATGTTTGGTAATACTTCAGCTACTTCCAGTACATTTTCTTTATGCACAACTTTTTCAATCTTATGTCACTTCACATAGAAAAGACAGATAAACACACACGAAGAGTGCAGGACAACAGTGTAATATAAATAAAACAATACAAAACAATAACAAAAACCCAACAAAAACAAAAAGGGGGTAACACAACATTGGATGAAGTTTTCAGCTTGGGTCTGAATGATGCATCTGTGCTGAAGTTATGATGGAAGCTTCTAGAGTTTGGGGTCACGACTCTTTCCATTCATAGAGGGGAGTCCGGTCTGACGAATCACCAGGAGTCCAGAGCCAAGACAAACGAGGGATTGTATAGGAGAGTAGAGGAGGAGAAACTCCCGTGGAGGTGATGTACAGAGTAATGGAGGTGGCATAAATCAGTGCCTCAGCATCTTTAAAAGATATGAAATTGATTCTATCTACATCCAGACTCAGAACTGTGTTTTTGGACACGAGGGCAAATTAATGTGAAATGAGTTGTGACAGCATTTAGTTTGAGTAATTGCTTTATGTGAAGAATGAGCTGTGGGTGAAGCTGGCATAGCTGTGATGGATTCAGCACTGATATAGCTCCATGATGGATTCAGTACTAATGTAGCCCTGGGTAACAGTTTCACAGCTTAACATTGAAAACAGACACCCTGAGGTGACATGAGTCCAGGATGTAATACACATCCTTTGAAAAAAGAGAGGGGCCGACACTTGCACTCTGAGGAACACCTGGCCTGTCTGGGTCAGTGGAGGTTTGAGCTTATGAAGATAAATTCCTGTGTGCTGCATGGTGTGGTGTGATGGAAAGGCATTGAAAAAGATACTGGAGATCAGTGTATCACAGTCGACAAAACCCCCCCCCCCCCCCCAAAAAAACCACAACTGGGTTTAGGTCAAAGAGATGGGAGATATTTAGAGCTCCTGAGTCAGCAGGGAAGAGATCATTGCGGACTCTTGGTGATGCTGTTACAGTGCTGTGCCGTGTAGTGAACAGAGACCGGAACTGAGACCAGAGGGATCAGAAACTCTATGAAGCATCAGACGGGTTTGTAGTATGTAATACTATGACTCTTCATGTGATACTATGACTCTTCCTGTGATACTACGACTCTTCTTGTGATGCTATAATTCTTCCTGTGATTTTGGAAAGATATGAAAGATTGGAAATGGGTCAGCCATGAGGCCTTGAAGTGGGGAGGCATTTAGGTTTTCTAATCTAGGTTTTCAAATCTAAGAATAGACATCTGAGTGGTTGTGGGAGAGTCCCCAGGCTGACTGGAGGGTAGTTTGCAATGGAGATGTCAGTTAAACCTGTTTTGATTGAGGAAGTGGGGCAGAGTGAAGCCTGTAGGATTGGGGGGGTTAGACGTTATTCCCCAGCGGTGTCATGTTAGCTGGACCAGAGGGAGTATGACTTATGGAAGAACACTGTTCCCATTAGCAGACTGGGTGACGTGAATTCATAGGTGGATGGGGAGACATACTGATTTTATTGGTATTGTTTTGATTGAAATTGAATGGAAGCTGATCATTAGAGGTAGGGACATTGGTTGCGGGAGGAGCTTATCACTGGGGGAGGAGCTTGTTTCTTGGGACAAGAAGCGAGAGAGGCAAGGTTAATACACTTATTTACTTACTGTATGTTACACTACCAGAGTATATTTCAGGCTGTTAATGACAAAAAGCTAACCAACACCGCCACACAAACACCACTAAAGAACACTGCCAAACAACCCGTCAGCAGCCGTAATCCTGACTAGCTGACTGATTTAATCACGCCACCATGAATGACACTTTTTTATTTGTGTGTATTTTGTTCTTTGTTTTTACCAAGATCTGTCTTCCAAATACTTGATGCCAGGATTATCTTCATACACATAGATATTTATAGCCACTTTCCAGCTAATAAAAACATCTTAAAAACGTGTCCTGCTCCAGTGTGGGGTAGGACCAGGACCAGTAAACACTGGTGTGGATGTTGTTAGGTCCTCAGAGCAGGAAAACCCTGGGCAGTGGGCAGTCATTCATGGTTGTCACGATAATCACTGTGACCTGTTATTGTTTTCTGGGTCTGGATGTATAGAGAGGGAGAGGAACAGAGAGTGGGTAATTGATGTAGAGTCAGTAGAGTGAGAGTTCTACTGCACTTTAATGAGGACTTCTCTCAAGGCTGTTGGGACAGGGTCTTGGTAGGCAGCAGCTGGCAGGAGGACAAGCTTCCACAGGTGTGTGTGTGTGTGTGTGTGTTTGTGTGTGTGTGTTTGTGTGTGTGCCTGGTACTCCACTCTAAAGCCACGAGCATCACAGTGTTTGTAAAGAGACTACTGAATGATATTCGTAATGCTAATCCAAACCACTTGCCTAATGTGCTTTACTGTCATGTCAACCAAATGACTTGACCACACTAAAACATCCACATAAAAACGTAACACACACACACACACACACAGAGGGAGAGGGAAAAGTAGTTTCTCTTCCTATGGACTGGATCCTGTTTTCCAGAGAACAGGAACGAAGAGAGCTAATATGATAAGTCAGGCTCCATTAGCTAGTCCTCTGGACAGGACATCCTCTGTCCCTTTGCTTAATGGCTCTCTTCATTAACCTGTGTCATCCAGAATGACTGCGTGTGTGTGTGTGTGTGCATGTGTGTGCTGGCACCCTGACGTGTCTGTTCCATGGCTCCCCCAGAACATGAGAGAGTGCTAAGGTTAGTCCCGCTGAGTCTGTGTCATCATGCTAGCCACTCCTTTTCCCGCGTATCCCTGACGCAGATGCCACTCTAGGGCTTTTTTTCGCCCTCATCCTGACAAAAATAAAACCCAACTATTTTTAGGTCGCTTTAATTAGTGGGATTTTTGTGGCGTTTGATGTCTAGACTGACGCAGCATTTCAGGAAAACCTGTAGCTGCTTTTGATTCTGAAAATGTTAGTCTGTCTTAAGGTTCATCAATACCCCAGAACTCAGCAGTTCAAAGCCGTTTGTGAGCTTTGGGAAGGCTGTCCAAAGACTCCTCCAGGACTGAGGTGAGTCAGTGAGAACAGTTTTAAAATAGCTTTAAGCCTTGCCGTGTATAAGCACTCACTTCATCTCAGTGAATGACACTCACATGCACTGCGTACTAATAAACTGTTTCATTCTGTTACCCTTGTGAAAATCAATGACATCCCAGTTGAGGGGAGTTCACCTTAGGGAAAAATGGTGAACATTGCAGAACTGAACAACCTCCTAATATGTGGGGTAGTCCATGTGAACATTTCAGTGGGGGTTATGAGGAGTGAGGAGGATTTCGGGGAGATTGTGGCTCACTCACTGGAGTCAGGGGGGTGACCCAAATTTCCATGAGACACCCAGAACTTCTGGACTTATGATGTCTGATATGCGGTGTACAGAGAATTCTAAAATAACAGAATGACATAGGCTAATGTGTAATTATAATAACAATAAAATCCCCATCAAACTGTACAACTTTCATCAACAGGTGCTTTTAGCCCGGTGTCTAATTTACAAGCACAACATCTCTCTGCATAAATATGTCATTTGGAGCATTAGGGACATCTTACATAATAACAAATTGACATTTTTTTAAAGTTGGGTGAAGAATGACATTTTGTCTGTGCATCCACTCCTTAATTCGGGTGGCCTTTTTAGGAGTCCTTAAGAATTCCCGACAAAACAGGAAATACCTCTTCCACTTCTCTATAGTTTATAATGTCATACCTTCAGGTACAAAGCTGTGAGGACAGGGCTTTAGTTTGCGTCTTACTGCATTTGGTGATTTTGTTTTTTTTTGGTTTTTTTTGCCCTTTACTATTTTTTTTTATTTACTTAGTTTCTCTCTACTTCCTATTTTTGTCTGTCTTTCTTTCTTTGATATAATCCCACTGGCAGTATTGAGGAATTATTCAGTCTTTCTGTTCTCTACATGTAATCTATTTATTTTTGATATTGTCAAATAAAATTTTAAAAAGACAAATAGAATAAAAAAATGGAATAACACAGGCGTCAGCAGATAAGGCTCACCTCACTGCCCTGGAAATCCGCCATCCATACGAAAGAAGCAATCTCTAGACACACATCACTGGTTCATCTCCACAGATCCTCTGCATAATCAAGACAAGAACTAGACACATTCTTCTTCAGTGTTCTTTAAGGACAAATTTGTGTTCAATTGGTCTTTGATGACAGTAACGGAAAAATGGAACAATTCATTATTCATTCAGTAAAGATCAAGGGCAAACTAAATAGATGTAGATTCTTGGATCTACAGATACAAAACAGTCTTTTAGAATGAACTGACTTTCTCTCTGTGTTTGTGTATGTATAAATGCTGGATTTGTATGAAATGCAGAAAATCTACAGATGTTATTTATACAATGTTATTCACTTCAATTTTAAATACCCTTGTGACTTGAGGAACAGAGAGAGAGAGAGAGAGAGAATATCTTTCAAAAGCCTCATTAGGCTGCTATAACCTAGACTGGCATGTCCATCCATCTCTTGCTTTTCTGTTTTCAATTAGTCAATAAAGGGTGGCGAGGCCTTGTGACCTTCAAAAGACAGCAGAGCATTCCCCGTGCGTGAGGGCTGAGCAAATGAATGTTCTTCTCATGGCAAACACTGTAATGATACCAAAATGCAAAAATGCACTAAAACTGGTTTACTCTTAAATGAGTCGAATAAACACTGGACAAATATTTGACAACGTGGCCGAAGAAAAACCCCCCACTACACTGCAAATCAAACGTTCATTCAGAAACACTCAAGAGAAAATCGTTGGGGCAGGAGGCTCGGCAGATTGAAATGCGACAGATAAATCAGCCGCGCGCCTAATTGCGCCGAGTCGATTTTTTTTGTTGTTGAATTGCGGAGAGGTAAGGCCAGGGCATCAAGCTGTCAGCGTGTGTATATGTGATTGTGATAAAACTGAGGTGACGTTTGGACAGGTATGAAGTCTTGACGATGACTGATGAGGTCATCAGAGTACGCAGCTGGTGGCTCAGTCACAATGACCCTGAAAACCCAATCAGCATGGCAGGCAACTGGTGATTAAGAGTTATGGAACAGACCACAGTCGCACCGCTTTTAAGGTCAACTGATAACCACACACAAATTACCAGCTACCGCATAACACGGTCGGTTTGTGATTAATGAGTGTGTGTGTGTGTGTGTGTGTGTGTGTGCGTGTGTGCGGGTGCTTGGGTGCATGTTTAAAGTCAGATCTGCACATTTTTTTCAATTCTGTGCTGACATTGTTAAGGCTGAAAATGCACAAACATGGAGTGGAATCTTTTGTCTAAAATGAATTAAATGCTAATAATGATGAACAAGGCTAATTAGGCGGCACTGTTTGAAGTGCTGCTTTTGTTCACTATAGAAATGCTGAGGAGGAAAGAACTTTTTACATAGTGCTTTCATGTCCCATTTCTCTCTCTCTCTCTCTCTCTCTCTCTCTCTCTCACTCTCTCCCTCTCTCCGAGACAATAGTTACACGTAAAATGTAAAAAAAAAAAAACCCTGAATTTTAATTAGCCAAAAAGATCACCAGTTTTTAGAGAAAGGACAAAGAAACCATTTGCACCTCATACCAGCTCTAATGTTTAATCTTTGTATTCCTTTGCTCCTCGATCCTTCCATCTTTTTGCTTCTGTTTCATTCTCTGCTTTATTGTCGCTCCATCCGCCCACTTACCTGCCTTTTTTCCATCTAATAACATCACACAAAACTTTCCTCTCCTTTCACTCTTTCCCTCCACCAGGCTTTCCGTCTCTTAGCAACATGACTCATTCCCTCTGAGACAAACATCGCAGATGAAGACGTCTGCCTGGAAGGAGAGAGAGAGAGAGAGAGAGAGTGTGTGTGTGTGTGTGTGTGTGTGTGTGTGTGTGAGTAAGTGAATGTGAGAGAGTAGAGTGTGTGTTTGAGTGTGTGAGTGTCTGTGTAGTGCAGTCCAGTTTGTTGTCACCATCCTTGTACATAAGATTGTGTTTGTCCAATGCTTTTGTGCTGCTTTGTTCGTGTATGAACATAATTCTAATTAGCCACTTGTTTATCTTCACACGGAAGTAATATGAAGATGATGTGTTGCTTTCACAAAATTATATGGTCAGTACATCAAACAAAGTGACTGCTTTTTAGTGGGTGTGTGGCTGTATGTGAGTGAAAGTGTGTATTATGTTTAAAAGCACAATGCTCTCCCTGCTGTAGTTCAGGTTTGTTTATACATATTTTTTGACTTCTCAAAGGAAGTGGATTTTGCTCGCAATTTTTCTTGTCTTTCACACACAGGGAAAAAAAATCACACTTGCCAAACATCATATTTACCCCATAATTACTCACCTCAGAGCTCATAGTGAAAACTTCATTTATGTCATCATCCATTCTTTTATTCTCTCCCCTCCCCATCCTTCAGGCAAGTGTTGTTTCTGTGCATCTGTACTGGTGCCAGGTGCATTTCCTCGTCTGGCAGTGAGGCGACTCTGCATGCCAGTGAGTGGCACATTAGTGTCAGTTTGGAGGGGTGAGCATGGCGGTTTGGAGAGCAGAGCAGAGAAAGCTGACGCTTGCCGTGAGAGAAGTGAGTGGGAGCTAACTGCAGGAGGGCAGCTGGCTGAATGTAGGAGCGCTCACTTTCATCTTCAGATCTGAGACCTCAGACGCCGCAAAAATACTACCCCTGGCTCCCCATTCATTTGCAAGAGTGGTTTTTTTTTTCCCCCTTTTACTCTTAAACAGCGCCGAACTGGGTGTATTTATTTATTTATTTGTTTATTTATTTATTTTTTACATAACTCTGCTCTGTTTCAGAAGAAAAAAAAGGAAAAGCTGTGCCTTTTTTGTGTAAGTGACCTCTTGGTCTCGTATCTGTACTTGAGGAAATGGTATCACTCTCCCGACATCACCTGCTCTGACACCTCGAGTGTGTGTGCGGGCTGTAAATGTGGAGAGCAGGCAAATTAAGGTCAGTGACATTTCATTTGGCTCTCCTGGTGAAGCTCCACTCCAAGCAGACAAAGGCAGGCAATTAGGAGAGATGAAACACCAGCTGCTGATTTACATCTTTGACTGTCATTCATTTCCAGGTCATTCAAAGGTCGCGCGGCATCTTTCTCGGCTATTTGTGGCAAGGCGCTGTTGGAGATAGCTTTTGGCTGTGGTTGGCATAGCAATTCTATTTCTGCAGATGGCATATAAAGATACAGGTGGTTATTGAATCATATGCAAGCTTGCTCTGCATGTAAAAATTTATCTTGTGGTTTGAAATCCTTTGAATATTTAAAGAGGAATTTTAATAAGGACAAATTTCGTTTAAAGATAAAATTCTCATTATACACCTAGTAGATCGGTTCAGCTTGGAGATTTGTAATAAGAGATTGTTGTGACTTAGTTTGGGAAATCTGATCTGAGATTAGAGTTAACATGTGATCTCCTCAAACTTTTGTTTGTAAAATGTATACACACACACACACACACATACACATACACACACCTACCTAAGCACCTTCCCACCTACACACACATGCACATACATGTGCGTACACACACAAATATGTTTTGCCTCAGTGGTACTTGTACACAAAGTAAATTGAGTTTATGGTTATAGAATGCATTCCTTTCATAAATAACACAACATTCAAATACTTCGAATCAAAAACTTTGATTACGGAAATAGATTTTACTACTAAAGCAATGACAGCCATTCAAACACATTTAACCAAGTTACACTTTAGAGAATTTAAAGAAGAAGCTGTAGATATCTGTGATCCTGGTCCGTGTCGTTTCCCCCCCTCCTCCTGTGTTGTCTTGTGTCGTCTTCAGATCACGGACAAAGGCGTGTTCACTCATGCACGCAGCTTTGACACCACAGGGTGACGTCTCTGTTCCTTCTTTCATCTCCTCCCTCTTTCCTCAGTCTTTCATCTGCAGTCCCTCTGTCTCTGCTCCGACGGTAATGATCATCAGTACAAGACTACAGGCTTAAAGCTGGAGCGGATGGGAGTGTTTTTAAAGAGTTTGATTTTTTTTTTTTTTTTTGGAAGGATGTAGAGAGCATTGAATGGTTACTTTTGAGAACAAACATTGGCCTTTTCTCTCTTGCTTCCTGGCCACGCCTTGTCCAGCTCAGCCAATCTCTCAGTGAACCCTGAGAGATGATGGAAATATACAGAAGTAATAAAAAGCTCATATCAGAAATGAACTGTGTCAAATGGGCTTTTTCAAACATAGTGCCAGCATAAACAAATAGAACTTAGCAAATGAAAAACACTTAAAGCCACTCTCCGGCGCCCCAGTATCAGTGCTGGTTTGACGTATTAACGGTGTGGAACAATGCTCAAATACAAGCCCCACTGTTTGCTTTTGGCATTGTGTGCTCATGTTCTCTAGTTTATAATAGTCACTTGTTCGTTTCTTTTATCCTAAAAATGAATTACCTTTTCTGTGACCTTCATTTCAGCTTGATGTCAATGAGTGTCAGCTATCTGCGGTAAAATAAATTAGCTTTAGTGATGTTTTTATTTTATTTTCACCACACAGACACACACACACACACACACACGAAGATGTACCCTGCAAAATCCAATTAGTTCACTCTACAAGAAAACATTATGTAAACTCATTATCTTAAAGGACTTGTACAAATATTACAAAATTACCTCATGTGCAGTTTGTGGAGTCTTTTGACTAATGATATGAAATGTTCTGAGAGATGGCGACTCAGCATTGAGTTCTACAACACAAGAAGACCCCTTAGCAACTTCCACAGTCAAAATGGTATGCGTGTGTGTGTGTGTGTGTGTGAGAGAGAGAGAGAGAGAGAGAGAGAGAATGTGCATGTCTGAATTATTCAATAGTCCAACTGGGCTGATCTGAAATACCATGTCATCACTACAATCATGATCTCTGATTTCAGATCAGTGCTTAACAATACAATATTTAGTGAGGCTATAATGTGAAACTTGAGAACTGTTCTTCCTCTAATGGTTATGTTTGTGTGTGTGTGTGTGTGTGTGTGTGTGTGTGTGTGTGTGTGTGTGTGTGTGTGTGTTCAAATTATTTTGAAGAGGCCCTGTGTTTTCCAGATTGCTGTGTTTAGAGAGTCGATGTAAAAAGCAGATAATCTTTAATTACCACTGCTTCCACTGCTGTTTATAGATTTACAAATCAAATATCTTTTAAGTAACATAATATCTCACAAACAGCATTAGTCTCAGTCCTTTTCTTTCCTCCTTACTTCATCCATCATAATTATTAGTCTTTCGATACTCATTCCCCTATCACCAACAGTAATCTGTAAACAATATGTTGAGTAGCTTTGACCAGCAGTCACTAATCTCACTGGGCCTTGGATGGACTTCAGTGAACAAATATGTTAGCAATAAAGAGACAAAAGGTCTGCTCACATCCACAAAAAATGTTTATTTATTTATTCCTTTTTTATGAAAGATATAAATCTGGGATTTGGTAGCCGCTGAGGCACATTCACAGACACAAATATGTCAAGAGAGGAGAAGGCTTGTTGGACTTTAGCAGAAGAATTGCCACTGGCCAACAGAAAGTAAAAAGAAGGAGAGAGAAACCCTTTCAGCTATCTCTCTCTCTCTCTCTCTCTCTGTCCCTCTATGAGAACAGTGCAAAGCCCAGAAGATTCTGGCAAAAGCAGAAGCTGGGAACCAAACACAACATGAAAAAGAAAAAGAAAAGTACCATATGTAGCCTACTGGAATCCAACAGTCAAGCGGCAAAGTGCTACATGTCACCACAAAAGTTATTTTAAACTAATATAGATGATTCAGCAACTTTTTTTTTTTTTTTAAAGCCAATCAATCATCCAACCAGCGTAATCTTCCCTGTCTGAGATAAAATGAAACCCAGAAGCTTACATCTTAAAACAAATACTCACTGTGTAAAAATGCCGTGTGTCAGTGAGGATGGCGTGGGCCCTGCCAGAATTTTTACCCCAAAGCAAAATGCTTTTTGTTTGCACAACAGCTCTATACAAGTTGCTGCCAAAGAGTGAATAATATCATGGTGTGTAGCTGCTAGTAGCCTGCAGTTATCTTTCGCCTCTTTGTGCAACCCTAAAACATGTGGGTGGGCCACAAAGGGGTTGGGGGGGGCGTGGTGGTGGTGGGGGGGCGCAACAGGAGACCAGTGAGTCACAGAGATTTGTCAAGATCAGCAGGACTGTCCAATCACATAGTCATCTGACAGCTGTCCTCACCCACAACCAGAGATGGCGGCTTTTCCCGAGCAGGTTGATTGTATAAAAAGTCCATAACAAACGAATCCACTCAACAACAACAAAACACAAAAACTGTAATAATTGGAAAAAAAAATCAGAGTAAACAAGTTGCTTTTTACTGGACGGTAGCAAATTACACAACACTTCACATGAAGCTGTTTTTACAATATATTTTTTTTGTCTATTTTTAAAACCTATCTATCCTTATTAAAGAGCCGAGTAATGTGAACTGATAGCACAAAAAAGACTTATCTCTCTCTTTTTAATATGCCTCTAATTGTGTTTGCTTGCTTTGTATGCGCCCTGGGTGTGAGTGAGTAAGTGTGTGGGTGGAGGCCTGGGGGGGCAGCTTGTGAAAGTCACGTTTATTTACAGCATTCTTAGAAAAGCATCTGAGGCCTTACTACACCGTACTGTACTGTAGCTTACTGTACAGGAGTTTGTGCGTGTGCGTGTGTGTGTGTGTGTGTGTGTGTGTGTGTGTGCGTTTGAGGAGGAGTAAAATAGAGAATACCAGCTCATAACCGTAGTGGGAGGCACTTTAACACATTGGTGCTATCAGAGAAAGCAAACGAACAGGGTTGCTCTTGAGCTGAGTTAATCAGGTCAGATTTAGTGTAATGTGTAAGTGTGTGTGTGTGTGTGTGTGTGTGTAGGATACAATACAATGCTGAGGATAGATGCTCAGCAGTCCCGTACAAAGCCCAGATTACCAGTTGCAGCTCTGGACATGGTGTCTGTATAACTTTATTAGTTTTTGTTTCTCAGACAAGGATCAAGCCTAGCGGTGTAGAAAATTGCATTTGAAATGGAGATTCTTCATTCAAAATGCAATTTATTCCAGGGCAACCCTTAATCCTTGTCAGGACAAAAAGCTTGTAACAAATTGGTGACTGTTGTTTGTCAAGAGAATAGAGGTTTTTTTGGGAGTTTGATTGACTTCTGGTTAGCAACAACATAGCAATGGTGGAAACAGAGGAAGCAAATGAATGACACTGTTTTCATCAAGATGTAAACAAACTCCTCCAGCTTGCTTAACCTCTGCTTCTCTTCTCTGATGCAGATGCAATAGGTGAAGACAACAACTCCAGTGCACTTTTCTGTTTTGTTTTGTTTTGTTTTGTTTTGAACCAGTTTGTCCAAAATGGCACTGGAAGGGACTTTTGTATTCCTTCCCAAACGCTTGTGACTTTTTGACCAGTCCAATAGAAGGACCAGTGGTAAAGCACTGGTCCAAGTACTCGCTATGACCAGCATCAGCTGTTGTCACTGTGAAAAGGTTGGAGACTGGTTAGCGTCTTTTGCCATGGACTAAAAATCTTTACTGCTTTCTGTTCAAATTGTTTGTTCTTTTGTTACACCAATTTTTCTATCTAGATTTGTTTTTCAAGAACACTTCAGTGAAATATCAAAATGTACGTAATAAACATTTAGGTTTAGGTTATGAGAATCTTAAAGATATATTTATGAAAACCTTTTTTTTTTTTTTAATAGGATTTCAGTTTGAGATTTTTAACCAAGCACCTTGGCAATTTATAGAAGAAGGCACATACATATGTGCAAACCTTTGCATTGGTACTGTGTGCTGGTATACATGAATTCAGATAGCAGTTACAGACTGAATGAAAAGACTGAGGCAATCATAATCAATACAATAAACATAATATAATACATAAAATAAACATAAATTATACATATATATATGACATGTCATATATTTATATGACATACCTGTATCACAAGTCACACAAACACATATATAATGTGTTTCTGTGTTTAAACTATACAGATATACAGATTAGATCAAATTAGATACAAATGTCCTGTAATAGCCATGGTACAATAAGGTCCATGAAAGAGCCTTAGATAAATATTGATGGGAGTTCAGCTCAACAGCTCATTTGAACAAGGCTCTTGTTGGGGGTATCCGCAAAAGGGTATAAAGTAATACTCTTCACTATTTTTCAAGTAACACAGACGTCATCGGTTCTTTTTATTTTACAGGTAGCTGATCTCCAGCGAGGCATTCTTCTCCACTGGCTCCTCTGGGAGCGGTTTCACACTTCCATTTTTAGCTCCATTCAGCAGAGGTACCTGAGGCCCAAAGCCTTTTCCCGGGGCATCCCCCCCCAGGCCTCTCCTGTCTGGGGAACCAGGTTCTGTTGGCCCCAAGGTGACGGGTCTGTCTGAGAACAGAGTGTGAGCGCTTTCCACCTGCCCACTTCCGTTACCGTTCTGAGCTATCCTGCAGATCTCCGTCATTTCCGTCACCTCTTCCCTCTCTTCCTCTTCATCCTCCTCTTCCTCATCCCTCACGGCCCTCCTCAGGCTCTCCCTGGGCATCAGCACCCTCCTCCTCTCCTCTTGCTGTTGCTGCAACTGCTCCGCCTGTTCGTGGTTCTCCACCTTCCGCGAGGAACGGCACAGGGCTTTCCGGAAACCCCTTTTGAAGTTGTCCGACAAGAAACCATAGACGATGGGATTGGCACAGCTATTGGCATAGGACAGCACCACCACGAAATAGTAAAGTCCTTGCGGTTCGGCAGGCAGAGGGACCACCAGGTTGATAATGTTGAGGGCATAGAAAGGCAGCCAGCAGAAAACAAACACTGCCACCACTATCACCACCATGCGTGTGACCTTACGCTCCGACTTCCGCCGCTTGGTGGAGGTGGCGTGTACCTTCTTGCCTGAACTGCGGATCTTGACCACAATAAGGAGATAGCACATGCAGATGACCAGCAGGGGAAAGAAGAAGCCCACGGTCGATGTATAGATGATGAATGCAGCCCTCCAGATTTTGGTCGGCTGCGGCCAGATAATGTTGCAGATCCTGCTTTCCTTTAGCACGTCAGCGAAGATCACCACGGGCAGGACCACCATGAACGAGACTGCCCAGACAGTCCCGTTGACCGCTTTGGCGACTTGTGGCCTTCTCCACTTGGAGGAGCGGATGGGGTGAACCACGGCCAGGTAGCGGTCGATGCTCATGACAGTCAGACAGAAGATGCTGGTGAACTGGTTGATCCCATCCACGGTCATCACCATCCGACACATGAAGGAGCCAAAGGGCCAGGAGTGCATGGCGTTCTGCACGGCCAAGAACGGCAGGCCCAGCATGAAAAGTTCATCGGCAATGGCCAGGTTGAGGATGTAGATGTTGGTGACGGACTCAGTCTTGGAGTAATGCAGCACAATGTGGATGACAAGGGTGTTGCCGCCCAAGCCAATGACGCAGACGATGATGTAGATAAGAGGTATGAGGACTCCAGCCACGCTGGTGCCATGCCGAGGTTCGGCATCTGTGCCGTTGGTGCAGTTAGTCACGTTGAAGAGGCAGGTGTCGTTAAAGAAGGTGTCGTTGAAGATGAATGCGGGGAAGGAGCCGTTGCTCCACAGATCTGCCGCAGCAGAGGGCTCCGCCGATGGGAATGCCATGAGGGCCTTGGTCACTGGGTCTCAGCTGGGATCCATGGTCCTGAATACAGGGAGAGTAACAAACAAGTCATTCACAGCTAATGCTGACAATTCTGTGAGCCTGTATCCAACCCAGAAGATGAACTGAATACAAGAAAGTGAAAAAAGGTCAATTTAAAACAGTAAGATTTTTATTGTATAAAAGGAGTTTGTGGTGGTATGAGGCAACTTACTCCACAGCTTTTAAGAATAAAGACATTGCGTTAAGCCTTCAAGGCTGAAGGAGATTGTTGGGTGGTTTGACAGGTTGGTCTTTCAGGCATTAGAGTGCAGCCATCTTCTACTGCTGGTTTGATCTCTCAGTTTCCACTTGTACTGAAGTCTAGGTATCTGTATACTGTAGCTAGCTACAGGTACTACGACAACACATAGTATAGACACAACACCTCATACAGTCAGGGTATCATTAACAAGATGCAAGTGATGAATCAGGAAAGCTAGTGGTACAGAGGACAGACTGATTAGAATTTGGATCAGGTCGCCATCATTTTTTGACTACAGATGGTTATAGTGTAAGAGAAACTGACCTACCAACCCACATGAAAACAGACACCATCTGATTCATCTGATTAGCCCAGAAAGAAGGCACAGAGGCGAGAATACTACAAACAAACTCTGATTTAGTTTATAAATCTCTATTTTGTTACAGTAGAACCAACATTGTTGTTTCGCAAATGTTGGTGTTTGACTGTGGATATTGTCAAGAGAAGCAGGATAAATTAAGCACTCCGTTTAGCTAACCTTTCCTGTCTATTGTGGCTGTCTGCAATCATTTTGATGGCATAGACAATGATGGAGCATGAGGATGGTGTCACATTAGCTTTTTTTAATATTAAACTTGTGCTTTTTAAAATCTCTAGCTAAGTAGCTAATTACTTTTTCATCTTAATGATTTCAGACGGGTAGTTTAAAATACACAAGAGATGACCATCAGCTGATTATCCATTGCTTTCCTTTCCCTTTGAAAGGGAGTCACTCACAGGACATTGAAAGGGAATAGTTTGTGTTTGTGCGTGTATGGGGGGCTGGAGCGAGAACGCTTTTTTAGATATGCTTGACTTTCTTTCATTTTTCCCCGGGAATCTCACACTGTGCCGCATTGTCCAGGTGTTGTTTGCCGTGGTGAGGCAATTAGAGAGCGCCAAGGCATAAGTGCATAATTAGCTTGTCTTTCTAATTTCTTTCTTTCTTTATTCATTTATTTATTTATCTATCACTTTTCTTTATTGAAATTGTTGGAATGCCATCCACAAAGAGGATACACACAGTGACTCCCTTCTGTAGGTGTCTGCAGTAGACACAGTTTTCAGCTGCAGCCCTTCTGACGGGGCTCTGGGGCAGCAGAGCTCTCCAGCTCCTCCACCAGCCAGAGGGCTTTCCATTTCATAGCACTGAGAGCTGCTGCAGTTGCTGCGGCTACTGCAGGAGGATGAAAGAGAGGAAAGAGATCCTCTCCCGCTGCGTAGCCAACCTTTCCACTGCAGAATCTTCTCAAGCAACTGCCCTGACACTCCCTATCTCCTCCCACCTCCTGGTTTCCTCCTCTCTCTTTCTCCTTTTTCCCTCCCGGAGGTCACCACCCCAGAGAGTGTTGCTGTGACAAACAGGTGGAGATGTAGGGGGTGGGGGTGTAGGGGGGTGTAGGGGTGCTGTGAAACCTCGATTATACTTGGTTTATGGTCAGTGAATGCAGAGTTGAAGTTGTGGCCAACCTCTCATGTGTGGCAGTGGTCACCACTGCCGAAACCCAATAATCCTGAGGTTTAAACCCAATAATCTCTCCTGAGGACCATGCTGGGCTGTCAGGACTGTCATCAGTCAGGAGACACAATGCACCAGGATGTCTCCTGAGCAGAGTGAGGAAGGAATGTGCGGAACCTGCTCCTGTGCCCAACACTGCAGAGAGACGATAAGCCAACATGACCGTCCTCAACCATGGAGGAAGTTGAGCCGCTGTAGCGGAATGAGTCCCAGCCTTTCTTGTCATCGATCTCATCTCCGGAATAGACCAGAGCGCACGTCAGAGAGCAGGTGCAGTTACTGACAAAGATGACTCTGTGAGCATGGCCAGAATCCCACTGCCAGCAGACACAGGAGAACTTTCTCACAGGCTCTCCTGGCTGGAGAACGAGAGCGACCCTCTCAAAGCGATATTCCTCCCCCTCACCAGCCAAGACTCCAGTGGCCTCAGTTTCTATTTTGTTAACGGCGGGGTGTTAACGGCCCCAAAAAGCAATTTTCATTTTTGTTTACAGCAGTATCTTTTTCTGCTTCCCTCCCTCCACCCACCTGGGCAGATGTCACAGCCTGTGGGTAAACAGCCCTGAGGTAAGGTGCCTTGTTCTTAGTTCATCCAGCGGTTTTGTCTGCATATGTCATATGCGCAACACTTCAAAACTTTTTTTTTGTATAAGGATCACTCAATGAGCAGGCACCTGTGACTCACGAAGGGCTGAGGATGGCTGTATTGTGTTCTTCCAACAGCACTGACATGCTGATTGGGTAGCATTTTTCTTAAGTTCAAAGGAAAGATCTACTTTCAGCAATCAAGCTTGATGAGGACGTGGAAGGATGTTGATCAGGGAAATATCATTACGCCAAACAATGGCAGGAGATGAAAACAAACAAATAAGCAAACAAACTAAACCTCAAATTGTAATGAAAGAAGTGTGTGTGTGTGTGTGTGTGTGTGTGTGAGAAAAGAAAGAAAGAAAGAAAGAAAGAAAGAAAGAAAGAAAGAAAGAAAGAGAGAAAGAGAGGAGAATGAGGTTAAAAATAAATTGTGAAAAAAAGAAAACACAATTAAGTGATAGCGGTAAAAGATGAAAGGAAGTGTCTGTGAGTCAGATGGAAAACAATCAGGGGAGACTGAGAGCAGCCAGTGTGAAAAGAGAGCTGAGATTGACTGTGCTGAGTTTTCTCTGTTTGGTTTGTGTATGCACCTTTTGACCTCACAGACAGTTTAAACAGTGCGTGTTCCCACAAGTGGATCACACAGCCAGAGCTAATTACTGACATTTTAGTACTGCCCAGGCACTGTGAGATATGGAACAGTGTGCAAACACACACATGAACAGGTGCTAAAGAGTGGCACCATGTGATCTCATCCCCGCATTTTGTCTGTACACACATAATTCTGATTGAATTCAGATTGAATTTTATTTGCACATATTCACCTTGATAACATTATGTGTGAGTTCACAACTAACTCACTCACCCACTCACTCACTCTCTCCCCCCTTCTCTCTCATTCATATTCTCTCTCTCTCTCTCTCTCTCTCTCTCTCTCTCTATGTCAAACTGTTGCCATAGGCTACAGGGTAGGAAGGAAACAGTGAGAGCCACCATTCTCCAGATGCCCAGAGTGAGAGGCAGCAATGATGGCTTGTGAGGACATTAGATTACTGGTCTCAGTACACACAGCTGTCATTAACTGGTAAATGGTGGGATGCTTCTGTTTTGAATAATGAACACAAACACCCAGCCAGCCAGCCAATCAGGACACAAGAAATGAACGAGTTTGCTGAGTGCAATCCATGAATATTATGTGTGGCTGGATTAAGCTACCCTGATGGTTTTCATGTGCAATACACCCACCCACCCACCCACACACACACACACACACACACACACAGGTACGTTTAACATTTTGCTTTTTTTTTTTTTGAGTTTTTTTGATGTGCCTAACACCCCTTTTTAGAGGCACTCCAAACACCCAGAGAGGTAAATTGGACACCTTTCATTGGGCTTATGGCAGTGATTACATAAAAGTTCCTCATTAACACTTCACCTCTTTTACCTTTTCCACAGATGCTCCTTCCAATTTTCTCAAACCCAGAGTAAGAGTGTGATATCAGGAAATCATGACAAACAGTCCGCCTGAAGCCTCAATATACATCTGACTTCAAGTTACTTTTCTGCCGCATTAAATGTTTTATGCGTCTTCTGTTTCACTCCTTTCACCTTCCAGTGAGCAGAGCAGAGCTTATAGAAATAGTCCCCAGGTATTCAACTGCTCTGCTAAAAATGAAAATGAGAAATAATAAAAACAGCAAAGATCATATTTCCAAACAATTCAAACAAAGAGCAGCAGTGGGTGAGAACATGAATGAAATCTAAAAGATGGAAAAGGAAGAAAAAATTTTTTTGCCACTTTTTCCTACTAAAAGCCTTCTCCCACCTAGTTTCTCACAGACGTTTCATTAGTGACAGTCGTAAGATTAAACACTCGCGCACACGCACACACACACACACCTTACATTCTTTCTGCAGTTTTATTTCCTGTAGTGTTTATGAAAAAGAAATTCTTGCATTATTTTTAGAAAGTCATTTTCACGTTTAAATCTTTGTCATTAAAAGTGTGATATGTACATCTATGCAGTAACCCCTTTTTTACAGTCTCCTGTCTGCTCACATTAAAATGACTCCTTACTTACTGCTAGTTTTCTGGTGGATTGGGTATTTTGTGTTGTATACTGGATATAGGATTGCTATTACATGAACAACCCTGCACTAGACCCTAAATCCAATATCTGAGAACATTTCAAGGCATGAAAGGGACACAACCAGGGATCAGTATGTGGTTTGTTTCATGCTTGTTTCATTTTTTAAAACTTGCATAATGGACATGTGGGGGGTGGGGGTGGGGGGTGTACCTCCTAAGGATCGAAATTCACCGGCTTCATTCCCAGCTCACAAATGCGTGACGGTATCTGACTGTCACCTCCAGTAATGGGAATGATGTTTATGTCAAAGTCTTAAAGATCATTTCTCTCTCTGACAGTCTGTGCCGTGATATTGATGTCGAACGGCTGTATTTGTCTGGTAAATTAATATTGTAAATATGTTAATATAATCTGTTTTTCTTCTATCCCAGCACTGGGAACTGCTGGGCTGTTTGTAGATCTACCAGCATCTCAAGAATTTATGAAGAGAGACAGCAAGCTTGCAAACTGGAACACCAAGAGTTTTCTCTATGTCAATTCAATTACCAAAACTAATAGACAAGTACCTTTGACAACTGACTATTTCATAGAGACGCACCACAAACGTGCAGCATCAGGACTGTTGATCATGGCTCTAACATGTAGGCTATTTGGCTTTTAACATTCACTACTCACTAAAGCGTTTCACATTTCATGCCTTAGGGAGAATTACAGTTCTCCACAGCTCTGCTCATTAAACATGCATCAAGTTGAAAATAAAACTAGATCACAAGGTTTTTCTTTTTTTTCTTTTTTTTGCAGACCTTCTTCTTTCACAGATCCTTCCAAAACATCCCCTCCTTGCATATTTAGGGGGGAAATAAAACTATTAGTGGCCCTGTCCCAGAGTTCTGTTCATCTACCATCTGATCCATAAGCTGTTTCACACAAGAAATCTATGAAACAATTCCTGAGTATTGTGTCAATTCCTGAGTATTGTGTAAATCTGTGAATCTTGGTTTAATGGCCAGTCCTTCCTTCTATCGCTCTCTCTGTCTTAACAAATCTATTGAATATGCAGATGGGGGCCAGGGGGGATTGAATGGTATCTCAGTAGTGGAGGACCTGAAGTGCCTGAATACCCACTGACTTTAATCAACTTTCTTTTCATCTCTACTGCCACCCAGGAGCCATTTACACCATTCAGCAAGTGGGTCCCAGAGAGACTGGTACAGCAAAAACAGGACAATGATCAGTGTCTTCAAAAGCAAAAGGGTGAACTAAAAAAAGACCCAGTCTGACCAAAGTTCTGTTGCTAGCCTGTTTTTTTTTTTTCTTTTTCTATGACTGATTACTAAGAGGACAGATATACTTTTACGTCTGAGGCCTTGTCCATTTCGTTTTGATGTTAAAGCACTGGCACCTGAAAGAGGCGCTTTCTGAAGGAGTTGTTCTCGAACATTCTAACAGAATAAGGAATGTTTCAAAGTCATCTCAGCAGGAGTGAAGCATCTTCTGATGACCTTCTGGTGAACTTTGGAAAGCAGTAAGAAGGCTTTAAACGAGGACAGTCATAAACTCTCAGATTTCTAGGGATTATATTTTGCACCATGTTTTAAGATTTTGATTAATAAGAGTTTGTAAGCGTAACAAGGTAACAGCCCTGTGAAATATTATCGGTGAGAAATGAAATTTGATCCCCTAGAGGCTATATTGCTTGTGAGAAAGAAGAACAAACAAAATACAGTGAAGTAAAATATTACTGCAGCCAGAAAACATTGTTTTAACAGAATAAGAAAGTAAAAAAAAAATGGTTTCGCCCACAGACATGAAATGTTATCACAAGATAAATGGTAGTTATGAATGTTTTTTTTTTCCCTTCCCCTTAGACAGTTCATAAACACAGTGTTGCTAGAGGATGTTTTTGAATCTGCAGCTGCTTCTCTGTTTTGACCACAGTCATTGTTTTGGTGTGTTTAAAAGCACTCCTCTCTGAAATGATATGAAAAATGAAATTACTCATGATAAACATCCCGAACGCTGATTTCAGCCCATGTAGATCATGTCGCACGATTAAACATGTTTATTTGTGAGCTGAGCCTCAGACTTCATAACAGATGTCTGGGAAAAACTTCTGATCTGGAGCAGTTGCAAGGTCAGAAACCCCCTGGGCAAAACCTGATCCCTACATCAACCAAATAATTCACTCATTTGTGACTGCCATCTCTCCGTTCACTTGCCTGTAGCCCTCCATTCACCTCTTCCTCTCATGGCCTATATTATACACTGTCTGTGATGACATATTCCTCCCTCAGGCAGTCTGAATGGAGGATATGATCATCTGGTAAGACTTTTTCTCTCTATCTGCTCCCTATCTCTCTTTCTATCTGTTTCTCTCTCTATCTCTCTCTCTCTCTCTCTCTCTCTCTCTATCTATCTATCTATCTATCTATCTATCTCTCTGTCTGTCTGTTCCTCTTCCTCTCTCTCTCTCTGTTTCTCTGTCTTTCTATGACTCATCAGTTTCACAGGAGTGACGCTGGAAAACATTGTCACCATAACAGACGTTCAGGTTTTCTGTCCCTATGCTCCATTATGTCACATTTCTCTGTGCCAGAAATGATAAACCTTTTCATCGTACAACAAACTTTTTCATGAACGAAGGGGTTACCAAAATAAACTTGGTTTAGTGTTCAGTGAAGAAATTCTAGCACTGGTTTACTATATGAATCACACTGACAGTCCCAGCTGCAATATTCTCTCAGTAAATGATTAAACTATAAAAATTTTAAATAAGATGGCAATAACCATTACAGACATTAACAAACCTCTGCCAAACAGAGAAAATTCTGGAAAATTCATACAAATCTACTTATCTTCTGGCACCTACTTTTCTCCACTGTGAACAAACAAATTAGTGGAAGCACCAAAGAGGGCAATTTTTAAAAAAAATCTTTATCAAATACCACAGTGCCAAATAAATGAGTTACTGGAAGACGTGAAGGTGAAAACTAATCTTATCTGGAACTACAGAGTTTTTCCCCCCTAACATAGCACAACAGGAGAACATAATTTCCCGGGAAAGACCCATGCTCTGTGATTCAGCCACACTACACCAAACAAACAAACAAACAAACAAATGTAAATGAATCAGCCTCTCTTCAGACGACACAACCATTTACACCTCTGTAACCTCAGAGCTTTTTAAGCATAGCATTCCTCAGTGCCCTGCATCATTGCACAAACTGAAGAAAATTTGCCTCAAATGCCAGAAAATCAATGAAAGCATCTCATTAAAAGGCCCACTCAGAATGCAGTCGCAAACAGACGAGGAGCGAGGAAGACAGACAGAAATATGGAAAGAGAGAAAGAAAATCTTATACTTGTAAAGCGATGTTATTGCAAAAAAAAGATTCAGACGAAAAGAGCCACTGATAAGTACAGGGTATTACTTTAAATACACATGTCGAACTGAAGAATGACTAAAATACCATTCTCAGGACCTGGACGGTGTAATTACCCTCTTTATAAATGACTATCTTCCCTGCTCCTACCCTCCTCAAAACTCACATTAGCCTGTCAGTCAAATGACTGTATACACCTGTCGATCCTTAGCATTAGCAGGGAACAAGGAGGAAGCTTTGAAAGAGTGTTTTAATTGTAGGAATTTAGAATTAACAGCTTCAGTGATTTTAAAAGTGTCATTCCTCAAATGAAGAGCAATCTAAACCTCAGTTATCCTTTTAGTTAACTTTACTTTATAAGATGTTCTTTTTCTTCAGTTGGATTCAAAGAGTTGGAAATCTGTTAAGATCAACTATACTATGTTATATCCAATCATACACACACACACACACACACACACAGAGTGACTCATGGTTCTGTATAGTTGCACAGGTGTTCAAGTACTCCCTGAGCTTTTCAGAAAACAAAAGTGTGTTTATGACTCGCTGCACAAACTGTGTTTGGACAAGCTGCCACTCTGAAAGGGCTTCCCACAGAAGACAGACTCAAGGTAGAGTATATGACGAGACATCTACTGGCCTCAGCTCCCTCTGAAATGGAATCTCTCTTTCACACACGCAAATACACACACACACACAGACCCACACACAGACACAGACACACACACTGATGCATGCTGCTGTTCCTGGGAGCGGAGACGAAACCATCTCCATTTAACAGCCAATGATTTCTTCCAATCTGAAAGCTTTCAGGTCCAAATTGGCCGTGTCTGTCCTCCTGTGGCATGACTGTTCCGAAATACAAAATCACATCACAACCCACTCTTCAGGTTGTTAGCATAAATGTACGATAAATGTAAACTCTGACACAAAATTACAAATGTTAGTGACTACATTCCGCAGAATAAAAATCTCTTCTCTCCAGCTGAGATCTCTGATAAAAGCACATCATCTCTCAGACAGCTCTGAGTCGATTAAAACAAAGCCTTGACTTGTGAGGATCTACAGCACGTAATCCAAATACACAGAATAGTGTGCAATCTAGAGAGTGTGCAGTCACACACACTGATAAACATCAATGCTGAGCACCAGCAATAATAGACTACTGGATTGACGCCCAATCAAGCTTTCTGACAATCAGGTCAACTTGGACAATGCAGCCACAAAGGCATTCAAGTGTTGTTCTGCGCTCTTGCTTGCAGACTTTATTTTATTTATTTATTTTTCAGTGAGCTAGTGACTGTTTACACACTGCTATCTGGCAGGTTTTTACGGAGGCGGACATTTGAAAATGTAAGTCTCGCTCTCTGAATTCTGTGACACAACTTTATTCTGTTTTTAAACAAGTGAAAACCTTTCCTCACCTCTCTCACTGAAAAATGTGTATCACGTTAGCTAGGATGACCACACATCCTCTTTTTCCGGGACATATCCTCTTTTTTGGACCTAAAAAATGCATCCGGCTGGGATTTCTAAATCGCCAAAAATGTCTGGAATTTGGCCTTTGCTTTCCACAGTCGCCATTCATTGTCTGTGCATTTGCATTGCTTTGACCTTTTTCTTTAGGTCCCGCCCTCTCGCACGCCACCAATGGACGGTCATGTACACTATCATGCCATAAAAATTGGTTAAACTGCATCTCATTCATTACCGTTAACACTGCAGCAACAGCCAAGAGGCCTTAAGACAGCCGTAACGCAACCAAAACTTGAATGGAGAGAAATAAGGTCTTCTCACCACTGTTATTGTGCTTGCAGTTATTTATCTTATTAAAGACTAGCCGGCTAGGTACTGCGGCGGTTAAGTACAGATGGAGTTTGTATTTCCCCGTGAGTTAGTTAGGAGGGGAATGCATCAGCCCCCCATCCTCTTTTTTGAAAACCAAAATATGGTCACCCTAGTGTTAGCATTTTCCATTTGAAATCATGGCATGTTTCTCGGTTTGTCTCAGCAAAGAGCATTTGTTGTGTTTGCTTACCTTGCTCAGATAACCCTCACTCTCTACTATTCCTACCAATCTCTCATTCAGAGTATTTCAGACAGAGAGACAGACCTCTGTTTTACTTGTTCAAACGTCTCCCTGGGAGCCACGTTGAAAGCAGTTTGTATCTGAGGTTTACAGTCACTGACTGACCGTAGAACAAATCGTGTACCATTAACCTGAACAGCACTTCTTCTGCTCCACCTTGCTCTCTCTCTTTCTCTCTGTTTCTTCAGAGCTGAGATTAGATTTTGTTTCAGTTGAAAAGGATCAAGGTCAGAGAGACGGCTGAGCAACTCGAGTGTGCCTGAAAAGTTTGCGTAATTTTTGTTTGTGTGACTATAGCCCACTTTGGAAAACTTGTATGTCCCCTCTGTTTCAGACCCATAACTGTGTCTCAGCAGTACAATGTCACTTTGTCTTTGCTCTGTATTTCTATGTGTGCTAGAAGAACAGGGCATATAATTGTCGTATGTTGGTTCACTGAAAAGCACTCAAGTTGTCAAATAAAAAACACTTGCTGCATTGTTGCTCCGCCAACGTCCGTGAGAAAGTTTGCACTCACTTTTGTGTAGATGACTGTGGGAGGTGACACAACGAATGCGTAGACAATGTGCGTATGTGCGTGTGTGTGTGTGTGTGTTTGAGAGAGAGAGAGAGGGGGGGGGGGGGGGGGAGGGAGAGTGAGAGAAAGTATTTCTCTGCACACAAAATTAATACACACGCAGGAGAGACTTTCCATCTGGGAGCAACCCTATCCTCCTTCACATTTCTCTAGGAGGTCTTGAATAAATTATCAAGTGATGATCCAGCATGTCTATAAATGAATGTTATTTTATGATTTATTCATGCTTTCCTTTAAAACTCCTAACCCCCAACCCATGTGAGGAACACTGCCTCTCAAAGTTGCTGTGTTGAGGATGAAATCTAGATGAAAACGAGAGCATGTCAGCCCTGCAGGATTCAGTCCGTCACTGTATAACAAAAAGCTTGCAAATTGGATGCGTCTCTCTCTCTCTCTCTCTCCCTCTCTCTCTCTCCATGCACAGGGCTCTTTATCTACTCTACATGGCAATTTATCTGCTCTACGGCCTTTTGATCTTTCTCTGGCCATGCCAACATGATTCAACATTATCTCAGGGCTCAGTAGTAGAAAATAACTGAAATTCTCTCATCAGAGAACTGCAGCAGATCAAACCTGCTCCACGCTTTTCCGTATCAGAGCCAGGATCATCTGAACTGGCTAAAATATCCCTAAAATCGATCCAAGTCTCTCAAGATACCATCAAAGAACTGTCTCCAACTCAACAAAACAACTAGATATCAGTACATATAACTCAAAAGGCATGAGAAACAGATTGTTATCTCTAGAATATTGTTTTAAAGGTTTACCAGAGCTTGAATCAAATACCCTTGTAATCCTTTGTATACAACCACAACCAAAAGGATAGATAAGTCCTAATAAACCCCCTCTCCAAAAATATCAGTCCTCAAACCTGAGCTTACCCCCCCCCCCCCATCTACCCTTCACTCCAAAGTCTGTCTGCTGAAGTAAGAACAGAAAGAGAATTCTCAGATAAATGCTCTGCCCTCTTTTTGTCTTTTCTTTTCTCTTCTTCCCTCTTTCCCTCTCTCACTCCCGTGAGAGGCTGACCTTGTGTGCAACTGCAAGACCGTGGCCTCGCTCTTTAAAAGCCACAAGCTTAACGAGACCTTGGTGTTATCACATCTCATCAATTCTTTTTTTTTAAAGAGGCCTTATGTTTCCACATCCCTGCCCTTTCCCACTCATTATAAACAGCCAACGGCGTCCACAGTCCAACAATAGATTTGTTGGTATGAAGTGACCTGTGTCACTTTAGACAAAATTAGATAAATAAGAAAAATTCTGCAATTACAGCAGATCCTCGGATCACTGAATAAAGGAGCAGAGACATTTCACAGACGCACATGCCAGTCGCTCCTTTCTGCAGAGCCGCAGTATAGAGTGCGTGTGAGGTTTGTGTTGACGCGCATGGCCTTGGAGTGTACGTGCCTGGCGCTGGTTGAGTGTGGGGGTGGAACAGCTTGAGCAATGGAGAGATGGTTAGTGATGGCAGGGACACACAGTGAAACAATGCTGTCCGACAGCATCCACATGCCAAGCCCTACAATGCCCTGCAGAGGGTGCGAAGAAGTGTGGGATGTTTTATGTCATTCCTCTGGTATTCTCAGTGAGAAAAGAACCTGCAGGATGTTAAAAACACCCACATATTCTCTAATACGTTGTAAGAAAGACACACACACACACACACAGACAAAGATGAAATGTCTTTCAGATGAGAACAGGCGTATATGTGTTTGTGGGGGGGGGGGGGGGTATTTCTGTTGACAAAGCTTCATTAGTTTACACATAGTCATATATTTGTTTGGCTGAGTTGAAGTCAAAGGTCAGGAAAGAAGAAGGAGAAAATGCTGGGTCTTCAGGGACTTGAATGCTAGGAACAGGAGAATGGTTAGAGTGGCCATTTGGGTTTTAGCTGAGAAAGACAGACTGTCAGCTAAGAATGATCAGGGCTACAGAAGAGCTGCTAATTGGGTGTCACAGGGGGGACATGACTGTGATCTCTGCATGCTGACTCGTGACAGGGCTGAATGCCACCATGTCGGGCACAGATGCACACACTGATGTAGACAAATGATCCCTACTGTGTGTGTGTGTGTGTGTGTGTGTGTGTGTGTATGTTTACACACTTACAGTTTGTATAAATCACTGTTTAAGCAGAAAGTAAGAAGATGTCTAAACTATTCACCCTGACTCTCTCAGCAATGATGTTTTCTTTTATTAAAAAAAAAAAAAAAAAAGATCCGCAAATCTCTCCTCTCTTCACAGATGATATCACTCCAAACCAGCTCCTCACTGTACACCAGTTCTGTGAAGACACATCCACTTGGAAACCACATCAATGAAAAGCCGTTCTCCGACCCTCACACACTGTCTCGGGTAGAGGTCACACAGTCGCGCCTTTCAAGGTAACTGTGGACTTGAAAAGTGCGACCGAGGGGATGAAGTACGGGCAGCCTGGAAGTGCCGAAACGAAACACAAACGCTGTCCATTTCACCGACACAAATATCACTCCCGAACATGTGTCAAAGGCTTTCCTCACTCAGTACATGTCCTTAAATATTTGCTTTTTGCATTACAGTGCTGTTTCTACAGCGTGGAGTGTAGCTACACTGTGCGCGGAAAATAAACTTAAGATCATACATTTATTCACAGCGATACACAGCAATGGACACTATTATTAGAATCTGCGCACCAAATGCCACTCATTAATTCAGAGCGTGGGCAAAGTCCACCGGTATATCTGTTCCAGTGATACTGGAAAGGCATTTGGATTCAAAGGAGTAACAAACAGATGAATGTGTCCGTATGAGTAAAAACAAAGGTGGAAAAGAGAGAACAGATGATATTTCATGTCACGCTGGCAAGTTAGGAACGCACTTAGAGTTTGAGGACCCGATTTTTTTCTATCAGAGGTAATTCCAGCAGTTTTCCGTATAATTTGAGAGGTGACGGCAGCCTCGGACGAATTTCAAGTTGGACGCAGTGATATTTATATTCAGCTACAGCATATAATCACACCGGAAATTATCCTTACAAATCATTATAGAAAAAAAACTTATAGAAACATCATTACAATAACAACGTAAAGTAACTCGGTCACATCAGTCCCCTTTTACTCCGTGACACCTGGGTTATCAAGAAGCCTATTTCTACAAAGTGCGTTTAGTTTGCGTTGCTACGCAGCTTACAATATCTCGCCAGTAAACGGTCGTAACCTATCGCATTCACCCTCATTGTATTGCAGTCAACCTTCAGGGAAATCTTGACGCAATCTGACCTATTGGATTTAGCTTAGCTGTCGCACCTGAGCCACTTTGTAAGATTCACTGTTGAACTTCCCGGTTAATATTAATTACTAACTGCAAAACACGCTTTCACTGAGAAACAACTGTGCTTGCATGAGGCAATTATTTCATGCCCTCGTGCGCCTTGGGGATAGTAGCAACGCGCCTCGCATATTACCTTTGGAAAGCTAGATACCTGATATTTTTAATAACAAGTGTTTTAGAGGGGAGACAATGTTTCGCATTTTCATATTGTGGTAGACTTTTCTGGAGCGATTGAAGAGGAGAGGTTAATTACCATAAAAATGCTGCAAACATACCATCGGAAAATTTGCCATGCGTCCTGGTTCATAAGAGTGTGAAATTGTGTGATAAACTTACCTTATGCCAAAACTCATAAGGTCACGCTTCTCACTTTTTATCCGTGGCACATGCAGGGTGAAATAAAAAAATCGTTTTCTTTCTCAAGATTTACAAACGCGAAGTGGCCAGCGAACGATCAGTGTGCCGCACTCCCTGCAAAAGAGAGCAGAAAGCGAGCGGCTTCGCTCTCAGTGCAAAGCCAACTCACTCGTATCTGACTCTGCTCTGCCAATCACACGGGAGTCCTTAACATTACATTACTCGACGCTCCAGCGCTCGCCTGTAACCAGGTAACGGCTTTTCCGAGCAGACTCCCCAGGGGAAGAGGTGGGAGGTGTTGATATAAATCACTCTGCTCCCGTGTGTGTGTGTGTGTATGTATGTTTACACGAGCGTGTGCACGAGTTCATTCAGGGTTTAATAGTTTTAAAAGTTTAACAGATCATTTTAATTTGACAACACGGTGTCAACAAATTTTAGGAAGAGTGAAACTAAGTACATTGAAAGTGATGACAGTCAAAACGAGATGATAACAGCAGGGAAAAAATACAGTCGAATTTAACGACCAAAGCCAAGACAAGCACCAAAGGTGTATGTGTGTGCTCGTGCATGTGTGTGTGGTTTAGATCCTCGTGGCATTATGGACCAAATGTCCTTATGAAGTTAAGCTATAAATGTCTGACAAATGGGGACCCAGTGACAACCTTTTTAAAAAAATAATATTAAAACATATTGCTGTGTGTGTGTGTGTGTGTGGGGGGGGCAACTGTAGAAAGCCAGTGTTGGTGAGTTTGAGGTCTTAAACACAGGGTCTGTTTCTTATTCCCTAACAGAGATAAGCAGGCTGTTCCGGAAGGTCGGAATGAGAGTAGGAAGGTCATGCTGCTTGCTTGCATGTTAACGGTGGCACAGACAGGCAGGTGTCCAGCATCGTTAGAGCACAGATCACGGGCCAGTGTGTAGGGTCTGTGACTATGCTATTAGGCTCAGCTGAAGGGTCCTGGTATGTGTTGTGCCTGGTGTGTGGGTGTAACAGGCTGTGGCGTGCAGATTTCTTCCAACATGGTGTCACATGACTGCTAAGCAGAAAATGTTGAAAAACAAACGTGAGCTCATTGGTGCATTGACTTGTATTCTTTCAAAACGGAAAATGCCATGTTAGAGATACAGCCCTGCCTTGGGCTCATACTGCCAACAATATGGATGTGGGTCGGATGCATCAGGAGGTGAGCTAAAAAGTCAAACCGGAGCCCCAGTTACCAACAGGTGAGCTAAAGGGTCGAACAGGTGGCCCAGTTGGCAGGCCTGTGCTGGAGTGAAGCTTAAACACTGTGCTGCCTCTGGATGGCTCATCACCACTACAGCAACACTGGATGGGACAACACAGTGTTTAGCACTGTGGTCTTTGACTGGAGCAAGTATGGCATGAATGTGGTACAGAGAACTGTTTGAACTAGGTGACAGGTTGTTGAGAGGCGTAAAGGCAAAGAAACAAAGCGGAGGTCGCAGCAGTGAGTATTTGAACGGCAGTGAGGAAACAAATGCTAATGCTTTCAATGTCATTACGTCAAAAACAAATCTGAAAAACACACAAGGTGAGCAAAATGACTGAGAGATTTTTTTTTTATTATTTAAAGTAAGGACAGATAACAGCAGAGAGCTCTTAATCTTTAATATCTGAATGGTATAAAAGTTTTAAAAGTTGACAAGTGGAGGTTGCAGGGAAAAATAACTGGAATTCCACAGGAGATATCCATGGACCGGGTATAAAACTCCACAGGAGATATCCATGGACCGGGTATAAAATTCCACAGGAGATATCCATGGACCAAGTGATGGATACAATGAAAGGGTGAAAAATAACAGAGGTGAGGTGACTATGAGGCATAGGGGAAGATGAAAATAAACAGGGGGAAAAGTTTGACCAGTCTCAGAGGACTTGTGTGTCCCTTACAAAGAGGCACTGCGGCAAGTTGAGGAGAGCATCTTAGTGTGCATGGCCAAGCCCTCAGGGTAAGGTGAGAGATTAGGTTATAGGTCATGTGTAAAGCATTTTGTCCTTCAATGGGAGAGTTACTGATAGTGAACAAGATGAAATTCACTGTTTTTGTAGTTGATGTGGTAAACTGTACTGCTAGATTACCAGTATGAGAACTGAACAATTTAAGATCATAGTGAGAGCAGCAGAGGTAATTTGTCATATTACTGTGGATTTTACTTTAATTTTGGAAAAAGTAATTCCCCAGTGAGAGAGATATCCATACAGTGTGAAGGATCATGATAATGATATTTCTAATACTATAGTGAGATGCAAGAGACCAGATACTTCATGGTCTGGAGTTTAAGTAAAATGTGGGAGATTGGAAATGAATGTTAATTAGTATGCAGCTGGTTGAGACCATTTGAGTTTGGGACTACAGGGATGTGTAGGTGGAGGAAGTGCTTGGAAAACAGGAAGCACAACATTGCAACGCCTGTGGAAAACAGGACAGGACACTGAGTTATTAACACAGAGGAGGCTCGGGAATCAGCTATAGTGACAATATGAGAAACACAGTGATGGAAGCAATCCATATTGTTTTATGCTGTAAATCCTAACAGATGAAAGGTAAGTGAAGGGGATGTGTGTTAAGAGGACGATCACTGGGGGGGGAGGGCTGAATATTTCCAAATGGAATTTTTAGGAAGGCAGATTGGGAAAGGTTTGGAGATGAAGATTTGGAGACTTGTGTGATGATAAGCTGTGTTCTAATCCAAGAGACACACAGCTGTGGAGGTACCACCCAGGGAGGTGGTGAAAGAGAGCTCTCTAAGAGAAGAGCTTTAGAGAGCAGTACAAATGCCTTTTCCAAGACATTGCATATTGTTGATTATGTGATGCCCAATTACCATGAAACGGTTCTGTTGAGAATTTTCTTTAATTTTGTGATGTCAGAATTGCGTCCTCCCTGTAGCGTGGACAGTTATCCAGTTTTTATTTTGTTTCCTGCCTCTTAACACAATGCAAGGCAAACTGCCCAGACACTCATGATACTTTTATCTGAGCACGGTAAAGACACCACCAAACACCCGAACAATTACAAACACCTGTCAGACATTTATCCCATTGCACATCCTCACCTGAAACTGAAGGAACTCATATGCTCATATATATATATATATATATATATACAGTTTCCTTCCACAGTAAGACATGCAGGTCAGGCGAACTCCCCTGCGATGGACTGGCGACCCGTCCAGAGTGCTTCCCCGCCTTTTGCCCAGTGAGTGCTGGAATAGGCTTCTGCACCCCCCATGACCCTAATTAGGATAAGCAGCTTAGAAAATGAATGAATGAATGAATGAAGTTACATTTTTCATTTCAAGTCAATTTTTTTGAAGAGATTTTTCATTTAAGTCAATTTATGATCTCAAAATAACTCCAATATGTATCAGTAATTTTTTTAGTTGTTTAATGAAGCTTTTTGTCATATATTTTCATTAGATTAACCTTGATTTCCATCACTATAACGTGTTCTGAGGTGAGGGGTTGAATATTTCTGTTTGTAAATGTACATATATATATATATGTGTGTGTGTGTGTGTGTGTGTGTGTGTGTGTGTATATATATATATATACATACACATAAAATTTGTGTGTGTGTGTAGAATTGAAGCTTGTCTTATATTTGTCCTTCAGTCGGAAAAACAAAAATTTGGTGACCATGGAACAAACAGACTGTCTCATTTAATTACACTTTAAACTCTGTGTATTTACCATGGTATAGTGCTATATATAAGTACAAATTTAGAATAAAAAAATAAATCTGACTATACATGAAATTTGAATCCAAGTGGCATCTTTTTTTTTTTTACTCAAAAGTACACTGGATCTGGAAATGTGTGTCCTCCCATTGAAAGGGTGTAAGTGTGGCAAGCCTGGTAGGGGCATGACTGCATACTAAAGCCTGGTATCAGTAAGATGATGGAGAAGTGTAAGAGGGTGTTGAATGTAATGCATGTGATGTGGCGGGGTTGGGGGGAGGGGGCATGACATAATTTAAATTCATTTCCATCACCTTGATGAGGTCTGTTTTGGATTATGGCCCCGCAGCTGAAGGGTCAGCAGCTTCATCTCTTTTTTCCTCAAGCAATGAAGATAATGCATTTTCTCAGGTTTAAAAGTTACAATGGCTTATTGGGTTAACCTGCGTGGCCATAGCAACAGTCATTCCACTGAGATGGTCTCAGAGCAGTACTAGGAGCATCACTGCCCAAAGCCTAATAGTTTTGGATGGATTGGCAGTGAGAAAGTGCAGAGTTCAAGAGTATTGGATTTAGACTGTACTCCCTCTGCGGCTCTGTTACTCTTCCAAGCGCCTTTCTCCTTGTCTGGAGTTCATTTAAAATCACTCAGTAAACTCATCAAGCAATAAATCAATGCCAGGCAGAGCTGGTGGTAAAGTGATAGATCAAAGATCAATGTTATGCTATATTATATGTGTGCACCATCGTGGTTGGATGACCCTGTGACCGGACACACCGGGGCCGCAGGACTCCAGACCTTCACTGCATGAAGGTTTTTTAGAAGAATGAAGGCTCTGCTACCAGTGCTGCAGCCAACAGAGTGCACTGAACCAGGATAGGCAGTGAAATGTTCAGACTCATATGCAGATCTGACTTGACAAAACAAGTGAAAATGTAAGCAAAGTATTGTTCTAGAGGTCCCGATCAGAAATAAATATGTGCCCAGCCCATGAAAAACAGGGGGGGGGGGGGGTTATTAATTAATTAAACAGCACATGCTCTGGCTAAGCACTCTCATAACTATCATAAATGCAACGTTCCTATTAAGTGAGTCGGAAATGAAGATATAGACATGGCCATACATCTAAGTAAATAAGAAATATTGACACAAAGTTTGGAGAGACATTTAAGTAGGATGTGGAAAGATGTGGAAGTCAAACTAACACATCTCTGCTCAGGTCACACTAGACTGCATCACACATTAGGCTACATCTGAGTGGGATACACAGATGTGAGATGGCTTTGTAATCATTGTGAATATTTGGAAACAGAGAGATGTACCTAAAATATAAAACATATGAAGAACAGAGAGTACAACACATATGGAAACTACATCAAACAGACTAAACAAGCTTGATTTACAAAGGCCTAACTGGGGTTTAATCACAGGTGTCAAACAACACTCAGTAGCACCCCCTAGCACGGGATTAGTTGGATCAGTAACATTTTTGTACAAGTTTTGTATTTTGTTTCATCTCTTTCTATGATGACATGATAGCATTTCATTCAGGTCAGGTGTATAAATTTTCACTGTATCCGCTCCACACTCCAGTCCAGCTGGTTGCAGTAATGTGCACAATGATTGCGTGCAAAGCTCCAACCGAAAACACAGCAGAAGAAGAAAACCCAAGAGAGTAAAAACAAGAGTGGGTGAAGGGGGGAATGTAGGCAGTGCATCATTCCCAGGGATAATTTATTAGAAATCATATTATCTGTTTTATAAGCTGCAACTGTTCACGGTTCTAAATGAATACATATTCCCAAGAGTCAATTTTTTTAAAAGTATTTACAAAACCCCATTTCACGCACTGGGAGTAAGTCATGTTCGCATGCAGGTTTAAATGGGGTGTTTAGCTCTCCCCAGAGCTGTGTTGTTCCATTTGGTTTTATGGGGGTCTCTTTTAATCTCTCCACTGTTTGTTATTGTGCATTGTTTGTTTCTGGCCCTGAACATGTTTGCATGGCTTCTTTACATTGCGTGTGCGGGGCACGGGTGAAAACAAATTCTAATTGCCAAGAGACTACTGCTAGCGTACCAACATTTCTCATGAAATCAAATAATGTGTCCTCATTGTCGCTGGTAATTAATACTGGTATTAAAATGTCTCATGCAAAGGAGAGATTGAATTTAGCATATTTAATCTTTGGCCAGTACATATGCAGCATATGAATATATTTGACAGTTTATGATAAATAAAATATATATTTTAACAGCACAGTGGTACCCCTGGACAATGGAATTTGTCTGCAGTCACTGACATACTTGCTCAAACAAATACTACCTAATGAAACCCCTTCAAACGCAGTTGGATCAAAGGAGCCAGTGTGGTAAGATATACCAACAGTTTTTCAGCATTTTGTTGAGAAAGAAAATTCTGGGTTGTGTTTATTGTGTAAGTGAAAGAAAGCTCCACTGAGTTGTTTCTCACATGAATATCAAGGGTAAGACAAGAACCAAATATTACTCCAAGTTATTTGAGTGTGACTACTCGATAGTTCATTTTAATGGTCAGATTTGAGAATTTTGCCTGTTTTGGACCAAGGGAAATCTTTCCAGTTATGTCTGTATGAGTCAGAGAAAGTTATTAAGTTCTCATGGCCATGAGGAGAGTCATGGGGGGTCTTGCCAGGCCATGGAGATGCGTGGAGCTGTGAATCATAGCAATGACAGTTTACAACTATGTCTGCAGATGACTCTACTGAGCAGAAAAAGAAAAGACAAAAATCACTAGATGAATTAACTTTTATATGAATCGGTTAATATATGTTAATGACATAATAAACCAGACTGGAAGAAATTAGACCTGAAAAACTCTGAAAGCTGCTCTTAAGTAACAGATTTCTCAGGCAAAGCTTTGACAGAAATGGTCAAATGGATATGGACCTGTGTGTTTCCCTTCCACTGATGTCATAAAGGAGTGAAGTATGGACTCAGAGATTAGAGATGAGTTTATGACAGTGAGTGTCTGGAAAAAGCTCCTTTGCTGGAAATGAATAGAAGACGTCATGAAACTGAAGGGTGTTTCAGGGAAAACAAGCGTGAATTTACAGTACAGTACAGTATTCCCAATAAAGCCTGGACAGTCAGAGCCCTTCAGGGGTTCAGTTTCAGGACAATTTGTCATGTGTGGTTGTGCTAACTGAAATGTATGCCTGACTGTTTGTTTTGTCATTTAAGAAAGTCATACAATGACTAAATTGAACGTGGGTCAATTTTGGGTCACATATACAATATACTGTGAAAGTAGTAGTTAACTGTTGATCTTGCCAGGTTAAAGAGTTTTAAGAGTGAGCTTATATAGACCCTAATAGACCTTCTTTCTATGCAGGTTGGAAAACATACAGATTGGTGGATCACCACTTTGTCTTCAGTTTTCCTGTTTCATGGCGTGGGTGAGTCTGCAAATACCATGTTTACACTTTTTACAGAGATCTTCTTTTTTCTTTTTCTTTTTAACAGCCTTAACAGTTTCAAGATTATCCTTAAAAATGAATCTAATAAGTCATCAGTCATTCGTTCGACGGCGGCTGCATTTTTAGGCTCATTTAATCTGATGGCGATCTCAAAAGAAGCAGAGAGGTGTTCAGCTAACTGTTAATGCCCACAAGCCCATAACAGAGGGCAAATCAAGGTCAAACATAGGGTTATGAATTCCCTCTGATCCAATTTGGTCTGAATCTACAGAAACAATAAATAGATATAATCATACATTTAATTAATTAATTTAAAAAAAATTAAAATAAGGAAATAGTAACAGAAAAATAATAGACTGTTGTAGTTAATGGCTTGAAAAAGTGAAATATATCTTTAGAAATATATCTCATAAGAGCCTGGGAGTCAGCGAATGGTTCAGCTCCCACTGAATGTGAAGCAGAGGCAGAATATGGACTTGGATTTAGAAAGTAAGGATGTTTATACTTGCATGTCAAATGTTAAAAAAGACAGTGGTCTGGCAGGTTATGGGACTACATTATTAATTTAAGAGCAGCAATCCTACAAGTCAAACTAGGCACACAGTAGGGTCAACGTGTGTGGTTTTGAGTATGAGTTGTGTCCAGGATACATTTAGGCCAAAATATGCAGAATCAACAAAATGGATAACAACAGGGAAAAAATATTAGAAAGCTTTATGTTGGAGAAATATTACTCTCCTTTAAGATAACCATTGTAGCAACCATGATAAAAAAAATGTAACAATAATGTATTCATTATTATAGGAGTGAATCAATGTAATCATTTATATTAACAGTTATAACTATATAATCCTTTGTATTGTAAGAAATGTCAAGTTCTCTTTGTTCAAAAAGAAGAGGCCTGTGAGGCCCTTTAGGGGGCTGCATGTGAGATAAGGATGGCGCCTCTGCCAGAGTGCTGTGGTCAGCCATAATATATGGAAAGGGTGAAACGTTCCAGGTTTCATGATATATCTGACTCCACTACTTAGCAGGGCTTTGTGAGAAGGCGTCAGTCACTCCCCGGGACCTGACTCAGTTTGTTGTATGCCTTTTGAACTATACAATAAACTTACACTGCATCTGACGCAATGTCAGACTCCTATTGTTTTGTCTCAGAACAGGTATCGTGTGGTGTTGGGACTCAGTCCCATTTGGCCCAGGCTGAGAATTTCACCCACATTTACTTATTGGCTCTGCAGAACTGCCCTCATGAATATTGAAATCACCAATGAACACAATGTCAAAACTGGTAGAAGTAAAGTTAAGTACAATTTTGAGACAATCTATTGTTTGTAGAGTGTTGGTGTTAACCACAGTGATAATCCACCATTAGAGCATGTATTCAGTCTCTGAATCAGATCTCATTCATATCTTTCAGTCATAGTTCCTCAAACCCTGTCTGGTTGGTTTTCATGTCAACCAAATACTGTGGTCTTTGTTTGGCTGAGCTGTACACACACCTGTTTCTCAGGTAAAGACTGGTCTCTAACGTTGGGAATCCATAACAGTCAGCACAGTATCACACAAAGGAACCAGTAACGGGAAGTGTGTGTGAAAACTGACTGCCCGCTGCTTTCTTTCGTTTAGGCTTGCTAGGGGCCCGATGCAAAATCAAATGATACCCCTGGTCTCGGACCAGGAGAATCATCACTGGTTTCAGATCACATATTTTCTTGAAATCTGAAGATGGATTTAGAGTCTGGAGATCCAAACAGTGCGCATCCAAAATTGGAACAAAATGATTCACTGTTCAAGTCATACATCATATAACAGTGTTTCATATAATAGTGTTTCAAGAAACGTGCATTCAAGAACCCTAACCACCCTTGTCTCAGCCTGTGTGCACAGACACTCTCTCTCTCTCTCTCTCTCTCTCTCTCTCTTTTTTAATATTTAGATTTCAAAGCGGTCATTCAAAGCACCGAAGCTACAAGCTAAGATGGGAGTGAAGAACTGGTGTAATTCATGTTTAGTGTTACTCCCTGGGCCTTAGACAATCTGATAGAGGGAGTTTTTGAATTTCCAAGATTGGAGCACAAAGATGACTCAGCTCTGCTGTTAGTTGTGGCGTACTATGATGTAGTCTGGGTGAAAAGACCATGTGAAGACATTTTTAGAGCACAGACTGAGTGGAATGCAATGACTTCCAAAATGAACATTAAATTCACGGTAATGTATTTTTATAGCATATGTTAATAAAAGCATTTCTCAAGTATAGCCAGTACATGAATTACAACACATTGTTGTTTAGTATGACCAGACAAACTGAATATGAAAATGTAATTGGTGATGTGTTCTCGACACATAAACATCTGTTACCTGGCTGTTGACTGTGCGTCTGTTATGTCAAAATCAATGTCAAAATGTGATGTCAATATCATCTTTTCAATACTGTTATCTCTACCAGTGTCTTTCTTTTATTTGTCCTTGTCCTATTTAAACACTTTATTTTGTTTAAACATGCTTTTAATCAAACTGTGGTGGCTCGCGCGCACACACACACACACACACACACACATGTATGCTAGTTTGAAAATAGATCTATTGTGAGGATTACAGCTTTCACTAAAATGAGACAAAAATGTGCAGTCTGACTTCTCTCAGCGTGGTTGATTCAAGGAGACGTTGCTTTCAGCTCAGTAAACTGTTCGTAATAAATGCTCATGTCTTACTCTTATTTAAACATAAAGACTGTCAAATGAAACCTTGACATGCAGTACAGCCAAGAATGAGAGAGAGAGAGAGAGAGAGAGAGAGAGAACAAGGACTAGTTTTTCTCCTCGTAGTGAGACCAGAGACCTCAGAGTTGTATGACAGCATATGCTTGTCACCTCAGATAATGGGAAAAATGTTTATTTCAAAGTCCCTAGAAATCAGATGGCTGATAATTCATTTTTTTTTGGGTTGGGTCGACCTCAGGTTCAGAACAATATTATAAAGGCTTAAATAACCATCTGCCTGTGATCCGGGTTCACATTTAGGTTCAGAACACACAAATCATGACAGATTAATAGGGTGATAAAACCAGTAGAAGAATTAAGAATCGGTCATTTGAACGAAAAGGTCTAACGGCCAGTGAGTGCTGTTACTAACTGATCGAAGAGGTGAACTAGGGATTTTGTCACGCAAAGATCTGAGACTTAAAAACAGGGGGACGGTTTTTCAGGACAGACAACCCCAGAGCCGTCTTCATACTGGCACAATTTGTGATCAGTGCCAAACAAAAAAATCACCATTGCCCTTCATGCATCACAATACCATGTACATGATTAACATACACTCTGTTATTACACAAGCAGTGACAAGTCTCTCTCTCTCTCTCACTCTCTCCCTCTCTCTCTCCCTCTGCGTGCGTGTGTGTGTGTGTCAAACTCAACCAGATACCTCATGGTTTAAAATTTCCTTTAGAGTCTCATAGATGTGTACTGTCTGGTTTGAAGGTTTCTAGAGATCTGTCAGGTCTTGACGTTGTGTATTCCATTGCATGATGGTTAGAAGATGACACTGGGGCATTATCCCAGTGCTTCTATGGCCGGCCACTAACCACGTCCACATCTGTTTAAACCTTTTGAATGAATATACCTCAGGACTTTATATGTGTTCCTTAAGACCTCTCTCTTTCTCACTCTTCTCTCTCAGAGAAGTACGCCTCACAGATGTTCTTGGTTAATCCCATGTCACAAAATCAATAGCTCATTACTGGATTCTGAGATCTATCTTTTGTTTGTTTGCCATCTCTGCGGGATCGGTAGGCTCCCTGAGATCTCGTAGGCGCCAAATCCTCCTAATGCCATCCAGACTAAAGTCATTATGGCCATCCACACAGACAACTGCAGACAATACCAGCATAAATCAGGTATTCACATACCTTTGTGTGTGTGTGTGTGTCTCCACCCCCCCCCCCCGCTCTCTCTCTCTCTATCTATATATCTATCTATCTATCTGTCTGTCTGTCTGTCTGTCTGTCTGTCTATCTATCTATCTATCTATCTATCTATCTATCTGTCTGTCTGTCTGTCTGTCTGTCTATCTATCTATTTATCTATCTGTCTGTCTGTCTGTCTATCTATCTGTCTACATATATAGAATACAGAACACTAGAATACACACACACACACACACACACACACACACATATGAAAACATTTTCCCCTCCTTGCCGATATTTCGGACAGCAGTGCAGTTGAGGTGTGTTGCCTGACTGATCAGGGCTTTGGATCCACTCCCACAGTGTGTTAAAGGTCGACTGTGAGGAGCGGTATTTCTGTGCCTCCATCATTAGGAGCAGCGCGGGCTTGTAAATGTCAGCAGCCAGAAATGCTGTTCTCCTCTTCAACCGAGAGGTAGGACGCACATAGTTATTGTTTGTCCCACAATCATTAGCACCGTCACTATCAGCACCGTCAGCATTCTCACCATCAGTCACCATTTCACACTGACATAATTTTGTTTTGCCTTGTGCCTTCCTCTGTCTGGAAATAATCCCGACTCTTAAAATATATATATATGGATCTCGCCTTCTTGGGCAAGGCAGATGTCATATTTCATTTAGCGTTGTCAGAAATTGATTGGCGTATCCAGTGGTCTGGAAGCCAGTCTGTTAAGCTAACGGCTTGTTAGCGTCCTCAGCGCCATGCCCTGCAGTTCGTCATCGTTATGCTCGAGCTGGACACTTGCCCTGGAGTCCGCGCTCTGAAGTCTGTCCAACACGCGCGTGTGGAAAGGGCCATTAGAAACATCCATCGTTAGTCTACTGAAAATGTCTAGTCCACACTACTGCTGGTCTTCCTTTCACAACTTTAAGAGTGAATATACTGGGGTAACTGTATAACTGTTATAATCCGTTCGCTTTGTCTGAAGGATAACCCGCTATTTTGTCAAATTCAGATTTTCCCTTTTAACATCGGACAGGTTCTCTCTAGTTCAGTTGTACGGATTAGTAATCCGTACAACTGAACTATAAGATGAAAGAGACACTGTATTCAAGCATCATAAGAGTGAAGTATGAACAAGCAAGCAAGGAAACAAACAAACAACCAAACAACCAAAGACTTAAATGAAAGCTTCTTTATTGTATGTAAACAGGTGCCCCCCCCCCCCCCCCCCCCCCCCCCCAATCCAGCCCGTGCACTCAAACAGATGAAATACAGGAGGGTAGTTTGTTTTTCTTCATTTGTCCTTTTGTCGTGTTGGTTTTAATGGAATACCATAAGGGTACTCGGTCTTTCATTCTCTAATGACTATGTACCGCTGAGAGGCAGGTGCTCGAGCCTTCATACCCTCCTCAAGAGTCGCGCACCACTTCAAACGCACAACAGTCTCTCCTGCTTCCACCTCCTCTCCTCCCTCAGCAATCGCAGTAGAGAGGAGCCCAGAGCAGAGTGTGCTGTGAAGTGCCATGTGTCCACTGATCGTCGTCGTGCCCGGGCTGCAGTGCAAATGACAGTCATACAGTTTGCACTGAGATCAGTCAGAGTATCTCAGGGGGTTGAAGTGAAGAACCATTGCCTCTGGTTACAACCAACCAACCAATCATACAAACGAACAAACAGAGGCTTCGCTAATTTAATTTGATGTGGTTTTGAGCAGAGGCAGCCTGTGAGTGATTGTCGTAGAATGCTGCAGTCACATATGTAAATGTGCACACAAATACTCTCTCTCTCTCTCTCTCTCTCCCTCTCTCTTTTATAATATGTGTCCTTTAGATGTCAGAGATTTGCTTTGGCTGAGATAAGAGTTCATAACTCCAGAGCAAGTAAGAGAAGAGCGAGGGGGGAAAAACTCATCAGACTCCAAGCAGCTTTCTCTTTCTTCTCCCTCATCACTCTGTTCCCAGAGATATAGAGGATTTTAAATTGATGGCGGATAGCACCCTCTTTTAGTCTCCTGTTACCCTACACAGATGAAAGAATCAAACTGAAAGTAACTGACTCTAGCACAGAGTTTAATTCACTAAACCCTCTTCTGACACGGTCACTAACCTCCATGTGTACCGCTCTGTTAATTGCCGCTGTTCGGTTGCGCGCACGCTGTCGTTTTCTAAAACTGTGAGCAGGCACTTGTCCTTCGCTTAAGTATAGCGAATCCCGCTATTAGACCTCACAGAGGGGGAGCGCTGGTGCGCAGGTTGGTTCGTTTACTCTAAGCTAACAAAGGACGGGACCCTGTGAGCTGTGATGGGCAGAGGGAGCAAAGATCACGCCAGCGCATGTTCCGCTATCACGGGGAGTAATTTAACTTGGCGGCAGCGCGGCATGCGCGCTTGTCTGGACGGAGCGTCGTGTACACAACACTGTTCTTCATGCAGTGCCTCCTATTCCTATTTCCATCTAGGCGACATGTAATCGAAACCCGTTAGCAATCCAAGTTTGGGCAATTATCAGGGGGATGTCATTTTTGACGTAGATGGAACCAGTGCTAATCGGTAACAAAAAACGAGTTTTGAAAAAGCCTTGTTTTTCAGGAGATATAAAGATGAAAATTTAAGGGGGGCATATTTTGCTAAGCTGTCTCTGATTTGAATGTCATTGTTTTTGCTTATTTTGGTTGGCCTCACCTCGCAGACTGGTACCTGCCAATGGGCTGAAAAATTTTCTCGATAGGCCAATTCCTCCACTAGATCAGTTATTCCTGCCTGACTCACTGTGTGTGTGGGCGCCGTTATGATAAGCTGGGGACGGGAAGGCAAACTGATTTCCGTGTTTTAATCGGCTCATTTTCTATGCGATCAGGGACAGAGAGGGCAGAGAGAGAGAGACAGAGAGCGAGCGAGAGAGAGAGAGAGAGAATAAAAGTAACAGTAAAAAAAAACTATAAAGACATAAAAGATACAGTAAAGAGAAATATATTTCTGGCCATAGAGTGAGGCATGGAGTGATATAGCTCATATCACCTAGACAGAGGTTACTAGGCTTTGTTAAAATTCCCCTACCTGCCCAACACCCGGCTTTGGCATTTATTACACACATTAATTTGGGCCATGGGACAAAGACAGGCCTGTTTACTCTGAGGTCAGCCCCTTGAACTTATGAGAGCCTGTTCACTGGCCAGATCTCCTTCTGTCAGTATAAACACATTAAGACTGGAATATTGTGGAACGGGTGCGAAGGAGAATGGGTTGGTTTCAGGGCTTGAAAACCAAGAAGCACAGTTCTCTCTCCTTGTGAGAGTGGCACGCACAGGTAGGCGCACAGAAAAGTGATGTCGCTGTGATCTAGCCACTGTTGTGTCTGTCCAAATGCAGACAGGACCCTGGAAGTCCTTTGAGGAGGGTGTAGAGTAGTCAATCAGGGACTGTCTGACACCTCCATGGTCATCCTGATTCTTACTTCCTTTTCAGCCCGCACAACAGGTGGAAAGGAATCAGAGTCCGTGAACTCTTCGCTGACCCAGAGTCAGTGAACACAGTGCTGACCCAGGGTCAGTGAACACAGCCTTGATCCAGGGCTAGTGAAGACAGACCTGGTCCAGGGTTAGTGAACACAGCCCTGAACTGGGATCAGGGACCAGGCTTGCCAAATAGATAGCCCTGCACCCTTGTGGAAAGCCCTCTTCACTGCAGAGGTGTACCTGGCCGTCAGGACACGATCAGTCTGGTATGACACTAAGGAGACTGTGATTTTCTGTTCATGTCACAGTCACTATATCACTCAAAAAACCCTTCAGTGCTAATGTGCTGAGCACATCTGTAAATCCTCATTAGAGTCATGATCACTCCCACACACCATTAATACACTAACACACCTCTCATGAAAGGAGAAGACTCTGACGTTTGTGGGAAAGGAATGTGCAGATGTAAATTCATACAGCTCTTCATCTCTCTTTCTTTCTCCTTGCATACACAGATTCTGTCTTGATGAGGCATTTGTTTGTGTTCTGTTCAAAATGTTTGGTTTCTCCTCATTGATATTCTGATAGAATCTTCTCTTGGACGGCTGTGTTTCTCTCTTTCATCTAGCGTGACTGACAAGGTCCTGAAACACAGCACGCTTCCGTGTGAAACCTCCACTCACCTCAATCTGCAAATCATTTTTACACACACACAAACACCCACAGACGCACACACACACACCCACAAGCACTTGTACCAACGCACACCTGCACACATGAGTTGCATCCCACTGAGTGACATTGCGAGGTGGGAACTGATTGAGTTTCGTCCTTCTGAGCTCTGGTTTAGTGTGATGCCACTTCACAGCAAATGAACTCTGACCTTTGTCTGCCTCTATGACTTGTATCACTTATCATTTATTACTGCATTTTAATGCATTGCAAATGTTTCCGTTTTTAGCTCAATGTCACTTTTTTCATTCCAGTCTCTGACTGGTGTTAGAGGGAATGTAACTGTGAGAGATGAATCTGCCTAATGGATCAGGTACTCTTATCACTGCAGTTTGTGAGGATATCCTCTACAACCTTTAAACAAACCAAACAAATCCACTTTGTAGTGTTTGAGTGTGCTATAGCAGTGTTGTCGTTGTGTAGTGTTTGAGTGTGCTATAGCAGTGTTGTCACTGTGTAATGTTTGAGTGTACTATAGCAGTGTTGTCACTGTGTAGTGTTTGAGCGTGCTATAGCAGTGTTGTCGTTGTGTAGTGTTTGAGTGTGCTATAGCAGTGTTGTCACTGTGTAGTGTTTGAGTGTACTATAGCAGTGTTGTCACTGTGTAGTGTTTGAGTGTACTATAGCAGTGTTGTCACTGTGTAGTGTTTGAGTGTGCTATAGCAGTGTTGTCGTTGTGGAGTGTTGAGCGTGCTATAGCAGTGTTGTCACTGTGTAGTGTTTGAGCGTGCTATAGCAGTGTTGTCACTGTGTAGTGTTTGAGTGTGCTATAGCAGTGTTGTCGTTGTGTAGTGTTTGAGTGTGCTATAGCAGTGTTGTCACTGCGTAGTGTTTGAGTGTGCTATAGCAGTGTTGTCGTTGTGTAGTGTTTGAGCGTGCTATAGCAGTGTTGTCGTTGTGTAGTGTTTGAGCGTGCTATAGCAGTGTTGTCGTTGTGTAGTGTTTGAGCGTGCTATAGCAGTGTTGTCGTTGTGGAGTGTTGAGCGTGCTATAGCAGTGTTGTCACTGTGTAATGTTTGAGTGTGCTATAGCAGTGTTGTCACTGTGTAGTGTTTGAGCGTGCTATAGCAGTGTTGTCGTTGTGTAGTGTTTGAGCGTGCTATAGCAGTGTTGTCACTGTGTAGTGTTTGAGCGTGCTATAGCAGTGTTGTCACTGTGTAATGTTTGAGTGTACTATAGCAGTGTTGTCACTGTGTAGTGTTTGAGTGTGCTATAGCAGTGTTGTCGTTGTGTAGTGTTTGAGCGTGCTATAGCAGTGTTGTCACTGTGTAGTGTTTGAGTGTGCTATAGCAGTGTTGTCGTTGTGTAGTGTTTGAGCGTGCTATAGCAGTGTTGTCGTTGTGTAGTGTTTGAGCGTGCTATAGCAGTGTTGTCGTTGTGTAGTGTTTGAGCGTGCTGTAGCAGTGTTGTCGTTGTGTAGTGTTTGAGTGTGCTATAGCAGTGTTGTCACTGTGTAGTGTTTGAGTGTGCTATAGCAGTGTTGGACTGGAGTCTGTGGAAGGCCTGTGTGGAGGAGATCAAGTGATCCTGTTGTCATTGGCAGCTCTCAGTAAATGGCAGGGCTTTGAAGTCGGCTGGCAGAGAACGCTACTGAAGTATCTGCTTCATGGCGTCATCACAGTTTTACACTCATACCCTCTGTGTGTGTGTGTGTGTGCACGTGCACGTCTGTGTGTGTGAGTGTGTGTGTGTGTGTGTGTTGACATTGCAGTAGGTCAGAATTTCTCATACCACAATTAACCAGGTTAAAGACAATTAGAAAGAAAAACAGGATGGACAAGTGAAGAAAGAAAGCTGTCGATTTTGTTACTTCAGAGAGAGATCTCCACTGTGAGTATTTCACACTCTTCACATACACAGAACAGATGAGTGCAGAACAGAGAGCATAATCAAAAGTGTGTAATGGTATTCATGATTTGAGTGATGGCCTGAAAAACACCCAAAACCTAAGAGACACAGTAGGGACTTTCATGGCTTACATATGGTGCTTAGAATGATGTATCTCAATGCAAATCAATAAGCAATGCATCCACATGCTAAAATACCTATGCCAAAAATTAGCGTAATCAATATCATTGCTCTTTAAGGTGTGTGTGTATTTGTGCGCGTGTGTGCGTGCACGGAAATTGTCTTCACTGTCTAATATCCAGAAGTGGAAAGAATGTGCGTGGAAAAATAGTTTTAGAGTTTATTTGTGAAATGAAGAAAGTCAGTGATGACATGTGTGTAAAGGCTCTGGTCTGCTGATCAGTCGTGCAGTATAGTTCCCAAAGAAATCACTGACAAGGCTTAAAATCCCCACCCTGTCATTGTAACAACAACAACAACAACAACAACATCAAAAATCAAGATATATATATATATATAAGTTCTTGTGAAAAAAAACATAGCCCACATCTTTTATACTCTTTCATGAAAAATAAATGATAAGAGAATATGCAACAGGAATGTGGCACAGCTTTGATACGACACACTCCACTGTACTGATAAAAACATAATAATCATCAAAACATATCACTCTCATAATAAACTATTCATTTCCATTAAATATGTTGCCGCGGCCATGGTTCATACTTGTGGCACTGTTTTATCAGATATAATCTTTTAAGGTTTAAAGGAATATAGACACATGGGGTTCCAGCAGAAATTGGTTTCCCTCCATCAGGATGGGGAGAGACAGACAATCTTTGGGCTGCAGTTGGACCTGTTGTGCACTGAAAGTCCTGGAGAAACCAAAGACAAAGAAAAAGCATGTATCATTTTTCTCTCCCCCTCTCTCTCTGAAGAAAGAAAATAAAACTTTGGCCTTTTGGAAGGAGGCAAAATCTGAACATTATATTCAAGTTTGTTCTGCTGAGAAAAGTAGTGGGAAATTACTATCATCTTAAAACAACTGACAAAGAAAAGGTCTGAAGATTTTTCCCGAGATTCAAAGAAATGTTAAGTTTTTACATAGCTGTGATTCATCTTCTCTTTCTTTCTTGCTTTCTTTTTCCCTCCTCAGCTTGTCTTAATGGCATAGACATCCTATTTCAAACTCTTTCAGTAAGCTGGCAGCAGTGGGCTTTTGTTTTGGTTTTTTTTTTGCTACACATTTTTTGTTACTGCTCAATAATATAGGACCTTTTAAAGTCAGAAGTCGGGGTCTCTCTCTCTCTCTCTCTCTCTCTCTCTCTCTCTCTCTCTCTCTCTCTCTCTCTCTCTCTCTCTTTCTTTCTTTCTCTCTCTCTCTCTCACCGGCAGGGGAAGGGCTCTTAAAGCAGCAGACATCCCTTCTTTTTGACTTTGGTGGGTTGAGGACAGAGCACAGCACGAATGGCCTCATCAAACACCGTCTTCAGACCCCTCTGAGTCAAAGCAGAGCACTCCAGGTATTTTACAGCATCTGTATAACACATGTACACACACACACACACACACACACACACAAACAGCGGTAATCAATGCCATCAATAACTGATGATCAGTATGTTTCCAAATGATACTTTCCCTTTATCCACCAGGACCAAGGGGAAAGTCTCAGGCTCTGCATTCTAAAGAGACGAAATCATTCTCAGATCTACTGCTGTGTGTCTCTCTCACATCATGCTCCTCTCTCCTGACAGCTCTCTGCCTGTACTGCTTCTGTCGGTTCTGTGGCAGCGTAGGAGGGCTAGCCCATGTGTTCTCCCAAATGCTTCTCCGCAACGCAGAGATGACCACACATGCTATATTTAAAAACTGTTGTGTAATGCTCTTGTTTGAATGCTGGATGAATTCTATTATATATTCAAGGATTATAATTAATAACCATCCCCAGAGGGTGCTTTAAAGAATAGGGACGGCTTTTTTACCAAATACGGTAATAGAGTGCAAAGCAATTTGCATGTTTCGCAAAAGTCTTTTATATTTCAGTTATAAATAGACAGCTAGATTGACTGACATTTTATAGGCATTTGCAGTTCTGTTCTGTGCATAAAACATGAGGGGCATGACATATGACTACAACATAGACTGAAAAAAAAAGTAAATAAAGCAAAGCCCAACCTATTTCCTTAGCCAGAGCTAAGCCTTGTGGGTAGGTGATAGGAGCCAGTTTTTTCTCCTTCAGCTTCTCAATGGTCTCTTTCTCGTCCCTCAGATCCAGCTTGGTGCCAACCAGGATGATTGGTGTGGAAGGGCAATGGTGTCGCACCTCTGGGTACCACTAGGGGGAGCAGAAGAGCCGATCAGGGCAAATTCACAGAAGTGAGAGGGTGGATTGTGTGACCTGTGTGTGTTTGTATGTTACATTTTTGTATAGAAATATACCCAGACACACACACACGCACACACACAGATGACAATTCAAATCACTCCTAAACACTGACATCAAAATCTGTAGTTGTTTTACGAGGGGTTTATGTGAGGGGTTTGATATGAAATGTGTTCAAATGTGATGGTCTCTTGGACATATGTAAACTTGTGAGTGAAACACGCATGTTTAAACGTGTATGCTTGTTTACCCTGTAATGGCATGGTTCTGTTCTGCAGTGGAGTCTGGGGAAACTTTCTGGTCTTTGCCGCTGCCTACAGGGTGTAGATGTATTGTATGACCAGTGTATCAGGTGACTGGAGATGGTTGTATTTCTGGGCCAGTGAGCCATTCTAATGTGACTCTGACCAGGATGTGTTGACACTGTAATATGCTGTGCTTTGTCCTGCTCCACTCCACTGAGTTTGAGCTGCTGAAAACTACAGATGTACCAAGCACAACCCTGGACGTCCCTCAAGGTGGTAAATATCTCTGTTAATTACAGCCTAAATTTGAGTCTACCAATCAGGGAACAGGGCGGAGAGTGTAAAAGTAGGTCAAATGAAAAAAAAAAAAAGCCAGCTCTAGTTCCTGTTTCCTCTTTAGTTCATCTTCGTCTGAAGTTTTTCTCTTTTTTTTTTCCTTCCTGAGTGTGTGTCTCTCAGTTTCACGTGAATGACAAGCTGTCTTCGAAACAGCGCCTAGGCTGCATTTTAAATCGATAGTTTCCTCACTGTTCTGTGCAGAAAGGGTTGAATTATTTGATCTGTGCACAGGGCAGTGAGCCAATGCAGGCAAATTGAAACAGGTATGGTAATTCTGAGTAATTCTTTTTTTTTTTTTTTCTGAGAAAAGATAGTTCGAGACTGTGCTTCGAGCTGAGGCTGTTTTTCTCATGACCACAGGCCTGTATCTGTTGCTCAAGGCCTCTGTGCAGAAAGTGAATGTGTTTTGTTCAGCAAGAACACCATTATTTTGGGACACAAAGCAGGTCCAAACTGTTTTAGCTTTGCCATGACTAACCTTGAGCCATTTAAAAGGAGAACGGGCACCGTTGTTTGGTGACAAAAGGCCTGGAATCAAATCATAGTAGGAACAGGCTAAAGCCTGTTATCACTACACTGAGTACAGGTGTCCATGGTAACCAATTACAAATCAATGAAGAATCATCACTATCGAAAAAAACCATTATGAAGTCATGACCTGGATATGAAAGGTCAATGCCATCTGACCTAAGAGCAGTTTGGAGACTTACAAAACTGAGGTATGAAGTCACATAAAGACATTGCTGGCATCAAACAGCAGTAGAGTATACTTGTTTTTGCCAAGTGTGGATTATAGCTATTCTTTTGTCTTTGGGTGTTTGTTTTTTTTGTTTTTTTTCATTTTGAATTTTAAGGCGATAGAAGAATGTTATAATCACTAATTACTCACCCCCGTCCACTGTCACCCTTTGCTGACTATTTTTTATTCTTTAATGATATGATATTGTTATAAATGACATCTCAGCAGCTTTAGTTATATGCCAGGACAAGAGGATCCAGTAAAATACACCCAAGCAGTTCAGTCACTCCTTTCTCTTTGAGTTGGCTGTGCCTGTCACCGCTCTGCTGTATGAGATGGGATTACAGACAGACAGCGTCCCTGTGTGAAATGAGATTACAGACAGACAGCGTCCCTGTGTGAAATGAGATTACAGACAGACAGCGTCCCTGTGTGAAATGAGATTACAGACAGACAGCGTCCCTGTGTGAAATGAGATTACAGACAGTCACCGCTCTGATGTATGAGATGGGATTACGGACAGACAGCGTCCCTGTGTGAAATGAGATTACAGACTAGCAGCGTCCCTGTTTCAGATGTGATTACAGACAGTCACCGCTCTGCTGTATGAGATGGGATTACAGACAGACAGCGTCCCTGTGTGAAATGAGATTACAGACCAGCAGCGTCCCTGTTTCAGATGTGATTACAGACAGTCACCGCTCTGCCATGTGAGATGTGATTACAGACAGTCAGTGTCCCTGTGTGAGATGTGATTACAGACAGTGTCCCCGTCTGATATCTGATTACAGACAGTCAGTGTTCCCGTGTGGGTGCAGAGGTGTTAAGAGCTAATTTGTGGATGAGTCACTCATGCTTGATGACTCCAGAGCCACAGCCAAGCTAAAATCAATCACGCATCTCATTTCAGCAACAGTTAAAAACTTCAGGAGGCATGACTTCGTCCAGCTGTATGAGACATGAATGCCTCTCGCCTGTGTCTGTACTGTTTGAGTGACATGAAGAGGAAACTTGTGAAATGTGGAAGTCAGCTTGGATGGCGACATCTGCTGACTTCACCCTCAAGTCGACACTCTCTCTTCTCATATGAACCGGAAGGAGAGGAGACACTTCACGCCCAAAATATCTGGCCCTCTCGTTATCTCAACTTTTGCTTGAATGCTGAAGTTGTGTGACACACTCTCTCTCTCTCTCTCTCTCTTTCTCTCTCTCTCAATGAATCTATCTATCTATCTATCTATCTATCTATTACTCTCTCTGTCTCTCTTTTTAAGCTGCAATCAAAGCAAAGCATTTCTATTTGAAGTCTCTGGTGCTAATGAGTGGAAACAACCTGCACTTACTAACTTAACTCCTCTTTTCTTTCAGTGAGTGGTTAATGACATGGTGGTGTGTGTGTGTGTGTGTGTGTGTGCTTTCTGCATTGCATATGACTGCCCACAAAAGGTTTTCCTCCCCCATACCCTCTGTGTGCTTTCCCATCCACAGCCTCAAATAGATTTTAATTTCTCTGCTCAACCTTTCACAATTTATCAAGACTACATTTGCATATGGCCAGTGATATTACCATGACAACTGCTTATAGTTTGAAAGAAAAAAAAAGAGAAGAAAGGGAAGAAGAAGAGAACAGGGAAAAGAGCTATTGAAAGGTTTTGATTGGTAAAGTGAAAGAAGAGAACATCAAGGCCCTGCGAAGAAGAGACTTGCATTGTTAAAACTTAATCAAAAATCAAAGGCCTTGTTTGCTGACTTGTTTGTGAAGGCGTCAAGATTTTAAACGTTATAAATTGGAATGGATTAAGTCTGAAGTCTCCTGGCAATCGCACATATCAAGAGCAATTTTCTTTGTTTTCTGTCTCTCTTGGCCAAGTGAAAACGTGTTGGACCCTTGATAAGGTTCCAAAAGCAGGAATAAGTTTCTCAGTTTCACAGAGATAAATTTCAACTGTCTTATTTCTTTCAAGGGTGAAAAAAAGTACATCAGAAAACCTTTCATCCTTTGACTACTGCTTTTTTTATCAGTATGGTTTTGTCTTTTAGTTCCTTACACATCCAGTGACTCATCTTCTGCCCACTGACTTAATCCAATTTTTTTCCTGCGTATGTACTTCTCTGTATCACCAGCACTCACAGAATGTCAGGATAAAAGTTCTCACATTGTGATCGATTCTTAGGTAATGAATTAATATCACAGTTCGCAAGTCTACTCATTATACTAATGTCGCTCTGTGTTTTTTTCCCCAGTTGACTTTCTTATTTACTGTAACTGTATTGGCTGCTGTGTATTCTGTCTAGATGTGGGGGCGGAGTATCAGTTAGACCCATCTCAGTCATTGAGCACTACAGGAAAAGTTTGCAGCCTTAAAGAGTGGTAGTGCCATGCAACTAAAGAACAGATGAAAATACCAATATCAAGTGAAAGAATGTGCTTGGCAGCTTCTGTTTTTTTTTCACATGAATACATTTGTAGACTTGATCAAATACAGGGTGGAAGTTAGCTAGTCTTAGCAATTTACAGATAGCGGTAGCTATGCTACCATGCATGTGAGATGACCTCTCTGCTATGAATGGGTGAAGCTAATATTTGTCTTTTTTTGCCAGATACCCTGTTTGTTGTCAGTTGCATTTCCTTCTTTTCACATTTTTGTAACTCTGAATAAGAATTTATAATCAAACCATCCCTTCTACAGAAACCCTGCATCAGTGTGCATGCTGTCAGTAAGACTATAAACTAGAAAAAAAAAAAAAAAAAAGAGCTGGCAACACATACACGTTTTGTCACTGTTGCACTTGTTTATGGGGAGCCTTAAACCAGCGCTGCTGCAGCAGAAGGTTTCTTCCTCATTACACAACACAGAAAGAGCCTGCTAGCCCAGCGGCACACAGTAACAGCCGCCTGCCGGTTCCTCTAACGACCAGGACGCGAGCCTTCTCCCCGGGTCTCCATCACGATTTTACTCACTGGTACTGCCTCTCTGAGGATTCCAAAAATATCTCTACCACCGAAAGGTCACTGCCACAGAAGGATAATCACTCATAGTAAATTATAAGTGTGTGTATATATATATATATATATATATATATATATATATATATATATTATATATGTGTGTGTGTGTGTGTGTGTGTGTGTGTGTGTGTGTGTGTGTGTGTGTATGTGTATATATATATATAGCTGAAAGTTAAATGTTTTTTTTTTTTGTTTGTTTTTTTTAAAGGAGTGAAACTGAGAGCTTTTTGGCATGCTTTTGGCATGTGAAGTTTATTCCCTAATATACTTGCTATGTCTGCACATGACCTGGCAAAGGGTTTGCGCTGAAGCATTACAGGTTTGAATGGGACAATATCCCTTTCTTCTCACGTTTATGTTTTCTGTTTTTCCTGTGAATAGTTAGCGCAGGAGACAGCTCAAGGACACCTCCACTATTCTGAGGAGGTGGAGAATGGAGCGTTAGCTGTCTCGCGTCATCTCTCATTCTCTCCTCACAGGCTACTGCAGAGGCCAGCTAGCAGTCACAATCCTCAGAGATTTTATAAGGATTTGTCCTTGTGTTTGCTTACTACCATTTTAACCCTTTTAATATGTCTTTCCACTGCTAATAGGGGCTACAGGGAGGCCTGAGGAAGAGGGAAACTGATCTAAATTAATTATCGTCAACTTATTTTGTTAGTCAGTTATTTATTTTGCTGCTCTAGTGAAACTGTAGTGAATACGCATAATTTAGCCTCACGCTAAATCAAAGCTCCTCTGGCTTTTGGTGTTTTGGGGTGAAACTCAGCTGAAACAAATCATGTTGGTCAGCTAAGACAAATGAGATGACTCGGAATTTAGCGGAGGACGTGCAACTGAATGCACTGTTTGGTTTTGTCTTGTTTTTTAATCACTAATCTATGATCAGATGGAAATGCTAAACAGAAAGAATGTAGCCAAGGTCGTGAGGATATGAGTGAGGCCACCGCTGAAGGAAACTGAAGCATTTTAATCTCTCATTTTATTTTAATGTCTCTAATGGCAGACTGCATGCTATCAGCCATGTACTCTCTGCTACTGTGCTGGCTAAAAGAGTATTGATGTAATTCATGTTTCTTACAATTGTTGTTATGGCCTCATCTCCTACATATGTATCTGTTTAACCCAAACCACTGTTGTCTTGGTGTCTTTGTCTCAGAGAATGCTACAGGGCTCCAGACTAACCCATGCCATTAGTGCCTCCAAAACATGATATATACGATCAAATATACACTCAAAACAAACAGTGGGTGGCCATGTTATTCATCAACATAGTTTGTTAGTTTAAAGGGAGGTTTATTACTGTCAGATGGTAGAAATCTGGAGTCCTGACATTGGCTAACACTGTAGTCTCAGGCTGAAAAATGAACAAGCCCCATTCCAAGGTTTACAAAATAAATAAACACATAAATAACACACCTCTAATTATGAGGTGAACACAACAAAACTAGCAGCAGATAATACTTGAACAGGCCAAACCTAAAAATTGTAAATTTAATTGTAACAATACTTCAAGAAAATCATTCCCGTGAATTAAGCATCAAGGCTATACTGCAAGCTTTTTCTTTCTTTCTTTTTTTAAAATTTCACTGAAATGCTACTGATTGAGAGATAAACTTCCAGTTTTTCATTACGACGTGTTGTAACAATCTCATTTGTCTCATCGGCCTAAGGTGGCGACAGACGTACTTCTGCAGGCGTCCAGAACAAACCTTTGTTAACTTTTCTGAGTGAAGATCTTCGCCTAGGAATCTACGGCTTTCTCTTAATACAATTTTCCGGGATATGTTTAGATTCTCGTCCACGGAGAATGTTGGTATTCGCTTCCGTGACGTAGGTAAACGGGTGACACAACCGACAGTAGAAACAAGTTCATTAGAAGAAACAGATCATTTACAGGTTAATAGTGGACGTAGGCTATACGACACTACTGTTTGCCCAGTCAAGTCGCACAGACACACACGAGGACATGAGACATCAGCACCTATGTTAAAGAGTAAAGCGAAAGCGCGGTGCTTTTCGATGCCAGTTTAGAGCAGACTTGACCCTTGTTCTAGATTCCACACTGAACGGAACTGAGGCGGGAGCTGAATGCATTTGCGTGAAATTTGTATTCATGCTTAAGCCTATATCTGCTCTCTCGCAAACCATATCATGCACCCTCTTAAACATCTTGTGTTTCTTTTTACATATTGTGATGATAGCTCTAATTGTCTATCATTGTTCTCGGTGTAAACAATTATCACCTGCCATGCAGTAGTCAGATGCGTGATCAGCGCCCGCCAGGATTTTACCCCTCGCGCCTCAGTCGGTAATAACAAGCCGCTGAGAAAGTTGATTCTGATACGATAACAACAGAGCATAAATTTCAAATAAAATACAACAAACGTAAAGTGGCTAACGGGTAACAGCTGGCCGATTAAGTTTGACTTTTATCAAAACAGCCAGGTTACAGTATATTTGTCGTAAACAATCAAAGAGAGTTTGTATGAGCCAGAAATATAAACAGGTTCAAACAGGTTTGAAACTGTGGATGCGCCGAGCAAAAAACGATAACGAAATACTACAAAGAAATAAATTACAAAGAAACGTATCCAATTTTTTTCATATATCGCAGAAAAATGTTTTAAAATTATGCATTTAAATATGAAAAAGTGGCCAAATGATCGCGTTCCTGGGCTGTATTAATTAGCAGAAATCGCTGAATACATACTTAAGTAAGGCAGAAGAGATTGACACGGAGTAGGCTTTGCTCTTACTGGCATCTAGTGTCCAAAGGATTCACTGCACTAATCTCCTCTACTCTGTTAGGAGTCACAGACAGCAACTTTAGCTTAATACTCAATGTAAACGTGTGTGTCTGTGTGTGTGTGTGTAAGACTTACCTTGGCTCTGACGTTCTCAAACGATGCTGGACTCACGAGGGAGAAACAGATGAGGAAAACATCCTAAAGCCAAACACAGAAACAAACAAAAACAGGGTGTTCTAACTGTACATTATACGCATTACAGTTTTTTTATGGATAGTTTACGTGGTAATGTACATTATCCTGGTTACTGTGGGAAAAGTGTGTTGGGTAAGGACTGCATTGGGTGTAAAGGGTTTACGAAAATGAGTTTGAGCAAAGTGAGTGTGTGCATGCCTGTGCCTGTGCCTGTGTACACGTGTACGTGTGTGTGTACGTGTGTGTGTGTGTGCGTGAGAGAGAGAGAGAGAGAGAGAGAGAGAATCGTTTACCGTCTGTGGGTATGACAGGGGTCGGAGCCTGTCGTAGTCTTCCTGCCCAGCTGTATCCCACAGTCCCAGATTCACTGGTTTACTGTCCACCATCACGTTGGCTGAGTAATTATCAAACCTGAAACACACACACACACACACACACACACACATATTCTCAAACCCAGTCCTGACAAAAGGGATGACCAAACGAGCTGTATGATGAGAGGCAGTATATATTGATCAGGAGGAGGAGAGTCTGAGCAGGATATTGTGTTGGTTTGATAAGTGAAGGTAAAGGGCTGGTGTGTTGGCTGAGAGTGTGATGGGAGTTGAAGTGGAATGCCACACTTACACGGTGGGGATGTACTCTCCAGGGAAGGCATTTGTGGTGTAGCTGATCAGGAGACAGGTTTTACCCACAGCTCTGAAACACACATTACATTTACAATGAGATAAACACTAGCTACACATTTAATACGGCCTCTGACAGCCAATCAGAGGCGACGGCAGATGCCGGCTGTGCTCTACACAGAGCCTGGAATGAAATGATGCCTTTGAATAAAAAAGAAAAAGAACCAGATGCCTTGAGAAACAAACTTGCTGTGTAGGAGCTGTCATTTCTTTTGGCCTCCAGTGTGTGGTTACAGGGACATAGACTGCTCTGTAGGTTAAACTATCTGATTTAAAAAAACAAAACAAAAACAAAAAAAAAAAGAAACAGCAGGAATAAAATGTGACAAAATACAGGGAGGAGCAGGCGCCGGAACACCCGTGAGGATTTTCCAAATAAACACTGGAAATATTAGACTGTTGTGCAACCCTCTTCACTGCTTCTGAAAGTGTATCTACGTGTGCTCTGTGTGTGTGTGCGTGTGTGTGTGCGTGCGTGTGCATGTGTGTGTGTGCGTGTGTGTGTGTTTTGGGAAGCGGTCTGGATTGCTGTATAATGGTTGGTAGTGTAAGTGATGCAGTGGCACTGTGTTTGACAATAAGAGGTAAAATTCCAGGGGAAAGCATGCTGGTGCATGCCGGTGCAGAGAGAGAGGGAGAGACAGAGGAATGCTGTGCTCTGGGGCCTTTGGGTGAAGGTGTGCTCCAAAAACAGGAACACAGCTCAAAGGCAACTCAAGTGCAAGACTGGAAAGATACAAACACATGCCTAGTGCTGCACACATATAGAACGTAAGCTGACTAATCACAACAGTCAACTGCTGCCTCTCTCTCTCTCTCTTTCTCTCCCTCCCTTGCTCTCTCTCTGTCTCTTTCTCTCTGTTTCTCTCCCTCTCACGCAGACACACACACACACACACACACACAAACACACACAGACCTTATCTCTCCACACACAGTTCCATAACAGGCTTGTATGCACTTGACTTTAGGGACGGGTTCTGCTTCTCTCTCTCTCAAAACGAAGAAAGTTACAGTTCTTCATTTCAAACCCCTTCCCTCCCACACAGCTCTGTCCAGGGAAGGCCTGCTATACACCACAATACACTGCATGGTCAAGTACTCATGCACTGAACCATCTGTGTGGAGTCCGAAATCACTGTTTCACTGATCACAGAGAGCAAAGAACACTACAGAGGTAGAGAAAAATGAAAAAAGTCTGAAGAGATGCACAGGGCTTAACCTGAGAAGGTTATCAACAACATTAAAAAAAGAAGAAAACGGTTTTCCATAATTTCAGATCAATTTGGTACTTGTGTCACTAAGCATACCTCACTCTTCTCCACTCAGCTGTTTGGGTTTTTTTATGCTCTTATGGACATGGTGAGACCTTCGTGGGAAAGTATCTGGAGATATTACCATGGAGCAGTTATTTGAAATGTGCATGTATGGGGGTTTGAGAGGCACTTTGAAAAGTGTGTGTGAGATCAGAGAGAAAGTGGAGCAGCTAAGGGCCTGAGTTCAGCGTGCACTGCGACATGGAGGAGTGAAGACTCATGACAGGAACTAGGGCGAGCGGCAGGAAGAGAGAGAACGCATCAGCCTCTTTTTCAAGCGTGGCTTTTCAAAATGCTCTCCCTCCCTCTCTTTCTCTTTCTCTCTCTCTCCCCCTCTCTCTCTTTCTTTGTCTGTCTGTCTCTCTCTCTCTGGTTTAAGTAGCGTACAACTTGCGAATGTGTTTGAGGTTAACACTTATTGCCCTTTTATCACCACATGGCTGAAGATGCCGGGGCTTTGTCTCTGCTTCAGTAACGCGCCAAAGCTACAGCGGAAACATGTGTGTCACCAACCCTCGCTGACACTGAACTTCTTCATTACAACAGAACTCAGTATGTCATTCGCTCAGGCAGCTTCAAAACGCCAAAGCATTTAAATGACTGCGGTCCCACAGACTGCGGTCAGCTGCTCTCTGAACCCAAAGAGGCCATGAGTTCTGTTATTTTTAACGGCATGTGTCGTTTTCAGGTGCTCTGTCACCACACTGAAGCCACGGGACCAGAATAATGGAAAACTCTAGGCCCAATCACAGGTGTGCATACCATCAAAATCTAAAACTGTATCAGATACCCACTGTCCACAAAAACGGCGACGAAATTACAGAATCACACCACAATGAAATGAGCCATAATGAAGGCATTAAACACAGTCTGTGATGGAGGGGATGACAGTTTCATTAGAGAAATCTGATTGGCTAACAAGGTCTGAGGGGATGACAGTGGTGACACCTGTTTTTTTCCAGACTACTGGACCTCTGACTGTTTGGACACAGTAAGATGTATCAATTTCCCAGTCACTTGTTTTAAAAAAGGAGAGAATTTAAGTCTAAACTGCTCAACATTAAAAGATAAACAAATAAACAAATTAAACACACACGTGCACACACACACACACACGCACACACACGCACACACACACACGCACACACACACACACACACACTCACACACAGAAGCCAAACTAAAGAGAGAAGTAATGCATACATGTCTGTGCAGTGAGAAATGAGGAACTTGACATTGCACTGAAGTCAAAATGGTTCATGAGGAACCGTGTAACTCTAAAATGGAGAACTGTGGACTAGCTTCAAACAGGATATCCTCAAACCATAGACCGAATGAGAAAAAAAAACAAAACTCTAAGCAGGTTCTTTTAGCCTTCTTTCTCTGCTTCTTCAGCACCAAATAAAACCTCATGTGTCATTGTAAACAGTGAGAAAAAGACCTGTGCCCTACTATAAATCACTTCTGTTCTAACTGCCCCAACAGTTCCTCATACCAGTTTTTTTCTGATTAAAAAAAAATGATTTGTAATTCAATGAGTCTCTTTTATGGAGTCCGACTTGACAAACAAGAATAATTTCAAAACATTTGTATTGCCTCTCATGTGAAACAAGCACCCAAGACCATATGTTTTGTGATAGTATACTAGTAATTGGTTCACAGGGCTGATGGTCTCTCTCTCTCTCTCTCTCTCTCATCTTTGATAAATGCATGGAAGTCAACATGCTCTCCTGTTCTTTTGCCTGCCGAGTCTTTGTGATCTACATATCAGATCTTTTATACCCCTTTCTCTTGCTCCTGTCGTCCGCCACTGCTCTATGAAACCCTTACTAACATCTCCTCTGTCCTCCTGGTATCTCCCCATTTTCTAAAATCAGGAACATGTGTCTCTTTGCCAAAACATTGTTTCTATTTATAAAGTTGTGTACTTTGTTTTGTTTACATTCTAACTGCTTCAAAAATGCAGAACTGCTTGCTAGACAATGCTTGGCACTATACAGGTGCACATAACAGAAATGGCCTGCCACAGCAACACACACACACACATACACACACACACACACACACACATGCATGCACGGACACACACCCTGATATCTGCACAACTCAGTGTAACACAAACATGCTGGCAGGGTTTGCTGTTTTCAGTATCTCTAAGATGATGAAATGACAGACATTTTGATATTCTGAAGAAGACCATTTCTTGAGTAATATTTTTGTTTTGATGTTTTGATGATATCTCACATGCTCTGAGTAAGTATCTTTTATGACTATATCCATAACAGGTGAATATTCATGAGTTGTGGGATCATATGATGTGACACACACACACACACGCACACACACACACACAAAAGGCCTGAAAAAATATCTGCAGGGTATAATTTGATCATCATCTTCAACATGCCACTTAACTCAGTAAAATGCAATTTCCTGTTCTGTGACAGAGACTGTTTCAGAACCGTTTCCTTCTCGATACAAATCATTAAACCATCTTCTGTACGTGGCTCAACTTCCTGCATATTGAAAAGCGAAGTATTGAGATAAACTGAGAAGGTTTTTTGTCTACTGCGGCGTTTGCCCACTGATGGAACCCTGTGTGACCGAGTCAGACCGTTGGACATCATTTGCAAAGTCCCCCAAAACATGACCGCTCGGTCTAACGTGGTATGGTACAGCGGACACGGAATACTAGACTAATACTGGTACCTTATACAGATGTAAGGACCAAGAAAACTGTTATCTTACTTAACGGGAAACAGAGGTACAGCCGTGAGGGTTTTTTTATCGGTCCCACTGAGTTCCGTACTACTTTAACTATGTCCCGGGCAGAATCAATACCTTGGGTTCAACTGCGTAACGTCTCAGTCTATATGACAGCCTACATGACATCTCGATATTTTGCGTTCAACCAAGAAACAATGTCCACAAAAATAAGCAAACTTAAAAAAATCGAATATGTTCAATTCTATCAGGTGAACCACTACTGAACCACTATCAATGTAGAAATCACGATTTGATTTAACATATGGGTTCAAAAACTACCTTTCAAAGACGAGAATCCGTTTTCATAAGATGAATAAGACTTTAATCTCATTTTGAATATTTTAGACATTCTACAGGAACAGAAAAAACAGTTATTTAAAACAAACCAAAAAGTATATCAACTTACCCGTCACCAACCACGACACACTTTATAGCTTGCATTTTCTTAAAACTTAAAACTTCGGCACCTTTAGAAGACGCTTCGATAAAATAAGTCTTCGGAAAGTAAGATGCAATACAGGAAACTAAATGTGCAGTGACACTGTTCCCCTCCCTCACTTTTTTTCTTTCTTCTTCACCCTATCACTCGCTTTGCGCTGTTTCGTTCTCTGCCCAGATTGCGCATGTGCTCAGAGAAATATCTGAAAAGGACTAGGTAGGCTGGTCGGATACCAGGAAGTTTGCTGAAGAAAGCCTTGTGTAAAACTCAGAGGATGATCGCAGGTAATCAATTTACAAAATTCCGCCAAAGCTCTGAGAGTCCACCAGAGGGCGCCAGACAACAAAATTATTTCAAATCCTACTACATAATTTTACGTTCATTATTTCACACATTTTAAGAATGGTCTCTTGCGATGGATGATTTTAATCGAATATAGTCGTTCACTCCTAAATTTATAAACAATAAGGATAAAGCAGTTTCATCAGCTTGGATGGAACAACGATGCAACTCAATTTTACCTCATAAAACACTTTCCTAAAACTTTCTATAGACATTGACTATCACTAAGAACTGTTATCCAAACCTTTACGAGTATTAAACGTCCGTACGAAATCTCAAAACTTGTGAATTTGAAAGAAGTAATGTGGATATGAGGAGGAACTTGGCTTTATCTGCTGGTGAAAATTCTCAGAATTGGTCAGTCATCTTTTCACGGTTCACTGGAAGGATGACGTCTAAATGTTAGCTCTACCTTTCGTCCTCATTATAGCCGTTCCCCCAGTTCATGCACAGTGTCTCAGCATCGTCTCTAGTCACTTTAACGCAGAGGTAGTTAACGCAACAGGTCACATGAAGGTAAGACGGCGGTATGATTTTGAAAAGTTACTAAGACGTTTAATTATAGCGAACTATTTTCTTTAATTGCGTGTGTATAAATCATTTACACTGGAAAGTATGTTCGAGCGAGGAAGATGTTTATTCTTGTATAACCAATACCGGCGTTTTTCCACTGTCTGTCTGATATTTCCTCAGGGATACTGACAATGAAATGATCGATAATTTAGCTTTTAACATGTTAAACTCTGCGTCAGCATTGGCGTTTCTTTTCGACCTGAGACTCTAGCACGTCATACATTTCATGCACGCACACACCTGCTTTGTGTATTGTCCTGGTCTCGTGCAATGCAGTGCCAAGACTCAGGGGCAAACTATGACGAAAGATTTGCTCTGATGTTATATACGGTATAAGAAAAACAAAAACTCAGAGAATTCTTTTTCTTCTCTTTTTTCGATAAACAGACTCTGGCTAGATTGAGCCAGGTGTTCCGAGCATCAAGATTTAGTGAAGCACAGTTACAAAACAAAGTTTTGTCTCTGGTTGTAACAGAGTTTTTGAATGACATTTTTTGCATGCTCGTCTACATGTAGTCAGTCACATGGGCTAGAGGAGCAGTATATGTTTTCAGTTCCCTCTGTTAATTTCAGGAGACCTTCTGGTCTTTTACTCGACACACTTTACAGCACACAGACACTTGCTCGAGCTAAAGACTAAATTTCCTGTCTTGATCTCTCCAGTCCCCCTGCAGCCCAACCAACATGTGTACCCAAAGAAAAGACAGCTTTCTCTGGGGAAAAGGTAAGGTCACACCACCCAAGGTGGTACTTACTCTACCTCACACTCAAATGATGCTTATACATCTTCTGTTTGTTTGTTTGCTTGTTTTGCCATCAGTGGGACTAGGCATTTGACTGTAAATGACTGACATTTACTGTGGTGTCAAAGCAGTATGTTAGATGTGATTTGATGTAATCCTGTGAATGTGCCCTCAGATGTTAGATTTGGTTTATAGATTTATCTCTGTGAAACCTCCTAAACTATTCATTTGCTTGTTTTACATGTTGACCTATTTGTCTGAATACTGACTGAATGCTCCTTCAGAACCTCATTGTCACACACACACTGCAAGATGCATGTAGATAATCTGCAAAAATTCAGTGTGGCTTTGAGTCTGCAGAAATGTAACATGAATTAAATTATTGATCTTTACTGGACTGAGTCGTGACTAAGGGTCCGGGATAATGTCTGTGAAGTGGGGGTAAGAGCTGAGCTGAGTGGTGGTAAGGGAAGACTCACTGTATGGGGGAGAAGAGCTCTGTTAGACAGAAGGGGAAGTAGAAGAGCTTTATTTAGACAGAGCACAATACACTAGAGCTTAGTGTTAGATTTATAACCCACGTCTCCAAGTCCAATCCGCAAACACATCATTCTTCACGATTTGGACGAAGCTGTCTGCTGACGTCGTCATATGTGATGAATGATGCTCATAACTTTCTCTGTGTTTGTGTGTGTGTGCGCTCATGTCATACAGCCCCTTCTGACCCAGGTATCAGTTCACAGGAGAAGATGCAGACTGAGACTGTCAAAATTCCTAAGAGTGATCTTTTAGATGATATTCAGGTACACAAGCAATATGCTCTTTTCTTCTTTTGTTTTCATGTTAACAAAACACTTTTCACTATTTTTCTGTTCAACTGGAGTCATACTGCAAACACTGAAGTCAGTCTGGTAAAAGACCATAACATTATACAATAACCGTAAGGGTGTGTGTGTGTCTGTGTGTTTGTGTGTGTGTAACATTTCATTTGACAGTTCCAGAAATCACTCTCATTTTTTGTGTCCTATTTGTAGAAGCTGCGACTGGAGATAGAGAATGTGATGACAGAGATCCAGACCATGGAGTCAGATGAGGAGAAGTGAGTAGACTTTCACCTTTCAGTCTCAGTTCAGGTAACAGGGACAGAATGACTGGAGACTTCCCTCCTCAGGCCAGTAGCCCCTAACACACGCTGGCCCTCTTCCCCATTCCTCCCAGTGCCTCCTTCAACGACCAGTTTCATTAAAAACTCACATCACACAATGACACTTTACTTTACTGCTGTACCAATATCAGTCAACTTCTCCAAGAGATGCTTCCAGGAGACAGGATAAGCCAAGAGTACTTAGTGAAAATACTTAAAGGCAAACACCCCCCTCCAAAAAAAACCAAAAAACAAAATCAAGAACTTCTTAGGGCTATAGCAGTAAATGCAAATCGCCTCAAGTCTGAGAAATGAGTGAACTCAGGAAACCAGCTCATTGAGAAAACCTGAGAATACTTGCTTCCTCTGACAAACAGACTGCTTCTCCATTCCCGTCTGAGAGTAAAGAAGACCCCTCATAACGCATCACGTGGACGGGAGTTGGCGCGGAAAAGCTCTGATGCTATCCTGTTAACAATTTACACAACTCTAATATAAAGCCTTACTCACTGAGACTGGACAAGCGTCATCAACTAAGTGTCTGTGTTTGCGGTGTGTTGCATGAGAACAGATCGAGCTCTTGTTAAGCCTGTGAGGAAAAAGGGAACTGGTATATCAGATATCGTTTATCAGAAATAGGACTGATTACTCTTCACTGTCTGTTAATGTTTCAGACACTCCCCTCAGGCGTAGAAATGTCATACGAATCAAGTCTTGCCTTGCTCCATAAACACATTTAGGTAGATGGATAGATAGATAGATAGATAGATAGATAGATAGATAGATAGATAGATAGATAGATAGATAGATAGATAGACAGGTACTTTATTCATCACCTTGGGGAAATTCAGGAGCAGTAAGAGTGTAGTGTGGTGTAGGGTTATACAAGTTGGGGGGTATGATCCATGATGTGGACTGTAGTAATACTGAGAGACATTGGAAAAGAAGTTTAGACAGAAGAACAGAGTTGTATTTGTCTAAAGAGTGTCTTTTCTCAGTGCAGGTTCTTTTTCTTTTAATTGTTGTTTTATAGCTGTATCATTTTTTTTTTTTTTATTGTGTACTGCGCAGTTTGGGCAGAGAGCCGCTGACCTTTCCCTACAGAGGCCTTATCTTCCTTTTCTCTGAATTTCTCCGCTTTAACTCTGAACCAGTGTAAAAAAAAAACGTGGTTTGCAAAGCCGTCACATGCTCCTCCAGCTGCAGAGATGTTTTAGAGTGTCACTTTCCTGAGCCCTTTACTATACAGTCAGGCCAGTGTGAGCGAGCAGGGGGTAGAGTGAGTCATATTGTAAGGATGAGACAAAGTGCTCCATCAGCCTCCTGATTGGTCATTAGTCTATCAGCCTCCTGACTGGTTGTTAGTCTTCAGTTTACAGAAAAGCTGGCCTGCCACTGTTAAAAAGACAAGGATACAGGGCCTATGTATATATACATGTGTGCGTGTGTGTGTGCGTGCGTGCCTGTCTGCTGAAGTACACTTTATCAATGCTGGTATCCTGCATACACTATGTGAGTTTGTTTGTGTTACTATGCTATGTGAGAATTTAGATAGTGCCAACACACTGGTGCATACATGAATGTACTCTGTGTGTGTGTGTGCGCGTGTGCACGCGTGGGGGGCGTACATTTGGGCTTCCTGTTACACCACATTGTATGAGGAGACAATGTGTGTCTCCTCATACAATGTGAAGAACAGAGTTTATAAGGACAGAAGAGGTTGAATCAGATAACACACGGCGTTCTCATGAAAGGCCACTACAGAGGAAATATTGTTCAGCAAAAACAGCCTTCAACGTCATTCTCTCTGTGTGTGCAAAAAAAAAAGAGACTGATTCATGAAAACCAACTGCCAACCACTGAGTGATGAAGTAAAAGAACACGTAATCTCATTTCTCTGTCTCTGACACGTCTCTCTGACAATCTCTGAGCTTTGGCCTTTTATCCATTCAGCTTCTCTTTTCCTTTTCATGTCCCACACACTCTCAGAAACAGTTCTGCTCTGACCATAATCCTGTTTGTTTCTGAATTTTTCCTCAGTAAAAGCGCTTTGAGGACCAAGAGGTTCCTGTGCGGAAAAAAGAAATTCAACATGGACCCAAAGAAGGTTGGTCTGCGTTCGCTGCTGCTCTCTGTTGCACTGCCGAGATGGCCACCTATCACATCAGCTTTGAGAACGTTACTGTGTAAAGGCCAAAATCTCAGAGAACATATGCAAGCCATGACAATTAGACAAAAATCTGGTAAAGACAATCAAACTCATTACATGCTGCACTGCACGGAGAGAGAGCGAGAGAGAGAGAGAGCGAGAGAGAGAGAGAAGTACAGGTAGAAAAAAACGGGTTAGAGGAAGAGGGGGAGGAGAAAGCTGGAAAGAAACAGAGCGAGAACCGTAACCACATCCTGTGGTATAGCGCAGCAGCACAGTTAAGATGGCTCTGAAGCCCTGTCCCATATTTAACTCTCGTCAGTGTTGAAGAACAGAGCAAAACTGCACAGTGTTCATTGTTTAGAGGCCACTGATAAACCTTTTTACACGGTGTTCCACATGAAATCGTTCTGCAACACTGAGTCCCTTAAACAGCTGTACAGACGTCGTTTCTAAGGCTTTTTCCAACAAACACATATGATTAGTAGATTCAGAGGTCAATCAGTGTCCATGAAGAACCATTCACTTGCTTTGTTTTGATATAGTTTGATATTATTACACTACACTGTGACGTGAGTGTGTTCAGACAGCGTCTGTGTTTTCACTTTAAATGCAGCTGTATGTTTTTTAGGTTGTGTACAAAGTTCAGGCACTCAGATTGTATTAGAAAGACAATGCAGCGAGAAAGACAGAGCGATAAAAAAAGTGGAATGATAAATGAATAGATCTGTATGGTCTCCACTGTATGAGCACTCAGGATGCATCTGCTGGTGTCTGACAGGCATCGAGCCTCGCGCACTGCTCTTGTGGGTTTTTTTTTTCTTTTTTGTCTTTTTGTTTCATCTTTACTTCTTGCTCTGTATTTTCTTAAGCTGCAGCAGCTTTGTGGAAAGGTGCCTAAGTGTGTGCATGTGTGTGTGAGAGTGTTTTTTTTATTTGTTTGTTTGTTTGTTTGTTTTTGCATAGGGCATGCAGTACCTGGTTGACAATGACCTTCTGGAGTGGACACCAGAAGCTGTGGCTGAGTTCCTTTATAAGGAGGAGGGGCTAAACAAGACTGCCATTGGAGATTTTCTTGGCGAGAGGTACAGAGAAGATGATGATGATGATGTTGCTGGTTGCTATGGCAGTTATGATGGTTCTTTTGATGTACAACACTGTGGTTAAGATTTTTCTGAATTTACAGTGATCTGTAATAATAATCCATTCATGGCCATCTGATTTGTTTCTCTCTCTCTCTCTCTCTCTCTCTCTCTCTGTGGCTGTTTAGGGAGGAGATGCACCTGCAGATACTGAAAGCCTTTTTGGATCTGCAGGAGTTTTCTGACCTTAACCTGGTGCAGGCTTTACGGTCAGTCCATTTCACATGTGATTTTACATGACAACAGAAAACAGAAGTCAGGGCCTTGCCTGAAGCAAAGAAATGTGACTAGTTCAACTTACAATTTAGATTTCTGAAGTTAAATTTGCTGACTTAACTTAAATATTATTAACCTTTATTATGTCTGTTATGAGTTTAGTCTTATTTTACCTTAAGTAATTTAGGAGAGTTTGCTATTTTTGTATTTTTGTTATGCATACTGTCAAGTCAAACTTGTCCATGAATATTTGTAAATGTGTTTCATGCTTTTGGGTGTGTTTTGCTTTCTCAGGCAGTTTCTGTGGAGTTTTCGTCTCCCGGGTGAAGCCCAGAAGATCGATCGCATGATGGAGGCTTTTGCAAGTCGTTATTGTAACTGTAATCCAGACGTCTTCCAGTCCACAGGTAAACAGCCGTGCGTCTTCTCAAACTGACCATTCACTAAAGTGAATTTCACGGAAGATATAGTCTTGTGAATTTGTCCTCTGTATGTGTGGTGCCTGTCAAAGTCTTCATTCAGAGAAAAAGAACAGTTCATTCAGAGAAAAACAAATCGGTAAAAGTTTTTCCAACAGAATAAACTGGGCATTTTTTGAGTGTTTCTGTATGTGTTGTCACTTATTGTGTACACAGTTTGTAGCAAGAATTAAACAAATCAGTGTCAAAACCAACATGCAAGTGTTTCAGTGATGTGATGGTACTCTCTGTTGGCGCATACTTACCCAGCAAGCACCTGGCTCTTGTGCTTCAAAAGTGGGATTCACACACATGTATAGCAGACTATGAATTACTGCCCTTATTTAAGAAAAAAAATCACAAATTATACAATACCATTATGTTATATATGCTATAATATAATATAATATAATATAATGATGGTGTCACAGGTTATCAAAGGGGGACTTTATGACTATAAATGTATTCTGTTTCACATGTTCCTGGCGCTGTTCGTAGCATCACTGACCAACCAAAATCCTGCCCCTTCAGTCCCTCCCTCATTTTTTTCTCGACAGAATTTATTCATCATTGTTTGTTTACCTGACACATTTTTTTGGTTTGATATAACTGTTTTTTGAAGCTGACTTCTGTACGTTTGCGTGCTAACGGTGGATTGTCTTGTCTCTATTAGACACGTGTTACATTCTGTCTTTCTCCATCATCATGCTGAACACAAGTCTGC